>NC_072828.1:2457500-2762142 GCF_027744805.1 Dunckerocampus dactyliophorus
ACAATACAATACAATACAAGACATTACAATACAATACAGTACAATACAATAACATACATTACATTACATTACAGTACAGTACAGTACAATACAATACAGTACATTACAGTACAGTACAGTACAGTACAGTACAGTACAGTACAATACAATACAATGCAGTACAAGACAATACAATACAATACAATACAATACAATGCAGTACAAGACAATACAATACAATACAAGACATTACAATACAGTACAGTACAGTACATTCCAATACAGTAAATTACAAGTACTGTGTTGGCTAAGCTGACATCCATCATGGACAACACCTCTCACCCGCTACATGACACTGTGGGTTCCCTTAGCAGCTCCTTCAGCAGCAGACTGTTACACCCACGGTGTAAGAAGGAGAGGTTCCGCTGGTCCTTCATACCGACCGCTGTCAGGCTCTACAACACCTGCACCATTTTGTATTCACTATGTCTATGCATTGCATGCATTGTCTATGACTATGCATTCTTGACTTGTGTACATACTTGTGTATCTTGCTTGCTGCTGTAACAGATGAATTTCCCTGCTGTGGGATTAATAAAGTACTACTACTACTACTACAATACAATACAATACAGTACAGTACGATACATTACAATACATTACATTACAATACATTACAGTACAATACAATACATTACATTACATTACAGTACATTACAATACAGTACAGTACAGTACAATACATTACATTACAATACATTACAGTACAATACAATACATTACATTACATTACAGTACAGTACAATACAGTACAGTACAATACAATACAGTACAGTACAGTACATTACAATACAGTACAGTACAATACAGTACAGCACAGTACAATACATTACATTACAATACAGTACAGTACAATACAATACAGTACAGTACAGTACATTACAATACAGTACAGTACAGTACAATACATTACATTACAATACAATACAATACAGTACAGTACAGTACATTACAATACAGTACAGTACAATACAGTACAGTACAGTACAGTACATTACAATACAATACAGTACAGTACAATACAGTACAGTACAAGACAATACATTACAATACAGTACAGTACAGTACAGTACAGTACAATACAATGCAGTACAATACAATACAATGCAGTACAAGACAATACAATACATTACAATACAGTACAGTACAGTACATTCCAATACAGTACATTACAATACAATACAGTACAGTACAGTACAATACAGTACAGTACAGTACAGTACAGTACAGTACAGGACAATACAATACAATACAATACAATACAATAAAGTGCTGCAGCATTTATCCCACAAACTCGGGAAGTAATGAAGTGTTTTTTCCTTTCTGCTCTCAGCAGGTGCACTTTGACCTGCCTCTGTGTATTTTTATTACATAACAATGTATTTTCAGGATGACATGAAGTGAAAGTGATCTTGAAGGCCATTTATTGTGCGTGTTGGATGTTATTAGATGTGCAGGCGTACCTAATGTTGTGGCCAGTGAGTCATCGTTTTCTGTTTCTTCGCCATCATTCAGTGTGATGGAGCATGCGTGCTAATGCTAACATGTCATCTGCAGCGAAAGACCGGAAAATGGCACCTTCAGCAAAAACCTTCTGGCCCGTTTAAGGGCACTCGTGACGTGAGCGACGTGCCCTTTTGGAACGCTTTCCACTTGCGTCCACTCCTGGTGTCAAATACGACAAGATGTCCCTCATGTAAGCATTCACTGAAGTCAATGTCAACATTTGAAGTAGTGTATATTGTATATATTGTATATATATATATTGTATATATTGAAGTAGTGTTTGAAGTAGGACACACGTTGTTGTTGTCAGGAACATGACCATCTTAACAAATACAGACTTTATCATTTGCATTACGAATACATTTTCATGATTTACTGTATGTACTGTATGTTTTTAAATTCATGAACAACCAATATTCATAATACAGTATGCAATATACACTGGTATATGCCCCCACCTCCCACCCCCTGTTAAAACATAACTTCACTGGGATGAACTGAGATCTATCAGCGTGGAAAAGGTTCTAAAGAAATTTCTAAAGCTTTGGGACTCCAGCCAACCACAGTGAGAGCCATTATCCACAAATGACCAAAAGTTATCACAAACGTTTGATTGCAGTTGTTGCTGCTAAGGGGGGCCAACCACTTATTAGCTTTAGGGGGCCATCACTTTTTCACACAGGACCATGTAGCTTTGGATTGTTTTTCTCCCTTAATAATAAAAAGTTTCATTTAAAAAGTGCATTTTGTGTTGAGTTGTGTTGTCATTGACTAATATTTACATTTGTTTGATGATCTGAAACATTTCAGTTTCAGCGGAAATCTCCACATACAACAAGATGCACAACAGGCTAATGGTGGAAAACATGTACTACAAGAACCTACTTAAGAACAACACAGTGTGGTTTGAAAGTGGGACGGTCAGCAGCTTCTTTTTCTCTCCGATCATCTCACGGCACATGTCAACTGTGGCAGGCAGAACCAGCTCCTCCGCTTTAGTGAGTTGTGCTACACGTCTGGCACATTTGGAGCGGATAATCATTGTCACAACAGACCTTTTTTGCGTCTGTAGTCCATTTTCTTTTCGTTCGTAATTCAAAGATTTATCCAGCTTTTCCACGAGTGTCGGATGTTTGGTCTCGAGATGCCGCTTTAGCTTGGACGGCTTCAGAGCTTCGTTGGACAGCGTTAAGCCGCGTTCCACACACTACGCTCTGGGCTCAGCCTCGCCTACATTCACAAAGCCGTACTTCATGAAATCTGGATTGTATTCCCTGAAAAAAATTGTCTTTTGAGGAGGTTTGTCCTTAGTTTCATCTTCATTTTCAATTTTAAAAAACTTAGCTGCTAGTAGTGTCTTCTTCTGCCTTCAAGTGTCCCTAATAAGTGACTGGTGTATTACTGCCACCAGTGGTGGGAGGCGGTATTGCAACTGTCTCACAGATAACAGCTCTCATGTACCGTCTGATAACAGCATGCGGCCCTCGAGCCCAAAGGTGCAGAACTAAATAGTTTTTTGCAGCCCTCTTGGTGGCGCTGGGGGCCCAAGCGTGGGTCGTGGACCTATGGTTAAGAATCTCTGGTTTAGAAGTTTTTATTCTTGTCTAGTGATTGACTATAGTATTGTTTCTTACACACTCTCTCCATATTTGTTAACTTATTTCTATATATCTGATACGTTTATGCTTCTTTAGTTTGGTGAATGGTTCACTTCCTATATAACGTGTTTTTCTTCTTGCAGGCATTTTTTAGTCCTTTTGTCATCCACAGCTGATTATTCTTATTTTGCTGATTAGCCCAAACCCTAACCTTAAGCCCTAACCCTAACCCTACTAACCCTAAGCCCACTAACCTTAAGGCCTAACCCTCCTAACCCTAACCCTACTAACCCTAACCCTACTAACCCTAAGCCCTAACCCTACTAACCCTAAGCCTATTAACCCTAACCCTCCTAACCCTAACCCTACTAGCCTAACCCTACTAACCCTAACCCTACTAACCCTAAACCCACTAACCTTAAGCCCTAACCCTACTAACCCTAACCCTACTAACCCTAAGCCCACTAACCTTAAGGCCTAACCCTCCTAACCCTAACCCTACTAGCCTAACCCTACTAACCCTAAGCCTATTAACCCTAACCCTACTAACCCTAAGCCCTAACCCTACTAACCCTAACCCTACTAACCCTATCCCTACTAACCCTAAGCCTACTAACCCTAAGCCCTAACCCGAACCCTACTAATCCTAAACCTACTAAGCTTAAGGCCTAACCCTACTAACCCTAACCCTACTAACCCTAAACCCTAACCCTAAGCCCTAACCCTAACCCTACTAACCCTAAGCCTACTAACTCTAACCCTACTAACCCTAAGCCCTAACCCTAACCCTACTAACCCTAAACCCTAACCCTAACCCTACTAACCCTAAGCCTACTAACTCTAAGGCCTAACCCTACTAACCCTAACCCATATTTAAACCCTAACTCTAACCCTAACCCTACTAATCCTAACCCATATTTAAACTATAACCCCCCTAACCCTAACCCATCATTTCAACTCTACACACTCTCCCATTTATTAGGGTGTTATTTCATGTTTAGAGGGCTCTAATAAAGTTAAAACCCATATTTAAACCCTAACCCTAACCTTCCTAACACTGACCCTAATCCTAATCCTAACCCATCATTTCCACTGTCACCCAGGGTGTTATTTTATGTTTAGAGGGTGTTATGTTTAGAATAATGTTAAAATCCACATTTAGAAAGTCCTAATCAGGTTTTCTATGCTCTAACTTAAGACAAATATTCAATTTATTAACATTGAAAACTTCTCACGGTCGGGTCTGGAACCAATCAAGCGCAATAAAGGCGGGATTGCTGTGTCTGTGGTTGAACCACGGGGCCATCTGCTGGCTCAGGTGGGGCAGTGTCCCACATGCCCCTATAACGCAGAATCAGCACTCCATGTCGGAGCAAGAAAAACAAGTGTGTGCTTGTATTCATTCCCAGTGTGAAGGGAAGTGTTTGACATCCACAAACACACGTACACTGTTTAGCTTCCCCTGACCGCCCGACCCCGCGCCTCCGAGGAGCCCGCGACATTGACTTGACCTTGACTGTGTGTATTCACGGTGCCTTGAATGTGTTGCGCTGACAAAACGTGGATAAAGCTGTCACCGACGCATTGTCCTGCTAGGAAGGACACTCCGGCTGGCCGTGCCAGGCTCCTCCCACGTCCTTGTCCATGATAAAACCATAAGCCTTTGTCCCTTTAGCCCCCCCGCGTGGCCGTCCCACCTTCAGCTGAGAAGGAACAGGCAGGAAAAAGATGGGAAAAAGGGAAACACTCGTGCTACAAGGTGGCAAAGGCGAGACAATACGTTTTTGTTTGACTGGCCTGCACTCACGCTGCGCTACGTCATGTTTATGCGTGCCATCCCTTCATGACACAACGCTGTACTACTCACACTTCCGTGACTTTCTCGTGTTCCGTTCATTTCTAATGCGAAAGGTGGCAGTTATCATCAATAACTTCATTCCATTAAGTACGTTCAGTACACAAAATGACTCAATTTTGTTGCTTATCTTCGAAATAATACCAGCTTTATTGACATTTGTTAGCTAGTCAGTTCGCTAGCTAGTAAGTAAGCAGGAGTACGTAAAAACTACACTAAGAATTTCTGTAAAACGTTATAGAAATGTGGCACTTGGGTGAAGGAAGAACCCGTTAAATTTTGGCACATATCTGAAAGGTAAAAACGCTTATAAAAATACTCAAGAAAAACCCCCAAAACAATGTGGCCTTAGTTGCAGTTCATTTATTAGTTAGCTATCTTGCTGTTTAGTTAGACAGACTGACCCTAAACCCTAACCCTAACCTTAACCCGGCCCCCCAACCTAACCCTAACCCTACACAAAAATCACATTACCAATTTTCACAAAACCTAATAGAAATGTGGCTTATGGGTCAAAATAAGAACTCTTTCAAATTTAGTGCAAATCTAAAACAACAAAAGGCATAGAAAAATAGATTCTTAAGGCTGTATTGCTAGCTGGCTTGGTAGTTAGTTAGCTAGCTAGCTAGTTATCAAGAGTATGCAAAAACTACACAGGTGAAAGAAATCCTGATCAGAAAATCCTTAGTTACTGTATGTACTGTAAATGAATAAGCTTTAGTATAGCTGGTTAATTTCCAAGCTAGTTAGTTCATAAGCGTGACAGAAGGAGAGCGGCCTTGAAGGAGGCAGTCCCGCCTCTTCCTTGAGAAAATAAGCTGCCATACGTCTCGGTGACTTTACCTTCTGGAGTGTCTGCACAATACCGTCATCCGCACCACGTACACGGTGCCACCAAACCAAGAAAAAAAATCTTTTTTGTATTTTCAAGTTAAACTACTTAATATTTTATATTTTTTCTATTTTCAATTATTTCATTATATTTGTTTGATTTAGTAATTATATTTGATGATATTTTTTATATATTGATGTTGATACTGGATCTATTTGATGATGTTTTTAAATATATTTTCAATTTTAAATTTGCATGATGATTTTAAGTCATTCAAATAAAAATATATTGAATATATAACAATATATTATATTTTAAAATAAAATATTTTTTTATTATAGTATTTTACATTTTGTGTTACAAAAAAATAATCTTTTATATGTTCAATTATTCAATTCTATGTGTTTGATTTAATCATTATATTTGATATTTTTTATAAATGTTATAATTTAAATAAACATAAATAATATTCTATATTAAAATAGAATTAAAATAATTTAGATTTAAAATAAAGATCGTTTAAATTCACACATGAAACCAGATTTGAATCAATAAACATAAGAATAATATATGATGTGATGTGATTATTATTATAATGATATATATCAGGGGTCGTTTTTTCTTGCGAGAGCTACTTTTAGAAAATGAAAATGGCCACAAGCTACTCATTTTTGTAGAAATGATTTTCATAGCTTATTTCAACACAAACAGATCAAATATGCTTGTTTTACCAGAATATTCACAAAATGCTGGTGTCCACAACTCACATTTTATGTTTCACAATACTTTTCTTTCTACTGTTCTTTCATTATTAACTGAAAGCCTGAATGAAAAGCAGGCTTGCGGGCGCCTCATGTGGTCGGGGGGGGCCACCTGGTGCCCGCGGGCACCACGTTGGTGACCCCTGATGTATATAATCTTCAAGAAGAAATGTTTTTCATATTTTTACATAATAATTGTACGTGTAAAAAGTAGTTGTGGTGAATGAAATAAAATGGAGTATACATGTATGTGTAATATATTGAGGTGACATCCCTAGAGAGTACCAGTAATCCACGTAACATTCCGCCTGAATGAGATTTAGCGACCTTAAACAACAGCCTCGCTTCCTTCCGTCCTCCCTTCCTTCTTGAAGGGGGCTTTTCCTCTCCTCCATTACACCCACGTCACTAATCTTACAGGCTTCGCAGGGGTCAAGGTTCAAATCCTACAATGTGATTAGTTTACCGAGGGGTCAAAAGCAATAAATAACACACGCAAGCACGCTGTGAGGTGTGAAAGATTAGACGAACGGCTCTTTTGGCAGTCTTGTTTAATGTCAGCTGACGTGAGAGACACGCTAGCTAGCTCTTCTTGTTCCACATCTACATGCTTGCATGCCACGCAGGAGGTGGGAAAATCACAAACAGTACTTGTATGTATCCATCACCACGTGCCGTATGTACTGTATGGGCAAAAGACTTGTTGTTGCCGAGAAGCTCCAAGCATAAATCACTAAGACAGGGGGACGTTTGAAGAGGATAACCCAGGAGCACTGGGTCTATTTAAGCTCATGACCCCCCTCTTTGGTGGCGTGGAGCTCGCCCACAGATGTCCGCGAGCCTTCCTCGGACACTTCGGTGGCTCCTGCAGGTTCCTGCGCTCCCCGGGGCACCTCATTACTGCTGCAGCCTTCCAGCGCCAACAAAGGAACGACACTCTCCTCCATTCACATTTTGCAATCCTCCCGTTTCCAACACACGAACACGCGGGACAGGTACGTACAACACGAAACAGATGAAAAGCCAGACGGAAGGTATAGGGAATGAGCGGAGGGCGTGAGAAGCATGAGGGACAATCTGGCAACGAGTGAGTCCTGCTGCCATGCTTAAAGAATGCCAGGTGAGTCATTAGCCACAGGTGTGTTCAGGAAACTCCGCCCACTGCAGGCAGCGGTGCAGTGCGATGACATGGCAGACAGGCGGCAGTAGAGCGACAACACAGATAATAACATAATTATAGCTGCCATTTTTAAGCTAAATAATAACTGTGTTTCATATTTATAAAATACAAAAGAGGTAAGGTTATAAATATACTTCACAATACACTAACTAGCTTGCTGGAAATCGCGGGGAGGTTACCATTCCACATTCCATTCTTACTTACGGTGTCTTTAAAGATAGAGCTTTAAAAAAAAAAACACCACACAGCAACCTAATAGGTAGATAACAACAAACAAGACACGACCAAGGAATAATGACGAATAATCAGCAGCCCTAAACGTGTAACTTAACAGCCATTTACAACAACAGTACAGGAAAGCACGCTGGGAAACAGGAGGCGCTGTTTTCAAAAACCATATACGTAGACGCCGCATCGAGCGCCGAGCCTTACGTCGACGTCGCCGCCATATTGGATGTGGCAAGGCTACGCTGTAAGTGAATGCAAGGAAATTTCATAAAGCGCCTTTCTACAAAGAAATTGAAGTTAATGCCTCTTGTTTACACATTCACACACGCACTAATATACTTGGGAAACAGTTAGGCACCAAAAACAATGTATCTGATCTTCTCAGATGGCTAAGATAAGAACTTTATTGATCCATCACAGTAGTAATTCGCATTACATCATGAAGAAGAAGTGAAGAAATCTATCTATCTATCTATCTGTCTATCTATCTATCTATCTATCTATCTATCTATCTATCTATCTATCTATCTATCTATCTATCTATCTATCTATCTATCTATCTATCTATCTATCTATCTATCTATTAAAGACAAAGCTTTGTTTTATTATTAGTTATTAGCATGAACAGTTCAGCTTCCTCTCATTTCCTTTTTGTTCTGGTTTTTTGTTTTTGTTTACATTTATTTCTGCAATGTGCCGCAGGCCAATAAAAAACGAGTTTCCGGCTGAAATGGCCCCCAGGCAGCACTTTGGACACCACTGACGTAAGTCATAAGTTAATTTAGTTAACAGGCTTTCCAGCTGTAACAATAATCACGATTTAAAGTGCACTGTTACATTTACAGCTCTTATATTTTGTCTCATTGCGAGGATGCAGGTGTGCCTAATGAAGTGTCCCGCGAGCATGTACTAAATCAGATTATTTAATTTTAAAACTACAGCAGCTATGTTATATCTTTGGTGTGATTTTAGTGACTTTATTTAACATTTTACCCCAAAAAGGTGTACACAGGACTGATTGTGGCTTTAGAGGGGGTAATAACCAAAGAAAGCGCCCACCTTTACCCTCGAGTCGAACTTTGAGAGACAAATTTGGTTGCGACAGAGAGCTGGTTACTTTCCTGCGCTCCTGAAATGACAAAAGACAATATTCTCTTTGACTGCTTATTTCTTTCATGGAGAAATATCAATGCCTTTTGTCTCGGTGTTTATTTTTAGAGCCACCTACTGAAATGTGTAGTGCTAGTACGAGAAGAGAGCAGCACAAGTGTGTGTGTGTGAGACTCCAGCTGGGTTAGTGTGCTAGAAAAACATTGTCGAGTGCTACCTGTGTGTGTGTGTGTTGAAGTGTGTTCACGTCCAGTTGGCGTCAGACAGCAAGACTACCACAAAGAGATCTGTTTCGACTAGATTCCACTACCGTTAGTCCTTCAGACCCGTGACATTTAATCTCTCTAAGACCTCATTTACTCTGTTGACTGGGTAACAACATTCCTCAGATAAACAACAAGCCTCGCTCCACGAGCTCTTGGCAGCCCAGGCCCGCCGTGTACCATCCCGGCACACAAACAGCACCCCTACTACGCCAGCAGGAAGAAGCAAAATGTTCTTTGACATGTTTTCACTTCTTGCGTCAATAAGTCTTGGGGTTCACCTGTGGTGGCGGTGACGTTATAGGAAGAATATAGGCATAGGAAGGAGGTGTCGTAAGAAGGTGTTGTGCGCAGTGAAGCTGCTCCGGGGTTTGACTCCAGTGATATTTGCTATGCAAAGCTAAAGGAACACGGTGTGTACCTTCCTCACCCCTGGCAGGTGCTCCATTTCCTGCATGTAAGGCCAAGGCAGCGTGGAATGTTTGTAGTGCTCCTTGACACAGCGCCATCATCTCAACACACAAATATTCAACACAGAATACTTGAGCGCATTGTCATGCGTTAACGTTTCAGTACAACATCTGAATATACTTACACGATGGCTGATTACCAAAAGGAAATAAGATCCCAAATGCTCTATGTCTGTGTCTCAAATGGAACACAGTGTTGTATATATATTTGTGTGTGTTTAGTTAATTTAAATATGGTTGTATTATAGTTAAGAATATGGTAGTGTTGTGCAATAGATGTGATAGTTATGTGAAATGACATGTTTGAACGACAGGTGTCGCTAATTCGCAAGGTTGTACAGAGCGTAGAAGAAGTAGTTCAGGAAGTCAGAACAAGAAACCGAAAAAGTGATACAGACGCATGTTGAACGTATGTTGTGTTACGAAGTAAAGAAAAACCTCAGAAACAACACTTCTGACGTCAACTTCATTCTGTGACTAGCAACAAAGTTACAGCTAAGTTACCACACACAGTACATCCCCCTATTCGCAGGGGTTGCCATCCGAGACCCCTCGTGAATAGCAAAAAAACACAAATGATAAAAATGACACTCTAAACCTGATAATAAGCCTCACAAACATTGGAAATGAAAGATGATGGACAGAGCAGATGGTATCGGAGTCACGGTCTATCCTTGAGCCTGGTCATCAATAGGGCTGGGTATCGTTTACACATTATCCAATACCGATGCCAAATCAGTAACGGTAACGGTGCCACTGCTTAAAGGGATAGTTGGGATTTTTTGACATGAACTTGTACGACATCCCCATCATCAATGTAGTACATCAACGGTGACTTACCCCTCACTTCATCCCGTGAGTCCACTTCTGGTCGGATTTTGGTAATGAGGAACGTAGTTCTGGTTAGTTGCTGGGGCCACTTAAGTAAAGAGTCTGGCTTCTCAAAGCAACGTGTGTTCAAAAAAGTAATACATTTGCATCACAAAATGCCTCCTCGAAAAAAATCAGACCTCACAAATTGCTCTGCGTTACTTTCTCTCCATTCATATCATTCATATCAATGTGCGCCATCGCCTGTCCTTTGTTGTGTATGTGATGAAGATGGCTGCGACGCTCGCATCTTCATCCGCTATGCAACACACACGTAAACAAGACGGCTGAGACGCTCATGTGGACAACAGACAACAGACAGGCGACGGCGTGCAGTGATACGACGGGAGAGAAAGTAACACAGAGCGATTTGTGAGGCCGTTTTTTTTGAGGAGACATTTTTGTGATGCAAATGTATTACTCTTTTGAATGCATACTGTTTTGAGAACTCTTGACTTTAGCGGCCCCACCAATTAACCGGACCTTTGTTCCTCATCATCAAAATCCGTTCATGTTAAAAAATCTGAACTATCCCTTTAAAGGCATTTGAAATTGTAAAACGTATCAACACTAATGAAAGATGATGGCTAGAACAGATGGTATTGGAGTCACAATCCAGGCTTTAGCCTGGTCGTCAGTAGGGCTGGGTATCGTTTACATCCGATGCCCATCCCAAATCAGTACTTCTGAAACGGTGCCAGTGCTTAAGCGGTGCCCAAACTGGTGCGGTGTACAATGGTGCCTTGGTTAACGTCATTCATCCGTTCCAGAAGATCTGGCCCAAGCGTAAACGGACTCTAACCAAAGCAAAATGTCCCATAGAAAATAATGTAAATCCAATTCATCTGTTCGAGACACCCAAAAATGTGAACAGAAAACACATTTTATAGACAATAATTGTAGTTTTACATGCAGAAAATCTAATTACAAATGACACATTATTCTGCTGTAACCACAATTAGCAAAAATGTAAAAAATAGATCAAAATAAATATCAACATTCTAAAACCAATACACATGTACGTTGCCATTTAATATAGAAAATGAAAAAAAAACAAACAACCACTGCCGGCAGTGACATCGCGGAAGTTTGCCGGCGAGGTTGCCTCATAAGATTTTTGGTGACATGTGCTGTTTACCTCCGGATGCTGCAAACATGCTACAGTAAGTTTGAATACTTATGATTTGTTGTTGGAAGCAGAAATGAGTGGTATGGATGTAAAATTAGACAGGCAGAAACACCGCAGCCAATGACGGAGCCACTCCCATCACATTTACATACCTGTGAAATGACGAAGGTCTTCTCTTTAAGCCGTAAAATTCGGAGGTCTTTCACCCTTTTCTCGGTACAGTCCATCTCCTTTTTTTTGTGCGGTCCATGTGTTTTGTTACGTCGCATATCTCTCTCTCACAGCAAATCTGATATGAACAAACACTGTTGTCCTAAAATGGCCCTCACGGCCCATAATGCATTGTGCATTCACGTACAAGGTCTCAAGATTTCGTCTTCGGAGCGTGCTCCAAGATGGTGGCATAAACAAAACGGGCGCTATTTTTGGAGGCTAAACAAGCAGGTGAACGCAAGCCAAGGTGAATTTTTAGCAAAAATTCGGGATGTTACCCGAAAAATGCGCTAACTAAGGCGGACTTTAACCAAGGTAAAACTATATTTGAAGATAAACTGGGTTTGTTGCTTCTGTAATGCTACACATTTTTATATTGAATTTTTGTGTATTATTAAGTAGGGACGTTCCGATCAATTGACCACCAATCATAATCGTCTGATTTCCGTGAAAAAGCACATGATTGGCCTACGCCGACAAATGCCTTTCAACGCCGATCACAAAAGCCGATCACCTTTGGCTCGTACTATTGCAGCATGCAGCCTGTAGCGAGCGTCTCCCAAAACAATCACGTCTGCATGTTAATTTAATTGAACACGGTATTTGAAGAACAAACACTTGACGGAGTTAGACTGTTTTTGAGACTCGCGATGTGACCTTCAGTCTAACAGCAGCTAATGTCTCCAATGCTGGACACTCACCACACATGATAGTGGTGGCATTATTAATTATCGGGCCGATATGAGGTAATTATGACGTCATACCGATAAATCCGATAACATTCAAAATAGCTCGGACAATGGATGATTTCAGAAAAATTATCCAATGAGGCAAGATTACCTGTACCATGTGTGTGAGCATATCAAGTGCTCCTTTTTTCTCCTGCCTGTGACGTAACGGCCGTAACTTCCCATGGCAACGCCGCGGCGTTTGAAAATTGTAAAAGGCTTGCCAGAGACCTCCGTGGCGTCACACCGACTGCTCGGAGCGTGCCGAATAAAGTATATGCACCTTGTTGGGCCACGCCAGGTGTCTCCTCCTCTTTACTCGGGTTCTCCTGACCTCCGTAGCGGCACACCGGCTGCTCGGAGCATGTGTCCGAATATAGTGCACTTTGCTGGGCCACAGCAGCTGGCTCCCTCCGCTCTATACTCTGGTCCTCCTGATAATAGTGATGTGGTAGTAGTAAAGTCATGATATTTCATTAGGGTCGCTTAAGTCCCCACTGAAGGCCATGTACGAAACGCACCTCCCACTACTGATATATATTATATGTAATCTTATTATGTTGCAGTGCTGTAAATATTGTAACATTTACATGATGTTGCAGTGGTGTAAATAATGTTTTTTTATGTACTGTATCTACACATGTATTTCAATACTATGTAAATGTTACATTACTGTATTTAGACCACAACAACATAATGTAAATGTTAAATGATTTAAAATAGTGCTGTATTGAAATACATTATATTAGGTACAGACATGTACATATAAATATAGATTAGGTACATATTAGTGAAGTGTATTTTGCAGCCGTCATTTGTTAAAAAAACAAAAAAACACTCGCGTTTGTTTACTTTCCTCTTGACAAAGAGTGCCGGTGTTCCCGCTGCTGGAGACGATCCCGATCCGGACCGTTTCCCCATTGAGATAAACGTATCGGGTCTGATCCGGTCCTGGTTTTGGCGGCGTTCGGCGCGTGTCCCAGCTGGGGTGAGTGGCAGGAGTTGTTTACTGGCTCTCACAAGGAGACACGCAAAGACACGACAACCTGACGGCGGACGGGCGAGCTCCACTCGGAACTTTTTACGCATCGTTTTCTTTTGAAAACTGTTTCTGTTTTGTACCTCATCACCAGCGCTAGCGACGACATAGCTATTTAACGTGTGTGTGTGTTTTTCCCCCCTTACATTTCACACCGAAAGCTGGTTTGTTTTGGATTAGCTAGCTAGCTTTAGCTGCCCCCCTTTTCCTCCTCCTCCTCCTCCTTCTCCTCCTCCTTCTTCGTCTTCTTCCATCGGCTAATCTGAAAGAAAAGAAACAAGACGACTTTTTTCACTACATCTTATTTATGTTTGGGAGGGACGAGGAGACGTTCATCTTCCAAGTTTGTCCCCCGCTTTCGGATACTTTCCCCTTCCGCTTGGAGCTTTTATGAGGGCTAGTGTTGGCGGCGTGGTGCTGCCTCGAAAAGGGTGAAGGAGTTCATGGGATGGTCGTAGTGTGTGTTGGAAAGGAAAATAAGCTCCACTTTGTCCACGTTTTTTCCAAAAAGGAGTTTTTTGAATTTTTATCTGCAACTGGACCTATAACTTGGAAGCTCCCACTAGGAGATAAATGAATGAGAGCTACCGACTGGTCGGATACTACCGACAGTAAAAGTGGAGAAGACGACACATGGATGCAGACAGCCGCCTTCACTTATGGAAAATGAACATTTTCACTCCAACGTGTGTCACCACCATAGAGGACCACCTCATTTAGTGGTCTGCATTTTCCCTTCAAGGCGCAAAAACACCAAGAACTTGTCTGGGGAGATCCTTTTATCACCGATCCCTGTTGACGGGGTGCAGCTTTGATTTAAGCCGTATCACTGTTGAACAAATACTTTTGTCACACCATTTGTTGTTTTTTTTCCCCAAAAATGAGGCTCAGACTGGAAGCACAACTTGTGCTTTTTCTGCTCATTTGTAGCTGCATTATAAGCCAGCATGGACTCATTAAGGGAGAAAGTAAGTACACGTTTTATTTGTTTTTTGTATAAATGTACAAATCTTTGTTTTTATTTAAACGTGTTTGGGTGCTACTGAATTGAATAGTGCTAACACGATCCTAATGGTTATAGCAAAATAATATACTAGCTTTCGACACTGTTGATATAAACCGCTCCAGCGCATGCGCACAAAGGTTGTTTAGGGCCCTATGTGTGTTTCCCTCTCATGATCATGGCTGCCCGCCATTAATTACAATCCCTGCGTAAAGTTTTGGAGGAATATACTCCCCCCCACCCCCATGCCGTCTGTTTCCTCCCCTCCGGATGGGGACTCATCGTCGGGGACAGATTAGCCAGGATGGGGGGCGAGGCAAGCGGCGATGCACGTCTAGCTAGATAGCAAACGAGCTAACGGCTCCCACAACGTAAACAACACGTTAGGATCAAAGAGGAGCAGATGGATTAGCCACATTAGCATGGTCGAATACATTTTACTGACATACTGCCTCCCCCAGCATAGGAGGTGTCGTTTTTATCAATGGATGCCAAGGGGGAGGGGTTGATCAGAGTATAACGACGTCTGACATTAAAAGCGTGCACTGATAACGATTCCCATGTAAAACTGCATATATTAGCTCAAGCGTTTAAAAATGTAATTTTTTAAATGTTCCATTTTCCTATGTATTACAGCAGGGTGTCTCAATGTTCATAAATGACCAAACCAAATTTACAGTATAGAGGAATTAATGATAACGCATCCTTATCCAAGTGTTTAAAAAGTTTAAGAAAAGTTTTCTATTCATGAAAACTTCAACGATATATAACTTCACGAGAATAACCATTATCTACCCCCTGGCTTTCTGTGGATTTTTTAAAAATAAAGTCAATGCAGGGTGAATGTGCTAAGTTAGTGGAAGAAAAGTTTTATGTTGTGGTTTCATATGGACTAGAGCAGGATTTGTCCTGCATTTTAATCACAACAGAACTCATTCTTTGCCAAGAAAATATGTGGATAGAATGTCTTACAGCAACCGGCGGACTATAAACCCGAACCTCATTTTTGAGGGGAAAATGTCCTATTTTTTTTTACAATTCCGCTTTTTCCATTTTAATTTTTGAGAATTCCTTTTTTTTTTAATGCTTATTTTACCAGCATAGAGTGTGTGCTTTTTCAATAAAATGTCCGTTAATTAAATGCAAAAAGCCATACATTTATTGATGCAATACATCATTGGCCAATTTTGCCCAGTATTTCAGAAAACTGATGTAACCTGGCTAACTTTTCTAAAGGGTTGTCAACCTCTACATACATACAGCGGTGTGTGCTAAGCCTTGGTTAAAGGGACAGTTGGGATTTTTGACAGGATGTTTTATGACATCTCCATCAGCAGTGTAGTACATCAACGGTGACTTTTGTTTACACAGACAGTTAAACACAGTTAAACTCTTGTATTGAAGTGCGTGTTGTGCGTGTTGAGAATGGCTTGACGGTTAAAACGAACTGGCAGCAAGGATAAAGGTGCCTCTCATCCTTATTTCACGTCATCAAAAACGCTTTTTTGGATTAACAGGCAGTAAAACAGCACGGTGTAAACGCACTCATCCAGCCCGAGTCGCACACGCACATACACACTAGCATGCTCTGCTGGAAGTAAGCTCACCCCGCTGGCTTCCATTCACATACTGTAAGAGGTGAGTTTTGAAGTTTTTCGACAACTTTTGCCAGAGTTTCAGGTCGCCGCTTCGACATGTTCAGTTCGGCAGGGCTATTGCTTGTGATGAGATTCTGCCACAATCAAGCGGTCCGCCGGGGAATACTTACACCCCACACAAACGTTCCTTCTCCGTGAGATTTCGTGTTTTACAGTAGATTCCGTTTTTAATGGCCATTTACGCGATTTCGAAATTCTAGAGCCCTAATAACTTTTGTTGTGTTTAAAGGCACAATAAATTGATTTTTAGTTCCTACAGCGAGAGTGTAAACAAAAGTCTGGGGTGATGAGGAGACTGCACAAAATATTCTCCCGAAAATCTGTTCATCAGCCGCACACAGTGTCAAACAATGGCATGCTTGCTCACTCCACTACTGTACATTCATGCACATAGACAAGTAGACAAGTAGAATCCGGGCAGCAGAGCCAACTGGCCCTGGCCGGCAAGGCTCGCAGGGGACAGGAGAGAGCAAGGAGGAAGTGTTGGCTGTGGTACGAGATCTTGAGTCAAATGGCAGCGTTTGTTTGCGATGCTCCTTTAAGTAAAGAAAACTTTTAGAAAGTTGATCGCATGTAGGTGTGAATCAACATTGCGTTCTTTTTCACGTTTTTGTTTGTTTGTGCAGCCTACTCTTGTTTCTGTTGAAGTTAGATTAGTCCTACAAACATGTTGCACAAGGATCGTCTGTGAGTACTGCATTGTGGAACAAATCCCAATAACGTACGAGTGTGTGCGTGATCTTTAGACTCTGGCCCGTATTGGCTAAAATGGCCACTTCCTCCACCAGCCAGGTTCAAAGCAAGCAAATGTTGTGGACACTTTACCTAGGTCATGAATGCAGACAGAACAGACGCCCCCACCACCCCCACTCCTGAAAGGGGTTTTATGAGAGTGGGCTACTTGTACCCCTCCTTCCTCATTCTTTCGTTCCCTCTCTCTGTCTCTGTGTCCCTCTAGGGGAGTGGGGGGTACATGCCATTGGCTGCTTCTGGTGCCTTATTTACTCAGTTCTCTGCTTAGTGACCATATTTGGCACTCTTGAGATGTTTACGCTGAAGAGGGTGCGGGTCAACAGCCAAAATACTCAGAATAACCAATTCTAAGAATACTTAGTTCTGAATGGACGCGATATCTCCACGTCAGTCGTGGCAAAGGCGGGGGGTGGGGTGGTGGCGGGGTCAGGATTGATATATTTACCCCACTGCGGTTGTGATGAGCTGACTGCGCTCTAGATAATGTTGGAAAGGCTTTTTTGGCAGGCTGTTTTTAATAGATTTGGATGGGGTTGTTTGCCGTAGTTATCAGCAAACGGGTTTCTGAAGTAACTGCTGAGCTGTCTCCTGGACCAACTTGTGAAAAACAAGTTGTGCAACCAGGAGCCTGGCCCCCTTCTTGTTCCCCTCAGCCTTGTACACACAGCGCTGTTGGACAGGGCCGGTGCGTATGCTCGTATTTATGCATAGGATCCTATGGATCTTTTCCACAGCCTGACTTTCCGGACCTGAACTGTTTTCTGTGACAATAAGAATGAATGAAATGTCCGTACGTTATGTGTCGCCTATGTTTACGAGAGCGGTTGACATCAGAGGTGGCACAAAATATCCATATTACAATATACTGTAATGTATCATGATGTTCTTGGTGTAGAATCAATACAACAGCATCACATGTCGCTGACACAAGCTCAGCTATGCTGACTATTGTTAAAAACTAAAAAAACATAACACTTGCCGTCTTTTTATAAGCATACATCTGTTTGATAGACATTATACAGTAGATCCCACTGTTGTGTTGTGTATATTTAATACAGAGCGGTGAATGTTTTTTCTTATTAAAAAACCTACAAATCAGCCTTTCATGGACAAGGGAAATGTATTTTTGTTACTTTAGCTTGTTTGATTGTAGGAAATATTTATCATTTTTCAAATATAAAAATAATTGATTACATTAATTTTATGGCAAAAATACAGTCCCCCCCCACATATGTATTTTTTTTCAAGACTTCAATTTTACAACACTTGTTTAACACTTGTATAATAAATGCTATGTAACATAAAAGAAAAAAAACAATGTTCTTTAAAGCTGAGAATAACTTGCCAAGGAGTGCACTCAGTTGCTTCAAGACGCGATTAATCGATTCCACAGAGAATTGATTAACTGATTATTATGGTCATCCTCAATATTGTATGTACTGTAGATATTGTAATGTGTCAATTAATCGATGAATCAATGATTAGTTGATTATCCAACTCTTTTGGTTGATTAATCAGTTTTGTGATTAGAAAATGTAAATATCTAATTTCTGCCTCTCAAATTTGAACATTTTAAAGTTTTCTTAGTCCTGCATGAAGGCAGACGTATTGTCAAAGCAAGATATTCATACACATCAGCTTTGACTTTGGACATCAGTGATGGACATTCATACCTTCTTTCATCAACTGTATCGGCAGCATGAAACCCTGATCGGAGCATCCTTACTTTCTTTTTCTAGTTAGCTCGCTAGCTTGCTATGCTAGTGGCGGCCGTATGTTGTCCCGGCAGTGATCCAGTAGTCTGTGCAATGCGATGTAAACAAAGAACAATAGGAGTGTAAAAGTGACTATTGGGGTGTTATTTCATGTCTACAGGGCTCTAATCATGTTACAGTATAACCATATTTAAAAAGTCTTAGGTTTTCTATGCGCTAACAAAAATGTTCCGTTGATTAATATTGAATCATACTTAAATGAACCGCGATAAACGAGGGACAGCTGTAATAGATGCTATGTGCAATACATGGATTATCAAATAATTGCTTCACTGTCGTATTGTCATTGTCATCGGTAACAATATCGCCATAATACTGTATTGGCTACTCTACTCTCTATTCCCATTACTTTTTTTCTATAATACTGTTTGTGGTGCTTCACAAAAAGGACAAAAAAAAAAAAAAACCCAACCCAGCAGTTTGACCAAAAAAAAGAGAGGTAGAATGCTCAGGACTTCCCAGGCCACTCCCTTGCTGTGATGATAACAAAACACTGCGACTTCGTTATCATACTTGTGTGCTGGGCTTTTGTTATAAACGTACTTCTCCCTGGCTTTTTCACAAATAAGGAAGCTCAGTGTTTGTTTGAATGAGCAAGGGAGCTGCGCGTGCAGGCTACAAGGAAGTCAGATAGTCCTCATTTGCATATCACACTAAAAACAAACAGATTTAAGGAAGATCCAGATCTTTGTGTGTGTGTGTCTTTGTTGCCCATTTGTAGGCGCTGAGAAGTACAGTGGCATTTTCTGACAATGCTGTGCACGTTGTGGAATGTGTTTGAAGTGGCCCACCTTGCCTTTGCGATTGTAGTGTGTGTGTGTGTGTGTGTGTGTGTGTGTGTGTGTGTGTGTTGTGTGCGCGCACCCATCAGTATGCACCCCAGTCACCCAGTGCTGTCTGCAGGATCTCATCTCTCATCTCCCGAGCAGCCCACTTCCAGGCAATATATGTTTACACTGTAAGTGAGTGTCGTACGTATGTACTGTGTGTATGTATGTATGTATGTATGTATGTATGTGTGTATGTGTGTTTTGGGAAGAGGTTGTTATGGATGAGAACAGCGTGTACCGTCGAACAGCGCTGTAGCCAAACTTGTAGGAGCTGCTGAAAATGAAACTAGCCGGCCCACCTTAAAGGTCAGACCGCCTTAATTGAGCGTGGGACAACTTTGTCATATAGTGTCTGTTGTAATCACAACGCAGGCTTTCTAGGACTTCTTCACAGAGTAGTACATAAAGTAATACACACTTGACAGTTCCATACTGCACGCTATGGATGTATATATGATCAAAGTTGAAACAGTTTATCTGGACCAACTCATCAAGTCAACCGTGTTCTTTTTATAACTAAAAAGTGCCCGCTTAAGCTGATGTAGACATAGTCGTCCCTCACCACGTCAAATTTCACGGTTTCACTCACGTTTTTCAAAAATATATGAATGAATGAATCATGCTGCTTCGTGGTTGAATACAGCCCAGTAGTAAAATGAAAAAGTACACATTTAAGCAAATTTTGCATGGTTTAGGCCTAAAATAAGTATTTTCAAGCATAAAAAATGAACTAAAATACAAATATAGAGCTTCTAACAGACGTTGATGAAATGTGCCGTTCTAAATGGGACACTGGGTGTTAGTAATGTTCGGTGAGACACAAGCACCAGACGGGATCACGGGAACAACAGGCTTTTATTGCAGGTTTGAATGATCTCACAGCAGGCACAATAATAATAACATAATAATCACTCGAAGCACTTGGAGAGCCCAGACCTCCGCCAAGCACCATAGTTGTGATTCACAGCAAAATAATAATCCTACATTTTTTGGATCAGTCTTTGATATTTTGTAGAACCTGTTGGAAACTTGTCCAGTATTTTTTTTCCAACCGCCCTGACCATTTTTTGTGGCGTTATATGCACAAATGCTGAGGATGGTCCTATCTCGCAATGTTAAAGAATTCTTAAAAAAATTCCTGGATCCAGACGGTGATCCTGATCACCCCCAAAATGTTGTCAGTTCTTCCATATCCCATTTCCAACAATTCCTGAAAATTTCATCCACATCCATTCAGAACTTTCCAAGTTAATTTGAACACAAACAAACAAACAAACAAACAGATAAACACTGGCGAAAATCTAACATCCGTGCTGCGCTTGGGGGAGGTAATAATCCTAATCATACCAGGGCTACTGTCGGTGCTGTAATCCAGCTAAAACTCAACTCTGGACCGACATCACTTCCCGTCCACACGTCCGGAACACATTTATTGCAACACACGAGCACAAGTCTTAATTATGAATTAAATGTCTTATTTTCTCTTATTATACATACTGTATTGGGTAATAGGAGTGCAGAGGTGACTATAGTGGAGCTATTTCATATCTAATGATGTTCTTAGAAAGTGGTAACTGGGTTCCTATGCGCCAACAAGAAAATATTTGTTTAATAAATACGGAACCCTACTTTGCGCAAATTCAATTATCACGGTCAGGTCAGGAACCAATTAACCACCATAAATGAGGGATTAGTAAGCATGGTCGGGGTCGTTTATGGCGGCATGTTGCAGTATTGTTAATTTCATCAGTAGCAGATCAGACTCCTTGAAAGAAGGTTGGGTGGGACAACAGGAACAACCAACAGTCCTTTCTTCTCAGCAGTTCTTTCAACCAATGACCAAAATGCACCATTTCCACAAATGCAGGGAAAGCCATGTCAACAAATCCTTTTCCATGGCCCATTTTCCTGATGTCTCTGGACAAAGCCACAAGTAAAATCAACGGCTAGTTTGGGTTATGCCGACAACCGCATATGTCAACCTGAGTCAGCCAATCCGAGGGATGTCGACTTAAACGGGGTCCACCATCTTGAGATGTTTTTGGATTGCGTGTTGTCTTCGAAGTTGAAACACCAGAAAGAGGAAGTGAGTGACGTTTGGTGCAGGGCCATTCATGTCTTTGTTGAAGAATAATTTGTATATAAAGTGGTTTATTTGTCCCAGCTTGCGCATTTGAATGTCAAGGCGTTTAGCTTGGAGCCTCCGGCGCCGCTAACTGTCTGTTCTGCCTATCTACTCTTGTGCTTTTTGTGTAAACAAAGCATCCCTTTTATATACCGCTTGTCCTCATCAGGGTCACGGGTGAGCTGGCGTCCATCTCAGCTGACATTTGATGAGAGGTGGGGTACACCCTGGACTGGTCACCCGTCAATCACGGGGCACACATAGACAACAAAACCATTGACCGGTCTTGGCTCGGACCTATCTGTGTAGTTTTCCTGTTGTTTGGGTACTCTGGGTTCCTCCCACATCCCAAAAACATGCTTGTTAGACAAAATAAAATGTGTATGTGAGTGACTGGTGGCCAGTCCAGGGTATACCCTGCTTCTCGTCCCTAACTCAATTCGGATAGGGTCCAGCTCTCCCGTGACTCTGACAGCCATTACCGCAGATTTACCTAATTCCGTCTCACCGTCAGGAACAGATTTCCAATATATGTTCACATAACCACCACACGGCCGAGGTCACGATGCATGTGTTTGCTAGGAAGCTAACCAGGACCTCTAACGAGAGTACACCGTCACGGGTTCTTTCCTTAAGTACTCTTTCCACTGCTCTTCTCTCACCAAGTATCCTTTTCAACTTGGACTAACTCGGCAATTAATATTTATTTACTTTGCTTGTGTGCACTTCCAGGCAGACATTGCCAATGGCAACGCAAGCAGGGGATTCAAACACTATCTGACTTTTTGTTTTAATCGGAAACAAAATATTACCTAATAGAAAGAAATACATACTGTATTTATTTACTACTTTTGTATACTTACTTGTTGTTCAAATGATACATTAAATTAATTCAGCCTTTAGCACATTAATAGGCACATGTAAATATATGTGTCTTTTGATTGTTTACGACACCTGCATTTTTAGCAAAATGAGCAAAAGTATGGCTATATGGTTCCAGCTCTTTGGGCCACCCATGAAAATCCCAGAAGTTGGGAAGGGGAAAGTTTTGAAAAGGACTTATAATTTGTCCCCAGCCTGCCAGTCTTTCCTTTGGAGCGCTTGGATGAAAGGATTCCCAAGTGTCCGGCTCAGCATCACGTCAGACTGGGAAAGAAGTGAGCAGTTAGAACACGTACACGTGTCTTTACAGCAGGCACGTTGGGTTCATTTCAGAGCTTATCTGATGCCATCGGGCCCCCGACTCCCATTCCTCGATGGAGAGCTGTGGCCTGTTTATGTAAACCTCCGCTCACTGCACAGAAATGTGGTCTCGGTGGGAGGGGGGGCGCACACACACACACAGAGGCAGAAGAGAGTGCACCGTTACGCCATGCTGCAACAATCTGATAGTCCTTGTTACTGTTGACTTTTTTAACCATTGGTGAATTTCCGCTGTAAAATCCAAGTAAAGGCATCCTTGTTACGCGGAGATCAGTTCAAGATCAGACACTAAGATAAGGCTGGGTCCATGTCTGAAGCATTCTCAAGGCAAACCTCCCTTTTTCCCCACGTGATGCACAGCATCGTAATGTGACAATATAAAAGTAGAAATATAAATACAAAATATCATAAGAAAACGCAAGCATACAAATAAAAATGGAGGGAAACCACGTCAACAAACTATTGTAAGTAAAAAAAAAAAAATCCTTCAACCTCAGACTCCGTTTGCTCTCTTGTTGAAGGAACTTAAAATCAGTTCATTTTGCCTTTTAAACAGGTTTTGAAATGTATGTGCTTCTGCCTCCCTCACATGATAAAGTGTCACACACACACACACACACACACACACACACACACACACACACACACACACACACACACACACACACACAGCTGCACTAGCACGCTCTGCTAAACTAAGCTAACCCAGCTAGCTTCCATTCAGTTTAGAAGTTTTTTTGCCAACTTTCACTTTGTGTCAGGTCGCCATTTTGACGTGTTCATAGGCCTGTCACGATAAGTCACAAATCGATTAATCAAACCATAAAAACAAAACACAAAACAAAAGTTAATAATTTTGCCAGCCTCAATAAATTGACATTTGCGTGTGTGTTTGTTTTCCTCTTGCTTGGATGACAAGAGGGTTCACTCTGCTCTGTGGTGAAGTTAGTTTCACGTTGGATATTCGTTTCCGTCGCTATTAATTTCACATTGGCAGTGGAATATCCAGCACCGTAGCAACGGCGGTAGTTGGCCCTCACTGTGCCCAAACTGCTCTCTCATGGTGCGGGGAGCTCGCACGGGAAGTGTCACTCTAATTGCTTGTTGTTTATACTACAACCGTCCATAAATTACTATTGTGTTGAAGATAGTTTGTTAAAAAAAGCAATGTATTCTAAATCAAACTATCAACTGATACATAAACATTTTATTTTATAAGAATTTTACTCTTGAGAAATTAAAATGGATTGTTTTTGATACAATGTACTCGCATTATTATGCCGTATAATTAATGAAAAAATGGTCTAGAAAATGTAGTCAATAATATCCATTATCAACAATAATTTGTAGGACAATTATCGTCTGGCAAAAATTGTTACCGTGACAGGCCTACGTGTTCGGGAGGGGTCAGGTTAGTGTTTGGGATAAGAGCGGTCCGCCGGGAAATACTTCCCACACAAGCGTTCCTTCTCCTCAGAATGACAAATCATAGGGCCCTACCGTTTATTTTGCCTGTACATTTCATCCAGAACCCGGCATACCACAGCTATGTAGAATCTTGCTGTCAGATAATGAGATGCGAGGCAATGGTGCGTGAAATCCTTAACACCAGGTTCCAACAATTGCACAATTTAAAGACAGGAGACGCACGGGAGAAATGAAAGCTCACAGTGCAGTCCCGGCATTGCGAGATATGCTTCCACGCATTCATCTGATACTGCCTCTGAGGCCGCAACATTTGAGTAAAGATCCTCAAGAGTCTTTTTCTTTCTTTTTTTTTTAAAGCAAGATTTTGTCTCTCACTGGATTGTACGTAACACTGCAGAAGTGAGAGGAGCGCTTTGGCTAAATGATTTCCAGTGTAATTTGATGTAAAAACTGTGTCACCTGACCAGACTGTTGAATGACTAAATGTGCACAACGGAATACCTGCGCAGGAATGTGTGTGTGTGTGTGTGTTTACCGTGCTCTCCATGCCGTGTAACTGAACCCGATGGCTTGAAAGTATTTTGAGGACTGTCATATGACTGAGAAATGGTCCTTTGACACACAGCCCAATGACACACTCCAGCGTGCGCACACACACACACACACACACACACGCACACACACACACTTAATCGTGTTTCCACATTATTTTGCTTATAAATCATTTCCTAATATCTTTACCTGGACTCCCTACATGAATAACGACAGGCCTTGCCATAAACGCTGATGTTTTGAGGCTTAAGTGTAATGTTAACATCTGTACGTATTACCTTGCTTTTGTATGTCCTCAAAAGGAAGAGAAGCCCAATGTTAGCAAACCATTTATTTAGTTGAAGTTATTTACACTTGAGGGGTTTGCGCTGCTCTGTGATCGCCACGTAATCAGGTAATGCTTGACTTGTCAGCGTTTTAGAACTTCCAGTGTACAGGACTGCAAGCTATTTGTGGCGGGGGATGTTGAAACAACTGTAATCGTCTACTTTGCATAATTGGGCTGCATGACACATTTCCAAAAAGTCAGTAAAAATAACATGAAAAGTAAAACAAGTTGTAACTACGAAGGAACTTCCTTCTGTCGCTTCTTTTTGTTGTTTTTAAAGATGTTTTTTTAAGAAAAAGAATATCTAGAGTGGTCTGATTACTTGCTAAATCCACGTTGCCAACTGCTCCGTCCTCTTATTCTCTGGCAGACCAGGTGCTTTGTAATGTGTTTATGAACGAGGGCAAGCAGGTTGCACCAAATCTAATAAATGAATGTATGGGAAACGCTGGTTTCACCTTCTAAACTGCTGTACAAGTGTAAAAAGAACTTAAACCCTGTACAATCAAATAGGCTTGGGCGATATGGACCTTAGCATGTATCACAGTATTGTTGGGATGAGTACGCGATATGAGTACGCGATATGAGTACAATTTAATTCAGCGGAGTCTTGTATAAAAAGCTACAAGCCTTAACCCATGTAATTAAATACACTTGTCTTAAATTGTAAAGAAAATGTATTGATTTATTGGTAACAAACTGTGCAGTACAGCAAGTGCATTTAGTGTCAAACCAAACTGTAGACGTGTCTCACGCTTTATGACACACTCTTCATACTCAACTCTGTGTTTGTGCTTGAAATGGTAGAACAAATTTGTCGTGTTCCCACCTTTTGCCGTCACTGTTGCTTTGCAAACTTTGCATATTATGGTCTCTTGCGCCACATCTGCTCTATCGGAACCAAACAGCTTCCATATTACAGAGGTACTGTACCTCCCCATTTGGCAGCAATTTCTTCGTCGATGGTCTCTGCTTCTCCTCCGCCTTCAGTCATGCTCATTTTCTCTCTTCTGTTGGGGCAAACGGCGCTTTTATTTTGAAGGCCGGAGGTGTCGTGTGTGTTGAGAATGTCTGTAAGACGAGCTGGGTGCAAGAATAAACGTGCTGCCTGTCGTTTTTCACATTGTAAAACGTCACAGGGAAAACACATCATCGTAGCGTTTTTACATCCTTGTGAAAACATATTCCTCCTCGTTGTCCTCCATGAACCGAAGATTTCTTTACAGCCATACTGAGATGACCTGGACACGTCTTCTACTCTTACGTGTGTATGCAATACCCTTTACCGGTAGCAGTAGTAAATGCAATAACAGACACATGCAACAGAGCACAGAAAGTTCGCTCTAATACACCACAAGGAGGCAGAACGCAGTGCGCGTTCATACGCTGTTAAAAACATGCAAAATTGCACTTGAAAAAAGTCTGCGAAAGAGCGAGTCCGCGAAAGGTGAACCGCGATGTTTCAGTGTAAGTTATTTTGTTATCATTGGAAGAATATCTACCGGTATGTAAAAATATCGGCCAACCTTATAATCAAATCAAGCACAGGTTGTCGTGTCTGGGAGGCAGGTCTCTTCACATTGCTACCAAACACAGCTAGCTTGGTTAGGGTGTGCATTCTGTCCTTCATCTTTTATTAGCGATTGCACTGAGAGTCCCCAACAAATGTTGACAATCGGAAAAGCAAAAGCAAAACACGTAGTGTTATCTGTACAGTAATAGGTTCACAGTTTTTTTGGGGGGGTGGGTGCGAGTGCGAGTAGTGTTGTCATCAATTCCCGTGCATAACCGAACACAACATAGTATTTAATGATGCCTCGTGTAATTATGTCTTCTCTTAGGGAGTGTTTGTTTTTGGTTAGTTAGCTGTGCTAGTGTGTGGACTTAATAAAGGAAAAACAGTCATGTGGACACATTTAAATGAAATAACAATGAACAAGTTAATATTTACAATATGCCTTGTTTGATATTCTGAGGTCCGTGTGATCATTAATATTTCTCCATATCGTTTTCATGCCAGTGTTGGGAAGGGATCATAAAATAGTGTCGCAGGTTAAATATTGAGTTTGCCGCGTCATCCTTCCTCCATTATAAACGCGTTTCACCACCACGCCTGTGCTGCGTCCTCTCCCACCCCTTCTGTCGTCGGGGTAAGAGAGTTCACTCTTATCCACTGATTTGCTGTTCCACACTGCAGATGCACAAACACACACGTACACATGGCTCTGCACGCCGTTTAAAGGCGTGAATACCACGCGTTTGACACCTCGCAGGCTCTCTTACCCCTCCTAGTTTTTTCCTCTTTTGTTGCACCATCTGGGGCAGAGGTGATGCATAACACGTACACCTGCACGTGGCGCACGGCAGCGCTTGCCTGTGCCTACTTTCTGATTATGCAGCCTGCCCAATCTCTGCGTGTGTTTGTTAATGTGCTCGCGGACGGCGAGCGCGTCAGGGTGTGTTTGTGTCCCCAGGAAGTAGCCTGAGATGGGTTGCCGTGGTGACAGAAGCGGCCGTGCTTGTCATTGTCGTCCCTTATACTTATTGGCCATCCCGTCTGCTGTGATGACGGCTTTACTGCATGTACCGTAGCTTGGAGTTCATGCAGACGCCGCAAGAAAGATGGGCTCTACTTGATGTCTGTTGCTGAGGTTGTGAAAGACGTTTGCAGTCATACCATCTTTACAGTAAGACACACAGTGTTGTTTTTGGCAGCCATTTTATTTTTAGTCTTAGTCTTTTGGATGAAAACGCTTCTTGTTTTAGTCACACTTTAGTCGTTTCTATATGTGATAGGTTAAGTCCAGATTTAGTCGACAAAAAGTAAAAAAAATCTTTTAGTCTAGTTTTAGTAAAAAAAAAAACAATTTAAAAAATATAATTTATGTCAATAAGAATTGGAAATTGGATGAGGAAAAACACAAAGAGGGGATACAATTACTCCGTCTGTATACAGAGTGCACCTGTAAAAGTCTACAGGTGAATACAAAAGCCCATCATAGCTTAACCATAATACCTGCATAATAAGCACAACGTCTGATACCAGGGGTTCCCAGCCACCAGGCCTTGGGGAACTTTCAGGTGCATTGATTAAGAAAAACACTTAAAAAATGTAAATAACTACATAGCATTTTATGTAAATGCACATTATTGTTGGAAATATGGGCCATCATTTTACTTAAAAACTATACAGTTACAAATCCCATAGTTTTTGCATATTTGTTTGTTGCAAGCAGCGACCTGTCCCACTTTGTTCGACAGTGCTTGAATGCACCACTGTGGTGCTTTGTCCCACGCTGCACAGATAGACTACTATACTCTATTTTTATCCTCTTTCTTTCAACTCATATTTGCTCCCAAATGCTGATACTATGTTGGAATGCATGAAGGTAAGATTTGATAATGTTAAGTGTAGGAACGCTCCTGTTCTGCCGAAGATTTGTGGGCACACAAGCCGGTCCTCGGGTCAAAAACGGTCGGGGGAGACCGCCCACTAACATTTTCGTCCAGTCTTGTCTCTGCCAACGAAAACTCGCACACGACTTGTCACGTTTCAGTCATCAAAGAGCCATGTTTAGCTCTTCACCGTCTCATTTTCGTCATGAAAAAAGGTTGGTCAACCTAATCATTTGGTCATTGTTGACAACAAAAACACAAAAGAAATAGCAACATTGTCTTTAAAACGTCACCGTATTTGACTGCACCACATCAGATGCTGCATGCGGTGGACACTTTTATGCAGCTTTAATATGTGCAGGGTCATAAAGGTGATTTTCCATGATGATAATTGGCATGTTTATGACATGCATGGTGATTAAGTTACACATGGAAAACAAGGTGTTGGACAGGGTTGCTTTGTCTCTTCTTTTCCCTTAGAAAGTAACATCCAGGAAAAAGGAAAAATAAAAGCATATAAGAAAAAAAGTTGTACCATATTAGAAATATAAAAGAAAATGTCTTCCAACACAAACTACACACAACTACACTATGGACAAAAGTATTAAGACACACAGATCAGTTAATCAATCCACCCAGTGAATCAAAAACCTTGTCACACAAGCGTAAAAGGAAGCTAGCGCCAGTGTAAAACAAAAAAAAAAATACCTCTGGGAATCAAAACCCATTTTTCTTTTTCTCTCATTTGAGATAAGTGTCAAAGACACAAAATGCCAAAGAAGATGTGAAACTTCATGCTCTGATAACCGTTGAACTGAGTTCTGGTGGGATTTGCAAGGCACGCGCGTTAATGCCATCAGTAGGCCTGTCACGATAATTGATAAATCGATTAATCGAACGATTTAAAAAAAATAGGTTGATCTATTTGACGACCTTGATAAATTGATTTGTGCATATATGCCTGTTAACGTTTCCTCACCACACAGGCTGGATGACAAGAGGGTCCACTCTGCATTTGCGTCTGTGCGTATTACTTCTATAGTGGAATGAATGCAAAGAGTGAACCCTCCCGTCAGCCATTCAGCCTCTTTGTCCCAGTACGTGGAGGCGGGGCTACTACTGAGTGGGCACACAGAGTTCTAGCAGTTAGCAAGTTAGCAACCAAACGCTAATATGAATGAAGGTCACAAAAGTGAGTTTCTAAGCCGAATGCCACAGCTCCAGTGTGGATGTGCAGCAGAGCTTTCGTCCTGACACTCAACGCTTTCTGAGGAGTTTGATCTCAGACGGAAATATGTGAAACGAGACGGTGCAAAATGGTGTGCGCTCACAGACAGTGTCGCTCACTACATCTAGGCTTGTGTGCCAGTATCTGCTACTTCTACCACTCCTGTCCCACTGAAAATGTACAGTGTCAACATCAACTTATAAAGACAACTGAGAAAGACAGAACACAAATGCCTCCAAAAAGAAAATCTGCAGATTACAAGCTGCAAGTAAACTAGTTATGTAATGTTGTGTAGGCTATAGTTAGTATAGTTATACCACCTATTCACGTTACATTAACAGATGCCTATTTAGCCTGTTGTTCTCCATTTTATTGTTCTTACTACTGTATAACTTGCCTTTCAAGATGAAATGTCTCTTCTTGGTCTCTGATTTTAGAAAATAAGTTTCCCCCCAAAATGCCATTTATAGTCCAGTGCGACTTATATATGATTTTTTTCTTCTTCTTTGTGCATTTTTGACTGGTGCGTCCCACACTCGGGTGTAGTACGGTAATGTCAGGGGGGACGCTGAATATGGCAGTTCAGTCTTCATACTTCCCCCAAATGTTTTTGCACAGCGTGAATTGTTTAGGTTTGTTCGTTTGGTTCACTTGCAACCACAGCGGTACCTTGGTTTTTGTTATTCATTCCAAAGGGGTTGAGCCAATTTTTCACATCGCAAATAACCTCCAGACCCTTAAATGTTTTATATTATAGTTGTACATGCAGAAGTGGGTCAGCAATGTCTAGGGTGCTTTGTTTGGGCACTTTATTTTGCGGAATCGGACTTTGCTACGTGCAATATTCTACAAAAACTACAAAAAATTTTCGTCAAAAACTGAATCGTAGGAAAATGGGCCTACCAAAACCAAGGTTTGACTGTATATCAAACCAAACGTTTGAATAATAAGCTTTTTGTACAGTGAGTGTATCTGTTAATATGTTAACTTGACACATACGGAAGCGTGGGTGCACTGATCTGTATCCACCACAATGACATGCACATTTTAGAGGAATGGAACAAAAGAAGCATGTAAGGCAATTTTGGTCAATTGTAATGTTTTTCCGCTTTACCGGGTTAGTAGATAAGTATGCTTTAGGGTGTAAGTGTGTGTTTGTGTGTGTGAGTCACATGCGTCCAGCTGCTGTAATGTTTAACCGCTCACCAAACACGCTGACCTGCTGTGCCCTAAAGAAAGCCAATCAGGACAAGTGAGTAAAGGGGAAGCAAGACGTGGTCCTTTACGCAAGCTACATAGATGGCGAGTAAGACGATTTTGCATCCAGTATTTCTAATTGCCTTACGGTGTGGCAGCCCCCATATGGAATGATGTCTTGCAATGTGTGGAAGTCATTTTTACAATGCCACTGTGGCTACAGCCTCTACTCCGGTGACGGCTCTGTCAGAAAAAAGGTAACAGGGGCTGATTTCCTGTCCGTTCTCAGCATGATGTCAGTATTGCATCCATGCCATACCTAGCATGCTCATGGGTATCCTGCACGGAAAACCCACCAAAGGGGTCAGCAGTTGAAGTTCTTCAAAGTAAGGGTCTGAATTGATGTTGGTATCTTTTTCAGCTTTCTCCTTTTTTATCCCATGTGACAGTAATATCAAGAAAGTGGCTCACGGACTTGGAGGTGGTTTGCTGAGTGGTGGGTAGAGGTCTGAGCAATGGAAAAGGTAGCGGGGCGGGGAGATATATGGAAAGAGCGATGTGTGTGGTTTTTCGGCTACCGCAGGTGAGAGTTGGTGGTCGATCAGCACAGACAAACGCGCCATTAAACTGAAGCGGCCACTGGGCTCCATCTCTCCAGCCGCCATCCCCTTCCTGCTGACTTCCCCTTTTCCGGCTCGGTTTGTCAGTTTTCTAACCCTCATGTCTCAGGCTTGCTTCTTTAGTCTTTCCCTCAGCCCATTTCACTACCTGTCCTCAACATAACCTCATGCCAGATGCAAACATGCGCAGCGGCTGCTTTCTCATTTAAGGGGTTTTATGGCTTTTTAAACTTTGCTTTTTTTCAATCCTAAATCAGTCACAACAAACCACACGGGGAAAAACTTTAGCCGATTCGACAAAACCAACACGTAAGTATTGTTGATTTGTCACCGTTATTCCGCACCATGTGGTTGCCGGTTGGTTTGTTGGAGCTGTTTTAGGTGGAATGGCTTTACGCTCACAACCAAACTGAAGCAGTTTGTTTTGAACCACACTGAGACTCCCACCACGAGGTGGTCAGGGGTTGGTGGATTTGGTTCACACTGGAATTTGATTGCTGTCTTCACACCTGACAAATGGGATTGACAATTGCTGTGCTGTGTTTTATCATAATTGTTATACGTTTTAGGCCCTGTCCACATGGAAATATTGCTGGGATTTTTTTTGGTGGTTTGAAAAAAAATTTGCATCCACATTGTTTCAGATTAGTAAATACCGTAATTTCCGGTGTATAAGCTGCACCCACTAAATTTAGAGAAAAAAAATGTTTTGTACATACAGTATATAAACTACACCGGACTATAAGCTGCACATGTCCACATCATATCATGGCACATTGTGGCACGCACGAGTGCTTGAGGACCAGGCATCTCTTTATTTGACAGGAGCCAGTCATGACCTATGAAAAAACTCAGGACGAGCTTGTCAACCCATTGGAAATCGCAGGAGGTCATTACTCAATATAACGGTATGACTGACGGTGTCATCTTACACACGGTAAACTCATCACACAGCAAGTTAACACTCAAAAGGTGTATCTAAGAAATATACAAACAAGTACCAATATGAGTTTAATATGGAAAAAAACAATTTTATAGATTTCCCATAATGCATTGTGTCTGAGCGAAGCATTTCTTGACGTTCCAATTCAAAAGTTCAATACTCTTGAGAAATTAAACTTTATTGCTCTTGATATGGTGTAGTCCCATTATTATGCCATATATTATAACTTTAATGAAACTAGAGAAGTACTCGAGTACAGACCTCCGCCAAGCGCCATAGCCCCCCCCCCCCGCCCCCCCATATTGTGATTCACACCAAAATAACAATCATACACTTTTTGCATCAGTTTTTGATATTTTGTAGAACCTGTTGGAAACTTGTCCTGTATTTTGCTTTGCTTTGAACTTTTCAAGTTCTTTTGAACACGGACAAACAGACAGCCAAACAGATAAACGCCGGCAAAACACAACCTCTGTGCTCGGCGGAGGTAAAAAAAAAAAGGTCTCCAAATAATGTTGACAATATTACATACATATATTATCATGACATTTATGGAAAAACTGTCTCCAAATAACGTTGACAATAATATAATTTATCGGCAATAGTTTGTAGGACAATTAGCGTCCAGCAAAATTTGTCATGGTGACAGGCCTAGTTACACCACACCTCTTTTTGTCTTGTCTTCTTATCAGTGTTTGCTTTGAAAGTACAAGAGTAGTGCAGTGAGAATACTGGAAATATTTCAACTCCTCTGCGGATTGGAAAGAAACTTCTGTTGAAATGCCGATGCCTTACACTCAGCAGACAGACAGGTTTAGAAGCCATAAAACGGGATGGAAGAAGCTGATATGGCAAAGCCATCATGCATGCATGCATGCATGCATGCAGGGGTAGCTCATCCAGATTCATGTAGCTCTGGTTTGTGGCTGGGAAGGTTGGCGGAGCCTGGCCCTGCAGCTGCTGCTGTGTGGCTGCAAGTCAAGCAGGCCAACTGGGCCCCGACAGCCTCCCTCTCGGGCCGAGGCTCACCACACCAAGACTGCCGCGCGCTCTACTCGCTAAACGTGGGAAGATGAAAAGGAACATCAGATGTTTTCTGTATTACTCACACTGTGTGAGTAATACACACATGTGTGTCGTGTGTGTGTGTGTGTGTGTGCGTGTGTGTGCGCGTGTGTGTGTTGTCCGCCCTTTGCTGTATTCTAAGCACAGTCTGGCCTGCAGTTGATTACCTTGCTCCTGTTTCCTAGCCTTCTGTCTGTGGCCAAATGTGTTGACTATGTCAGGAATGCTCCCCCCGCCCCCCAAACTTTTATTTGTTTGAACCACCACCTGGTTCGGCCGTTTTGTCTAGCAGGGCCAGAATTTTTGGGATTTTTCTGTCTTTGCTTCACAGTGCTACAAGCTGTCCAATTCCAGGGGAAGAAAAGATTTGTGGAGGTGAAACCAGCAGCCAAGTGTGCCTTTGCTTGCTTTACCAATCACACGTTACATCCAACTCATTTAGGAAAGACAACATGTCGTGTAACGCTGCGCAGAAACATCTGAGACAGAAAGACTGAAAAGGCCTGGAAGGAGGAACCTTGGATGCCGAGCCAGTGAATGGATTGAATTCTTGGCCTTTTGTGCCTTGTCAGTGTTAGAACAAACGTAAAACACAATGAGGCTGACAGGAAACAGGCAATCTATGACATTACCTGATGGATTCAGTTGTCTCGGAATTTAGGGCCAAGTAGTATACAACAATAGGCAACGTTTGTATCCCATGGGGAGTGGAGCCTACTACAGATTCACAGTCATCAATTAATGTCATTCAGAAGACTGTTGCATTTGAGTGTAATTGTACAGTGGTGTGTAAAATTGTTTGCCCCCTTCCTGATTCTTTTTTTTTTGCGTGTTTTCCCCACTTTCATGTTTCAGATCATCAAACAAATTTAAATTGTAGTCAATGACAACACAACTGAACACAAAATGCAGTTTTTAAATGAACCCCCCCCACCCCCACCCCCCACCCCCTACCCCCACCCAGAAAGTAAGTAATTGAGATCTATCAGTGTGGAAAAGGCTATAAAGCCATTTCTAAAGCTTTGGTACTCCAGCAAACCACAGTGAGGTCAGTGTTCATGACTCCACCATAAGAAAGACACTGGGCACAAATGTTCCAAGACCAAAACCACTGCTGAACAAAAACAACATTAAGGCTCTTCTCAATCTTGCCAGAAAACATCTTGATGATCCCCAAGACCTTTGGGAAAATACTCTGTGGTCTGACGAGACAAAAGTTGAACTTTTTGGAAGGTGTGTGTCCCATTACATCTGGCGTAAAAGTAGCGCCGCATTTCAGAAAAAACATCATAGCAACAGTAAACCCTGGAAGACTTGCTGTGATAAATGGAAGCGTGAATTCTGCTGAAGGAGAATGTCCGGCCAGCTGTTGGTGACCTCAAGCTGAAACCGACTTGGGTTCTGCAGCAGTGTTGTCATTGACTAATATTTACATTTGTTTGATGATCTGAAACATTTAAGTGTGACAAACATGCAAAAAAAGGAAAAGAAAATCAGGAAGGGGGCAAACACTTTTTCACACCACCGTATGTAATTGCAGTCTCCTGTAGACTAGTCTTAGTAATCTGTCCACCGTAGAGATTGTTTGTGCATAGGCCACAAGTCACAGTTTTGCTTGGATCCCAATCCCAAGTTTGGGTCTTAGTGAAATTAAAGCTATCTAGACACGGGCCAAAATGTTATCTATTTCTTCAATTCTGATTAAATCGTGCCCCCTTTTTTTTGAAATTTTATGTCATTCAATTATTTTAAATTGGGTTCATGGTCATCCGTCCGCTGCACTCTAGAGATTTTTGGTGGATTCTTCTCTGAATGCAAATATTACGCTGGGCAAATAGGTATACAACAAACCAAAAGAGTTGCAGGCATCAGAAAGAAGCCAGTATGGCAGAATAACTTCAACATTCACATTGGTACCTCTGTTTTTGTTGTTAAAAATATCCCCAAAAAAATATTTGAAATGTTAGAGTAATACCACAGTAATACCTCTTTATCACGGTGAATTGGTTCCAGACCTCACCGTGATAAGTGAATTTCTTTGAAGTAGGATTCCATATTAATAAATGGAATATTTTGGTAGTTACGGCATAGTAAACCAGTTTATGACTTTCGAAACAGGGGTACATTATTAGAGGCCTGTAGACATGAACTAACACCCTTTTGTCACCTTTCCACACTGTTAGTCTTTGTTTACATCAATTTGCACAGGCTACGGGCTCACTGCAGGGACAAAATATGGCTACCATTAGCATAGCACACTACTGAGCTAACTATTAGCCTCTCCAATTTACTTATTTTAACCTTAAAGTGTTTTAAATAGAGTGGGGAAGGACGTACAAGCCAAAAACTTGCCACTTCCACACAGAATGAGAGGTAAACCTTTTTTCTGTCCGTCTCAGCCATGGCATGTCCATCTCAGCCATGGCATGTCAGCTGGGCTCTGCTGGCTCAGTAGCCAGTCTCCATGCAGTGTAACATTATACCATTAAAAACTACTCATTTATTAATTAATCTTTTTTTTTTTTTTTTAAAGCATGATATGATGAGGGAGTGATATTTGAACCATGATAGCAAGAAGCATGCAGAAAACAATGCATTGAAGGGTCCCGCTGGTGAGGGGCAGAGAGGGAGAAGTGGAGGGGAGGGCATCTTTGTAGTTTGCGATGAGTTCTTTCTTGAATTCAATAATGTTTTTCACCTTCTTTATCAAATTACTGGCACTGGCAACTTTTTTTTCTCCCCCCCAATGGTGGGTTATTTAGAAGTCGCACGTGATTAAAAAATGCACGGATGGTCAGTCACCAATGCGTAGGATGCTTTGTTTGGGCACTGGATGATACGGTACAGGGCAAACTGAGTAGTTTGTTACGTGCATTATTGTACCATAACTGAGACATTGTACGAAAACTGAGGCAAAATGTTGGCCGAAATGTTAGATGAAAACCAAATCATATGAAAACTGGGGCGTTGGAAGGTTTGACTGTGTCTTCACCCAAAGAATTTCTCATCAGTCCTATCATATTTTAAGCTTAACACTGTCGCCTCATTTCCTCCCAAGTGAACCAAGACGACTTTGTCATGATATAGATATTATATAGCTCATGATAGATAGTTCATGGATCTTTTGGGACTTTTTTTTATAATGGACATGCTGAGAAATGAACTGAAGTGAACCCTACTGCTGGTAGTCTAACCATGATTAGGTGTTTGACGTTTGGGATCAGTTCCTATCAGCGAAAGTGTCGGTCTTCAGAGGCTGCAGCCCTCAACCATTTGTTTGTTTTTCCCCTCACAGCCTCGATTCCAAGGGTCAACCCGGGCCAAGAAAATAGCGAGTCATTGTTTTTAAAAACAAGTGTTAATGACCCGTCACCTCACCCTCGTGACTTTTGGTTATTTTAGTTCTTGTCCCTCTGTCTTTCCCTGCCTGCACCAGTCCTTCCATCATCTCTCTCCTACGCCGCAGGCAGAGGGTAGAGAAGAGGGAGTCGAGCCAAAGTCACCATTGCGATATGGTTTGGGCCCCTTCTTCTCTTGGCAAGCCGTCTGAAGGCACGGGGTCTGCCTGTGTTGTGCTCTTTTCTATGCGCCACAGCCTGGCCCTGTGCCACAGCTGTAACGGGACCCAGCATTTGTATATAAATAGGCTATACCAGCTAGCCAGAACAGGTGCTCCAAACCCACAAACTCCCTCTCACCCTTCTCAGTCCTCCTTGCACCTTCATGCCGTGTCCTCAAGTGTCCATGTGCGACACCTCCACCAAAGATGTTAGGGTGAGGACACGGTAGGGTGGTGGGACACGGTCCAAGGAAGAACCTGGTCACTTTTCAGGAATAGTGTGCTGTTTGTTTTAACAAAGGGTCCCTTACATGATTCATCAACATTAGGGGTACGTGTATGTGTATCTGTATCGAACCGTTAAATACGCATGCGTACCGAACCGTGACCCCTGTATCGAACAATGCAGTTTCATATTTATTTGATCAACTTCTGACCGCGCTCTGTGCTGAAAGCTCAGTGTATCTGTGATCAATTACTCTGCCTTGCATTGTCAAGCACAGAGCCACTGAGCTCCGCCTCCCACATTCATACCATGCTGAAAATGGTGAAAAATGTTAAAAATGTTGGCAATTTCCATAAAGTTAAAATTAAAAAAGGCGAGGTCATTTATATTTCAATAGAAAAAATATCATACTATAACACAAACACATCGAAGCGAACCGAACCGTGAATTTTGTGTGTTGTTGCACCCCTAATCAGCATTGCTTAAATATGTTATATATTGTTTGTAATTATGTTCTACGATGTTTGATTCGTAAAAGCGAATGGTAAATTTGCAGAAATGACATCTATAGTTCATGGCGCCATCCACAATGAGCTACCACTCGCAGTTCAGCCTCATTTACGGAAATGACACCATCGGAATACTATCAATCAGGTAAACAAACCTGGTGGTGTACGAGACAGAGGATGTTTACAGTGATTATAGTGAAGACACTGTGAACATCCAGCAGCAATACAACATTTTGGCATGACCACTCTTTTGATGAAAAATATACGGAATCAAGTCAATGATCTATCTTGAAAAGCATTTGTTTGCTCTGCTTTAGCTGAGAGGTGTTAGCCCGATGATGTCACTTCCGGAAATTAGACTAAACTGCGAGAGCTACTTTATCATGGCTGTCATGTTTGTGAATTTACCGTTCGCTTTCAAAAATCAAACAATGTAGAACATAATTACAAACAATATGTAGCATATTTAAGCAAAGTTGATGTCAGGGACTCTTTAAACACCATCCTCAATGTTCATGTTCATTCACGTTGCAAGAGAAGATGTTTTTCCACGTAGCCGTTAATTTCTAAGTGAATATTGCAAACATTTTGTTCAAAATTGACTTTTCATACAAGCGTCTGCCTAATGTGGGAAAAGTCTTTCACCTTCCTGACTTACTGTATTTGCGCCACGCTTGAGAGAAACATTCGTTTTGAAGTTCAATTTTCATGACGTCATAAACAAAAATGCTTCTTCATAGCGCCTCTGACCCGCCCCTGTCTAGATGAGGCCGCGTCACGTATGCATGCCCTCTACTTCACGGAGGGCAGCTTTGTATCAAAAACAGGCTTCACACACATGTTAAAATACAGCCCACAGCTCTGCTAACTACCAGCCAGTCAGCTACAAACATGGGAGCTGTTTGATCCTTTTGTTTTGGGGAATAGGCTAAACTAGCATGATGATGTTAAAATGTGACTACAATGTCAACAGCGTTATGTCATTGTTGACGCCTATAGTGACAATAAAAGGCATTCTATTCTCGCACTGTAGCTCACATAGCTATGCTCATGTTTGTGCCCTCCTGCCCCACTCCTTAACATTATATCTACAGTACCACATTAGACAAGTGCACTCTGCCTGAGTGGGCGTGGACACATGCGGCTCATTAGCATTAAAGCGACAGACACACCAAGCGGCGTGTTCCCAGCAGGGCTCAGTAAAAGCACCTTCAAACTAAATTCCGGCATCAAGGCTAGATTTTGGGCAAGGTACTTCCAATACCCTAATGTGGCACCTCGAAATGGTTGAAAAATAATCTAATATGGTACCTTTTTAATGACATATTCAAGAGGTTGCATCCTGGAGGTATGGATCTACCTTTTTATAGTTTTCTGCGTAAACCAAATTCCCTCTACCCAACTAAACCCCCTTCCTGTGCCATCATACTCCTCTTGGCTCTTATGATGTTATTTTGGTCCATAATTATTTGTTTTGGAAGTACAAGTTGGTATGTGTTGATCAAAATGCCTCTCATGCACTTTCTTCGCATCACTTTTCACTGTGGAAGCCACAAGTTGGCATGGGGAGCGCAGGCTGCTGGCCTAACATCTCAGGACTTTCCAGCGCAGCTATATTAACAAACAAATGCATTTTTCTGCCACCGGTACCTTTTTGGACCCACCGCCACACATTCTTTCTCTCTGCCGGGGTGAGTTGAGCAACTGCGCTGTGGGCGAATCTATCATCAGCAGATCACCTCACGTGGGACAACATGCGGCCGAGAGATCAGAGAGAGGAAACTTGTCACAGTCCAGAGATAGACAGCCACCTGGTTTTATGCTACACAGGTTTGGTTTCACACTAAGCTAACATGTGGCTGCCCTTTGCTGCAGCGAGAGGAGGCGGAGGCGAGGCTGGGCCGCAAAGGGCTCCAATCTGACACTCCAAAACAGACTCAGTGATGCAGCATTGGGCCGTAGTAGATTCTTAGTGGGGCGCACAAGTTTAAAAATGAGAGATGACTCCCTCAGAAATGTCAGCGACTAGGCCGTGGCATTGAATGAAATCCCAGGAACATGCAAGGGAAAGGTGCTGCATGCAATTCTCATCACATCCGGGCTGGACGTATAAGAGGAGTAGAGAAAATATCCTAGAAATTGTTTACATTAAAAGACTCAATTGTAGATAGGCCGCAGCCCGTTTCCATGGTATTTAATCACTACAGATAATGCTTATGCATCTGTGCCAGCAACATACAGTATAGTGACAGGCAGAAAAATCCAAAAAGCATAATTGAACTGTCCAGGCCTGTCACGATAATCTCTAATCGATAAATCGAATGATTAAAAAAAAAACCTAACAAAAAACGAAGTCGGCCATTTAGCTGGCCTTGATAAATTGACATGTGCACTCGTGTTTGTTTTCCTCTCTCAAGAGGGTTCACACTGCACATTGGTGAAGTTAGTTTCATTTTGGACGTTGGGTAGCAACAGAGGGAGTTCCCCTCACTGTGCCCGCACTGCTCTCTCATGGTGCGGGGAGCTCGCACAGGAAGAGTGTGTGCAAGTATTTCATCAGCGTACTGAAGGGCAATTGGAAACATCGGCAATGTCTGCGAAAAAACGTTGATACTCCTGCTAGCCACCGAATGTGTAACAATAACCAGTATAACCAAGTTGGGTTAGCTAGGTTTAGCGGCGCATGCTAATGCGGCGTTTTGTGTGTGTGTGTGTGTGTGTGTGTGTGCCCCATTCAGGCTTATGAGTTGTGCTTTAGTGCTTGTTAATGTACAAAGTCAGCAAGTTGTGTGTGAAATAGAGACAACAGCCTCGGCTTCAAGAGGCACTCGATGGCTATCTCACTTAGCCATAGTCATAACACATTTTCAACACACACCGCACTTCACACTTCCGGCCTTGAAAATAAGAGCGGCGCACATCCTGTCTAATAGTGCTAATAAAATAAGAGTGTCATAAAAATAGCTTACATGAATAAAGCTATTACAGTTTCATCTGCAGTTTTATTTAAAAGCTCTTGACATGCCAGTGTTAAATACTCTTGAGAAATGAATGTCTATTGCTTTTGATCTGATGTACTAACATTTTAATTAATGAAAAAATGGTTTAAAAAATGTTGTCAATAATATCGATTATCAACAATAATTTGTAGCACAATTATCGTCCAGCAAAATGGTGACAGGTCTAGCCATAAGCTATATTTCCCCATGTAAAATATGTTTTTGCTTTGTTTATGATGTGATGTATTTATTAGCGATAACTATCATACAGTGGAACGGCATCAGTGTATGCATTCATATCTTTTCAAGGGGCCCCCCTAATTCATTTTTATCTATGAGGATGTTACTTTGCAATTGTTTGACTGACACCATCCACACCTCCTCCTCCTGCTTTTCTCATTCCCGCTGCCAAATGAAGTGTCAAGCAAGATCGGCAAAGGAGGGCGGATGGCCCACATTTGCCTTCTGCGGGTCTGCATTGTGGTACAGTACGTTCCAGTCCAGGCTCCTCTGCTCTGTTATTCCATTCTCTGCTGCAACACAGGCCCCCTTTTCTGTGCCCCACCACCCCTCCAGGCTCATTAGAGGCTGATTGGGTTGTTATTGTAATTAAGAGCTCTCGTACAGTCGGTGAGCGCACCAAGCTGTCTGCGTATGGGTGGTCCTCTGTGGGAGGGTGGGTGACGGAGGGGTCACGGTCACTGTCCAACGAACCACCCCTCCCAGCATGCATCTCCACCTGCACGTAGTCAGGTTAGGAAAGTTGAATTGGGCTGACCTCTGTCCGTACTGCCATCCATCTCTTGGAGACAGACAATTTGAGATGCTTGTTCATTTTTGATATTTGTGTGCTGTGCTGCCATGTCTACTGTGAGGCCGTTTGTGTGTGCACACATTGGTGGTCATGTAACAGTGATCCACAGCGGCCCTCCATTCATGCATGTGGTCACCAACCGTCATGGAGGTCCCTTACGTCATTCTGCGTTCCTGCCTGGGCTCAAGTTCCACCCCCCCACCCCCGATCACTCCCATCATGTCCCTCCCTCTCTCTGCTCTCCCGTTCCCTTTTCCACCCCTCCTCTCCTCTTTTGCCTGCCACCCCCTGTGACTCAACCCCCCTGTTTCGCTCTTCGTCCCTATTTATACTCTCCTGTGTTCCTAAATTAGGGAGGAGAGGAGGGAGGGCACAGGTTGTTATTTTGGAGGCCACATGTACAAGGGTAGGCTTCTTCAAATTACCTGTTAAATTTGGAATGAGCTTGAGCCTATCCCAGCCGGCTTTGCGCGGGTTTACTCCTTACCGCTATTACAACATTGGTTCTGTTGCTGCTGTTTTGTGCGATATACATGTGAATAAATACCCCAAGAGAGCTATGTTTTCCTTTGCACTTTTTCATGCACTCCAAATCATTATTCAAGTAAAAAAAAAGTTGTTCATATATAAAGATTTCGCAAAATTAAAACATGACAAGATTTGTCATTCAGGGAAAAAAACATCCCGTGGGCATTAGGCCTCGGACGATAATAAATGAATTCATCACACAAAAAATGAAAATGAACCGCATAATTTTGCCGGCTTCAACGTATTGCTCGTGTGTGTCTGTTCACTCACAGAGTTCACTCTGTGCATTGCTTTTAGCACCTTGGCGCGTTTGTTCCATAGAACAACGGCATGAACGGAGTGAGCCCTTTTGTCAGTCATACAGTCTCTTTGTCTCGGTGGGTGGTGGCGGGGCCGCTAGCATACACACGCAGTGCAGAAGAGTGTAGCCCGGTGAGGAGCAAGGCAAGGTAACATTGTAGAAATGATTGATTGCGATTGTTGTGAGATCTTTAAAAGCTGCAATAAAAGCCTGTTGCTCCTCCGATCAGTCTGGTGCTTGTGTGTCTCACCCAACATTATATCAAACTTACTGACACTTGGTGAGCAGTGTAGAATACTCCATTGATGACTAATAGACTGTATTGTAGTTGGTGCTTCCTTCCTTACTTCCTTCCTTTTACCCCCTTTACTCTCCCTTCATGTGGCCCCCTCCCCCCAGTGGATAAACACCTCGCTCTGGCTCCTTTTAATCAAAACAAGACTCCATTTTGTGGCAGGTGCGCCCCCGGCGTACCATCCTCTCCTACCGCTCATGGCTCACTCCTATTTCTTGTCTGTGGAGCTCCGAAAGTTTGCATGCAGCGCAAGGAGAAACACCCCATTATCTGCTTCTTAAATGTGGAAAGGTCACGTATGTTGTTCCCTTTGGTGTGGCGCTGAGGTGTGTTCCACCCTGGACCTGCAGATGTTGTGTGGTGTAGTGTGTTGTCGTGCTGCACGGCGGGCATCCAGTGAGCTGCTGCAGTCAGACGGCGAGTACTCGGTCTGGTGATAAGGCAGGAGTAGCAGAGAGGTGTAAGGTTGCCGTTATCACTGGGAATGACACCAAATGCTGCAGTGGGGCAGAGTGTTGTTTTGGTTCCTATTACAGTAAGTCTGATGAAGGGGGCGTGGCCAACACATGCCGGTGTGAATGGCTCCCCGGTGTTGTTTTGAACTATAAATATCTGATGAGTAGCAAGTGTCCTTTTTAGTTGCCTTTCATAGTCACTGTAAAGCGATGTTTAACTCCAGTTGATGGTGACGCTGGTGGTTTAGTTGATGTGGAACGTGCTTAACTCATTTAGTCACAGCCATTTTTCAAAAGACAATCCCAATTCAAGGCACACACAATATTGTGTTGTATGGTTATATAAACATGGAACCTACCAAAAGAAACATTACACTCCCGTTTTTCATCAGGAAAAAAAATTACCTACTACCTTTTTTGCGTTCTTTAGTAATCAACAGTAGAACATAGGTACGTTTCAGGAAAATATCAGTTCCCAACTAAAACAGGCAGAAAACGATACATTTCAAGCATAACTTTCACTTTGACACAAATATTTTGTGCTTTTGTGACAGTTCAAATATCTAAACAACTATACCACAACATAAACAACACATACATTTACCTCAAATGACTCAAGTAGCAAAGCATCTCTATTAATTGGTAATATTTAAAATTGGGACAAGAAATAGAGAGCCACCATTTTCTCCAGGATAAAGGATGTGCTCGAGTAAAGTTGAGCTTATTGAGTAATAAAAGAATAAATAAATAAAGGAGTAAAACTCAATAGCAAAACTTGTGACTTAAACAATATTGCTTTAAAGCATTTGACTTTGCCGTGAAATATTGCTTTATTTTAGGCAATAAACTGTGATGTTTTGCTGCTGAAACATGACTGGATGATTTCTCACCTGGCAACCAAGACGGGGCAAGGCGGTCCAAGCTGAGGGCCAGAGGCCAACTTCTCTAGCAGCGTTCACGCACGCTGCCGCTTGTGACAAAAGTGGTCACTCGACACGGCTGCCGGTGCCGGTTGGCAGCCACCAAAAAGGCAGCAGGGACTTTTTTTTTTCATCTAAGGTGAACTTTTTGCACACTAAGGAAATGTGAGTGGCGGCTGATGCCAGCACGCTGTTGTAGGAAACAAGCTGCTTTTATTTGACAGTCAAGTGATTACAGACTTTACTGGCTGCAATCCTTTTAGGCGTCTCTTAAAGCTTTCCATTTATTTTATGCTGCTGGTCAAAGTTTGTACTTGAACTGTTGACATGTTTGTTTGACTAACCATTAACAGATTGGGAAGTTAATAGGTAGCTTCCTCCCGGTCATTCATGTCAGCTGCAGTCACGCTGTTTTTATTATTATTATTTTTAGACATTTTGGTAGTAGAAAAGAACAGTCACATTTCTTGGCAGGTAATCCAGTTTCTTCAACATTTCACAAAATCATATAATTTTCTAACATTTCTGTTTATCTTTTCATGTTAATTGTTTTCAACTTTTGGAAAAAGGAGGACTGTTTGTATTTTGTCCTAACTGACAGGTCTAATTTGAAGGACTTATCCACAACAATTCATTTTCCTTTTGTGCAAAACTCAACTCCACACTCAAACATACGGCTCAGTCAGTTTCCTTCTTGACTCATTCAATCCCAGCCATTTTTCAAATGACGATCCCCTTCAGTAGCGACCATTTTAGACCATTATCTTTCAAGGCACACAGAATATTGTGTTGTATGGTGATATAAACATGGAACCTACCAAAAGAAACATTGGACTCCCCTCTTTCATCAAGTAAAAAAAGTTTGTTTTTATCGTTTTCCGTTCTTTAGTAATCAGCAGTAGAACATAGAAAAGTTTCAGGAAAATATCAGTCCCCACTAAAAAAGGGAGAAAAGCAGCTTTTTGTGAAAAGATAAATTTCAAGCATAACTTTCACTTTGACACAAATATTTTTTGCTTTTGTGACAGCTCAAATATCTAAACAACTATACCACAACATAAACAACACAAAAATGTTGTTTTACATCAAAATAACACTTTGCAAATATAACATAATATGTGTGTGTGTGTGTGCGTGTGCATGCGTTCAAATTTCAATGCGTAGCCTCCTGCACGCTACACTCCTCCACGCTCTCTCACTTCCTCCTAATACATGCAAATGATCCATGCCGAGCTCTTGCCAAATGCACGTCTGCCACCTTGTGGCCGTTTTTATGGCTTAAAAGTGCTTGAAAAGTGACCTCTTGCTGTGACCTCTTGCTGTGCACTTGCATCATTGCCTCTTTTTGCCTCTTGCGCAAAAAAACCCCTAAAAGATGTATAAATAGGTCTTTGGGAGAGAGCATTTGGGTTAAAAAAATGTATAAATACGTCTTTGTTATTGAATGAGGCCATTCAACATTAACATTGATTCATTGTTTGCCACATTATATGTAAAATTCAACCTAATCCTCAAATTTGCATAATTGGCCATGCTGGATTTGCTAAAAGTGAGTAAAAAACACGAGAAGCAAAATAATAAATAGCAAAAAAATAACACATTAACGGCAGACGCTAATTTCTTTCATTAATTGTCACTAGACGACAGTGTGGTGCATTCACAGACACTCCAAAAATTTTGGAGCACTTTGGGGCAAAATTTGGGGCACTGATATCACGCACCTAGCGTTACCTTTTTCAAAGTCAAAAACAAAAACACAGCAGCAGTGGCGGCAGCTCCAATATGTAGCGTTACCTTTCGCTACTGGCCTGAGGCATTGTGAGTGAGTGTGTGGTGAAGCTAGTCGCTAGCCGGCTAGTAGCTAACCGGTGTGGTGTGGTGAGGTGTCACTACGCCAGTAACGTAGTTCTTGGGCGTAACAATGTTGATAACAATAATAATAACAGTGTGGCTGTAGCTTGGTTAATATGCAGCTCACATTATGGAAATGGAGCGTTGTTGGCGCTTTTTGGAGGTTTTTTTCAGAAGGCTTTACAGGGAGAATAGATGCGTCCCATTACGTGCATTGTTAGCTGCCTCTTTTTATCTGTTTTTATATCTTTGGAATGCACAGAAAAGAGAAAGACGTGTGTTCGTGTCTCACTTAAAGATTGTGGATGATGGACACAATTCAATTTTGTCATTTATATTCATAAGGTACAAAAATGGGCGTATTTCACACGTAGTGGCAAATGATGATTAATCACGATTAATTCATTTGATACAGTAACTGTGTTTAATTTGAGGAAAATTTGTAATTGATTGCCCTGTTAGAATTACAAATAACCTATCTTCTGTCACTTCTTTTTGGACTTTTTTTAATGTCACAAACAAAACTGAGTGCTTTGTAGGTGGGGGACGGGCAAAACGAGATGCTCGTTGAGAAGAGTGATGAGTGCTTTTATGTCAAAGTCGCCAAGACACTAGATTTCTTGCAAGTTGCCAATATGAAAACGGTGCTATCTACAGGGGTCTGATTATTCACTAAGTTGGCAACGCTGATCCCTCCTGCTACATCTTCTTACTCTCTGGCAGACCAGATGATGTGTCTATGACCAAGGGCGAACAGGTAGCGCCAAATCTAGTTGTGGCAGGCCACCACAAGTGCATGAATGTGCGGGAAACACAGGAAGCTGAGCACAAAGGTGCATTTTACTGACATAGACATCATCATCATTTAACAGGTTTTGCAAAGAAAATGAAAGTATTTGTGCGAGGTACACCAACTCTGTGTGGATGGGACGGGCACTCCTTCAAAAACGTAGCTGACTATACTTTGTCAAGATAGGAAGGATTTTCCATGGGCTGTAGTTTGTATAATTCCGTGGCTGGGCATCCTACCATCACTTACTTTCCTTTCAGATAGGATTGGAAAAAATGGTGTGACAGAACTGCTGCATGCCCATGCCGCTCATATCCGTGCTTCTCCTTGTAAATATCTGCCCTCCAATGAGCTCCTCTGATGCGAGTGCCCGCATCCTCATCCGTTCGCTGAAACAAATGTGGGTTTGTGTGTCTGTGAGCTTCAGCTGAAAAAAAGCATGAATGAGCGGTCATAAGCCTTTTGCTTCCGGGCCTCCTTTCTGTTAACCCTCTCGTGGCTGCGTCATTCCAGTCAGGGTGGCGTCATACAGTACGTTCTCAGCAGGGGGCTGAAAGATGTTAGTGAGTGTAACCCGTGCTCGTTTTCAGAAACTCGCAAAATGGAGATGGGCTTTTGCTTGCCAAACCAGATGCTGTAACGTGCAGCTTCAGGGTTGTGATGTGGAACAATACGATGCTACCTCGCTTTTCACAAGACGAAAATCAAAACGTACAAAACCGAGGTGATTTTCTCCCCAGGAAATAGTAAATCCAAAATAATCTGTTCCAGACACACTAAAATATGAACACAAAAAAATTACTCATTCAATTTCGTATTTATATGTTTTTATAAACCCGAAGGTCGGATCCCAAAGACGAGTTTATACGGTTTTTTTCACTTTTTTTTGTGCAAGAGGCAAATGGAGGTGATGACAAAACTGCACATAAAGTGACATCATTAGATGAGCAGTTTAATGCCACAAAAACGGTCACAAGATGGCAGAAGTGCATTTGATAAGAGCTTGTCATGTGAATTTGAATGGAAAAAACATCCATGGCAGGAAGGAGGAAGTGGGAGAGCGGAGAGGAGTGTAACGTGCAGAGGGTCACCCATTATAGGGAAATTTTAACACGTGCACTCATGCAAACAAATTCATAATTCAGTTCCAAATGAGACAATTGTAACTAATTAATGATGTTATATTTATAAATAAATTGTTATTTTGATGCAAAACAACCCTTTTTTGAGTTGTTTATGTTGTGGTATAGTTGTTTAGATATTTGAGCTGTCACAAAAGCAAAATATTTGTGTCAAATGTAAAGTGATGCTTAATGTATCTTTTCACAAAAAGCTGGTTTTCTCCCTGTTTTAGTGGGGAACTGTTATTTTCCTGAAACTTACCTATGTTTTACTGCTGGTTACTAAAGAACTGAAAAAGGTAGAAACAAACTTTTTTTTCCTGATGAAAGACGGGAGTCTAAAGTTTCTTTTGGTAGGTTCCATGTTTATATAACCATACAACACAATATTCTGTGTGCCTTGAAAGATCAGTTAAAATGGTCTAAAATGGCTGCTCGTGAAAGGGTTGTCTGTTTTGAAAAATGGCTGGGATTGAATGAGTTAACAGAGGGTGACTCATTTTACATGCGGAAAACAAGGACAAATAATTATAAATGACCAATGGATGGAACTTATTGTTGGTCGATTTCACCGAGCGATACAGTACAGAGCAAATGGACTAGTTCACAGGTGGATTCGGCCCTCCATATCATTTTATGTGGCCCGCGAATGCTTGGAAATAATCGGCGTCCAAAAAGACGCTTACTTTATTTAATTATTTTTTAAAATTATATTTTAATTTTTACAAATATTTTAATTCTGTTATTATTAATTTCATTTTTTAAACTTTTAAATATGGTTATTTTTAAAATTTATTTTATTTATATTTTTTAATATTATTGTAAAGAATTATATGTATTTACAGTTTACATATTTAAATGTATTGATATTATATTAAATAAAATAATAATAAAAATGAAAATAAAGGTAACAATGGAAAAAGACTTAATCTTTCTCGCTAAATGCATTTGTTGTCAATTTTGACAGAAAAGTTGTTATCGCCAACATAATAATTCGATTGGATCCTACACATTCAAGGAAAAACTCCAAACCATTTTACACAAAATATTGTCATTATTTTTCCGGAATTAAGGTATATGAACTAGAGATCGGGATAGAAATTGATTAATTGGTTGATTAATCTCAATTTAATTGTTGATGAATCGCATCTGGAAGCAACTGAGGTAAAGGGGAGTGCACTACTTGGCTGCAACCAGCAGAGGCGCTGGTCATTCATTCGGGCGTAATAGCACAATCCAAATGGTTCAGCCGGCCCAGCGTTCCGCCCTCGGCCCGAACCAAGTCTGCCGTCGAGCTAAAAGCCCGGCCTGTCAAGTCCACATCCAGCGCGACTCTTAAGGCTGGCTGGCACCCGTTACACAAAGAACATCATCATCATCATATCTGCTATCCCCATCCATAAAGACTTCCACCATCGCACCACGGCTGCAGGCATTCTCTGTTCAGTGCAATCATGGCACGGAAACAGGAGTTTAGAACATGCATGGAGAGATTCTCTCATCCCGTTAAGAATTCTTAATAAACAACAATATGTTAACTTTCCCCATATTTGATCAAGGAAATGTAGTCAAATGCTTATCGCTATTATCCACACCACTCTTACTACTTTGGCAAATAAACAATGCTTGTTGACTTAAGCACATTTGCCCTTTTGGCAAGGTGAACAAGTTCAAATAGGTCCCCACACATCATTCACACACAGTTTTAGCTCCATCTATAAAAGCAGGGGTGCACGGCAACTACAGCATGAGGTCATACCGATAAACCTGATAACATTGAGAGCTCCAATAACCGATAATTTAAAAAAAACTCTCCAATGAGGCGAGGTTGCCTGTTCTGTGTGGGTGAGCAAATCAAGTGCTCCTTTTCCCTCCTGCCTGCCTGTGATGTTAACGGCCTGTCGCAACTGAGCTCACTTGTACACAAACGTTCACTTTAAGAGACATTTCGCATTAGGGTTGGGCGATACCGACCTTAGCATGTATCACGATACTTTTTGGATGTATCACGATATGTCGATATAATTAAATTCAGCGGAGTGTTGTATAAAAAGATCCAAACCTTAACCCATATAATTAAAAAGAATGTTATTAAAAGTAAACTTATATGGCACTGTGTAGAGCAGGGGTCTCAAACTCAATGTACGTACAGTACGTGGGGGCTGCTGGAGATAGGGTCTGGGTGGGGCTGGGCCACATGAAGTATTGGGAATCGGGCTGGCAATCTCAGCGTACCCCACAATACGGCATGATACGCCATGCATGGCTCACGATACAGTGATAGAGTGAACCAAAAAAATTAATAATTTCATAGTTTGTATTTCGCTGCTTTCAGCTGAAACGCCACATTGCAACCACGCCTGGGGCTTGTTGTGTCGCTGCGTTTAAAAAGTGCAAAAGGTTTGCCGGGGACCTCCATGGTACCAGACCGGCTGCTCGGAGCGTGTGCACGAATACAGTGCACCTTGCTGGGCCACGCCAGGTGGCTCCCTCCCCTCTATACTGTGGTTCTCCTGATAGTAGTGATGTGGTAGTAGTAATGTCATCATATTCGATTAGGACAAATCAACAGGTACACCTGGCCCAATCCTAATTAGTTCCGGTATTTCTTACCTCCAGGCGTGCACAAACAGTTAAATCTAAATTTCGAAAAGTAGATGTAAAAAAAGTTCGGTATCATATCGGTCTTGAGAAGCAGAAAGTTATCGGTATCTGTTTGGGGAAAAAAGATATCATGCATCTCCACTAACTAAGAATGTGTGTCATCTCTGTCGTTTCAGTTTGTCAAAGCAAGGACATCCGCAACAATGTGACCAACCTGCAGACGCTGGAGAACTGCACCATCATCGAGGGCCACCTGAAGATCCTGCTCATGTTCAAGACCAAGACCGAGGACTTCCGGGGCCTCAGCTTCCCGAAGCTGCGGGTAGTAACCGACTACATGCTGCTCTTCCGCGTCTACGGCCTGGATTCCCTCACCGATCTCTTCCCCAACCTGACGGTGATCCGCGGCAACAACCTCTTCTTCAACTACGCCCTTGTGATTTACGAGATGCTGCAGTTGAAGGAGGTGGGCCTTCACAGCCTCATGAATATCACCAGGGGGGCGGTGAGGATAGAGAAGAACCCGGACCTCTGCTACCTGGCCACTCTGGACTGGTCCAAGATCTTGGACTCGGTGGAGGACAACTACATCGTAGAAAACAAGAACGACCGGGAGTGTGGCGACGTATGTCCCGGCACGGCCCAAGGTCAGACCATCTGCCCGCAGAACACCATCAACGGTCACTTCAGGGGACGATGCTGGTCCCAGAACCACTGCCAGAGAAGTAAGTGCATTCCTGAAATGTTCTCCTAAGAAGAGCTGTGGCTTTCAAAGTGTGGGTGGAGGTGCAGCAGCATAAGAAAAATAATGAAAAAAATAGGGGTGTGTCCCCATCCAACTTTTTTACTTTTTTACTTCCCATCAGATTACGATTATGCTGCCTTGAATATCGGCCGATATCAATCCCGTATCAGCACAGATCACACATACTTTTATTACTGGTTTAGTAGCGTGGAATGTCAGGAAAGACATGATGAAGTGATATTTCTCAGATGTACAGTGGTGACGTGGTTAACATCACTCATCCGTTCCGACTCAAACCAAAATGGACCCTAACCAAAGCAAATTTTCCCATAGAAAATAATGTAAATCCAGTTGATCTGTTCCAGACGCCCAAAAATGTGACCACAGAACACATTTTATAGACAGCAGTGTTTTACATGCAGAAAATGATGCAAACATAATTACAAATGAATGGACAACTGAATATTTAACATCACTTTTAACTAGTTTTGTTGGGAAAACCCCCCCACAAAACTGTCAATTAACAAAATAACTGCAAAAATTTGATTTGCAAAAATGTAAAAAATATATCAAGCTAAATATCAAGGTTCTAGAACCAATAAACATTCACCTTAGAGTTTAATATGGAAAATGGAAAAAAAAACCAACAACAACCGTGGAAGTGTGCCGGCAAGGATACGTGTGCTGTGTTTGACTCCGGCTGCAGTGACCATGTTTCGGTGAGTTTGAATGCCTATGTTTTGTTGTTGGAAGCAGAAAATGCGTGTTATGGACGTAAAATGAGACAGGCAGAAACACCGCGTGTCACCCTCAATATGCTGTTACGTGGGAACCGATTATGTGTGTGCATCGCAGCCGATGACGGAGCCACCTCTGAGTCATACCTCTGAAATGACGACGGACTTTAAGCTGTAAAATTCTGAGGTCTTGCACCCTTGTCTCCATACGGTCCATTGCCTTTCTCTTTTGTGTGATCCATGTGTTTTGTTACGTCATGTCTCTCTCTCTAGCGCAGCAAATCCGATATAAAGAAATGCAGTTGCTCTAAAATGGCCGCCGATCACGTGCAAGTATCACGAGATTTTGTCTTCGGTGCGTGATTCCAAGATGGCTGCGTAAGTAAACGGTATTTTAGACTCTAAACAAGTGGGTGAACGCAAGCCAAGGCAAAATTTCAGCAAAACATTTGGATGTTAACTGAAAAGCGCGCTAACCGGGGCGGACGTTAACCGAGGTACCCCTAACAATACCCAAATGACCGTCGTGATTGATGTAGAGCGCTTGTGGAGTCCATCATGCGAGACGCGTAACGTGTCAATGGATAGAAAGCAATGGGTTTGTTCATTGCGGCTTGAGTTGGGCCCTCTGATTAGCATCTATTGACTGGAGCGTGTGTGTCAGAGGAAGTGATTCATAATTACAGGTCGGCCATCTTTTTGAAGTCTGAAATGACTCAGGCGTTATTGTTGAGTCAGGGATCTGCGCCGTCCAAGGTAGGCATTGTGGGAGAAAAACTGCAGCGAGAAGAGTCGGGACGGGGATAAACAGTATAGTACACATGTTTGTTGGTATTTTCTTTTGCCTTTTATTCCAAAAAAGGACTGCGGCTTTGCGCGGCAGCCTGTCAGCCTGCCAGAGAGCCGGCCGGCCAGTCAGTTGGCCAGCCAGTCTTTCCTCTCGTCGCATAAACACAGAGAATGGCGTCTATTGTAAGACACACGGAGAGAATGCTTATTATTTTTTCAAGGCGATTATAGCTTGTGTTGTTTTTTTTTTTATTTTTTCCCTCGTCCTTCTCTGTGTCTGAACAGAGGCTATGTTCAAAGCGTAACGACCACGGCCGTGTTTATACTTGAACTTCAACTGTCACAGCCCGCATATAATGTTAGCTGCTCACTCTCCTTCCAGAACTTTCTGCCGGGCAAAGAAAGTCAGACAGGAAGTTGACCTATTGCGTCCGTGCCCTTGCATTGTTAACATGTAGACATGTGGACATGCGGAACAGGACTCTTGCTTCAAAGACAAATAGCTGGGACCACTGACGGGCTGCTGGAGAGGGAAAGTGTGTGTGTGCGTGTGTGTGTGTGAAGGGGCATGAAGAATGTCAACTGATAAACACAAGCGTGTTTATGGTACGTCAAGCAATGCCTGTGCTTGTGCGTTCATGTCTCCTTTGCCTTGGATAGGCTAGCACAGGAGGTATGATGGATGTCATGTGACGGCACCATTGGAGTTGAAGCTGGAGCCATTTCTAGAATATGATGCAAGGATGTCTGCCCCTGCTGCAGGGGACTGTGTGTGTGTGTGTGTGTGTGTGTGTGTGTGTGTGTGTGTGTGTGTGTGTGTGTGTGTGTGTGTGTGTGGCTACACAGGTATAATAACGCTCCACTTATTGTAAATGTTTATGGATGTCGGTGTACATGTGTGTTCATGTCCCCAATGGATATTAGAGCTTTAAATGACATTTGCGGCGCCCCCTATAGGTTTTACTCAAAATCCTATGGAATACATGCTGGCATACACGTAATACAGATGTCGTGAAAGTTTTGTCATCATTAGACAAATACTCAGTGACTTTTGGACAGTTAGTTGCCCCGCCTGAGACATTTGACTTGATGGCTGCCATGTTCTTTAGCCGATCTTGCTCAAATAGAAAACGCCTGTGTTTGTCATTCCTCTAAAGGTGCGTACCAAATTTTGTGGTGAGTCGACTAAACACCCTAAAGCACGGGTGTCAAAGTCAAGGCCCCCGGAGCCAAGTTTGGCCCGCCACATCCTTTTATGTGGGCCACGAAAGAATGGAGATAATACACATCAAAACCACAATTATTTTAAAATTATTTTTCATAAACACTAGATTCCCAACTAACGAACACAATTGGTTCCAGACGACCGTTCGTAAGTCGATTTATTCTTAAGTCGAACAAAAGGTAATATTACCAATGATATAGGTACTACATGTACATGTGTACATATACAGTATATGTGTATGTATGTAAATATGAGTTTGGATGCAGTAGTAATATTAAACCAGGATAATTAATGATATATGATATATAAAATGATATAATAATACGTAATGATAAATGTTATTTACCTTTGAAGAGGAGTGGTCGAGCATACGTAGTTGGTGGTAGTTGTGGACGAGGAGGAGTTATTGAAAAAAGGACAAATCGTCGTCGTCGGTAGACTTCTAAAATAGGTAATTCAGGGGAAATTACTGAGGTGGAAGGAATTGGCGACGAAGGTGCAGGAGCAGCAGATCTACGTTTGAAGAAGCTTTCAATGGAAGTTTGTATGGTCTTCCTTTTCTTCTCCTCCTAGATGATACGGTAGCACTGTAGAGCGCCATTTTCCAACAAATTCAAATGACAAAATAGCGCAATTTTCGACAAAATACATGAAAATATAGACCAGCCAGAGAACATTCGTATCTCCGAATGTTCGCAAGTCGGATGTTCGTAAGCAGAGAACCCAGTGTATATACATTTTTTAAATTGATTTAATTATTTAAAAAAACAAAAAAAATCCAAAAGACACTTAAAGGGTCTTTGACATGTTTCATCAACTTAAATATGCTATATATTGCTTGTAATTATGTTCTACATTGTTCTACCTTTGAACGTGAACGGTAAATTCACAAAAATTACATTTATAGTTCATGACGCCAGCCATGATAAACTAGCTCTTGCAGCTCAGCCTCATTTCCGGAAGTGGCCTCGTTGGGGTACTATCACTCGGGTAAACAAACATAGCAGTGTACGCGACAGAGGATGTTTACAGTACAGTGATTATAGCCAAGATTTGAGCCATGTGTCAATAGTTTTCAAGAAGAGAAGAAGGGAGAAACATTTGGAGATGTTTATATAACATGTTTAATACTTTACAACCTTGTCGCTATCGTGGAATAGTGTTTAGAAGACATTATGTAAAAAAGACATGACTCTCTTCTGTGCCAACTTTGACGCAGTTTTTTTTATAATCCTGTGTACTGGCAGAATAGCATCCCTTTTTCAAAATGCGTTTATACCAAATGCTTCTTGTAAAGGTGTTCCTTCGAAGCAGTAATCAGTGAAACGATCACTGCAAAGGAGAGAAGTCGAGGTGGGCGTCCATCTGTCTCTCGTTCTCTGCACTTGCTCCGTCCATTGTTGTCTTAAAACTTCCTCTTTTGGAAAAGAAAACAAACTTAGAGTATCACTCGGGGACTGTGAACATCCAGCAGCAACACGGTATTTTGGCACGACTACTATTTTGGTGAAAATGATCCTGAACCAAGTCGACCATCTACCTCTGAGAAGCGTTTGTTTACTCTGCTTTAGCTGAGATGTGTCACCCCGATGATGTCACTTCCGGAAATGAGGCTAAGCTGCGAGAACTATAAATGAACTATAAATGTAATTTTTGGAAATGTAATGTTTGCTTTCAAAAATGGAACATAATTGCAAACAACATAGATCAACTTTGCTTAAATATGTTATATCATGTCAGGGACCCTTCAATCGTTCTTTCTTCTGTCAATTTTGACAGAAAATTAGTACTGCATGCAGTTGGAATTTATATTTTTGCTGTCAAACCCCATTTAAAATGAATTATACAATAGTTGTACACTCACATTTCTTCTCAAATGTCTTATTTCAATGTAAATTTGTTGGTAAAACAATCCAGAATGAAAACCATAGTAGTTTTATAACAGCGCCACCACGTGGCGTATTTGTCGGCATCGTAACAGCGCAGGCAGCACCGCAGGGGGTGCGCATTTAATGCTGGCTTCATGTTAAATTTTGTTGGCATTAAGTTTTAATTGTGCTGTAAAAGCTGTAAACCTCAGGGACACACCATAATTCATGAGTGTTTTCTGCTTAATTTTTAAAAAATGAGTCTCTCATGGACCATTTGCTTGGTTTGAATGAATTTAATCAAATGCTCTTCTGTAGTGTGCTTCTTATGAGTGGTTTTAGGTTGTGAAGTCTTGCTGGTTCATCTTGCCATCGTTGTGGCTTTATATTAAGAAGTAGCTGATTAGGTCTTTCTTCCTCACAACAATATTTCATAATTTATTGCGTTTGGATGGGAATTTCCTAGCGGGTCAGGCTTTTAAAGATGAAGGCACAGATTTATATAACACTCACAGATAAGCCAATCAGAGAAGACAGACTCTGCTGTTTGGATAAAAGTTTGTCTGCTGTTGGGGCCTGGCGCAACATGTTCAGCCTCACACACTCTGCATGCTTGCACAACTCTCTCTCACACACACATGCACACACACACACACACACACACACACAAGCAGGAGTAGAGAATGTGTTTCAGGTCAAAGTGAACTTGTTTTCCATCTCACACAAACACACTGTCGTCTTCATCAAAGTGTCACTCTATCCCCTCTGAAAAAGCCAACAACAAGATGGCGGCGCGCACACACGCAGTGGCTCAGTGTTCTGTCTAACAAGCGGCAGAGAGTTTGCATTTGTGTGTGTTTTTTGTGTAATTGTCTGCGTTCTTAAGGCAGACAAAACTGAGGCCTTGTCCACAAGGCATCACTCGTGACATTTTTTTTTTTTTGTCGGGTTGAATAAAAACTCGTGTCGACACACTGCCGGATTAGTAAATTGTTGCGTCCAGACGGGAAAAGGATGTAATACGCAAGGCGCACTTACGTGTGACGCTGTGAACAGACGGAACCACAAGAAACACCAAACCATAGAAGAAGAAAGAAGTCTTAAGTCTGTCGTCTTCGGCTTTGGAAGGCTCATCTAGAATGACGATGAAGCGGGGTTACTTCTGCAAGTCATTTTGGAGGATGAGACAACAAAATATCAGGAGAATGTCGAATGTCGGTTAGTCACGTCAGTCAAAATATTCAGATATTATGTTGGCTTGTCGTCAACATGACAGCGACGTGGTGGCGGTGGGTCCATCACATCAAGCCAGCATTTTCAGATTTTCCCGCTCGGGAAGAGCTGGGGCGGTGGGGTCTGCATGCAGTATGTACTGCATCAACAATGACCTCTGTCACCGATTCTGTTCAGAACCTTTTTGGACAGAATTTCAAGGCACAGCCAAGGGGGTTCAGTTTGGGGGCCTCAGGATCTGGTCTCTGCTATTTGCAGATGATGTGGTCCTGATGCACTCATCAGGCTGTGACCTCCAGCGTTTACTGGGGCGGTTTGCAGTGTGCACCTTCTGGGATGAGAGTCATCGCCTCCAAATCCGAGGCCGCGGTTCTCAGTCGGAAAAGCGTGGATTGCATCCATCCGGGTTGGGAGTGAGGACACGCCCCAGTTGTAGGAGTCCAAGTATCCCGGGGTCTTGTTCACGAGCAAAGGAAAGCTGCAGTAATGCGTTTGCTGTACCGGACCTCCGTCTCAATGCACCGCCAGACTATGTTCCACCCTCACCTGTGGTCATGAGCTTTGGGTCGTGACCAAAAGAATGAGATTGCCGATACAAGCGGCCAAAATGACTTTCCCCTCCAGTTGGCACACGATGATGATGATGATGCCTCAAAAAAAGCTTGCAACTTTCTGAAAAGCTTCTGCAGGGAGAAAACAAGCCAACTACATTCAACTGAGATATGATTTCAGATGCTCTTCTAAAGGTGCTGGATGACACAAGTTTACATAAACACAGCAGGCTGGGAGGGTAATTACAGGGAGTGTGTGTGTGATTGTTGGTAATTATATTGTGGTTTACCATAATTGTATTTGATAAAAACACTGATATAAATCCTCGCTATTAGTATTTAAGGAAGTTCAATCTGCAATCCCACAAACACAGGACATGCTGAAACACAGTGTGTGTTAGCTCATTGCAAGAAGAAAAATAAATACAGGAACAAGATTTTCCACCCTCTTTCTCTCCTTTGGATGACATCACGGTGCCCCCATGCTTTCTTATACCAAATATCGTACGTGCCATGGAGGTCTGGACCCCAGATGCAGAGAGGTGTGAGGCCCAAAACAGTTATGGGCCTGGGTCAAAACGGAAAAGTATTTCATGGTTTCAGATAGGCCTGTCATCGTAATTGATAAAGCCATTAATCTAACGATTAAAAAAAACAAAAAACAGGTTGATAATTATGACACCCTTGATAAATGGACACGTGCATGCATGCGTGTGTGTTTCATCTGCTCGTTTCTCTGTACCACGCAGGCTGGATGACAGGAGGGTTCACTCTGCATCTGTCTGTGCGCATCGGTTCTATAGTGGAATGAACGGCGAGAGTGAACCCTCTGTCCTCTCATTCAGCCTCTTTGTGGAGGCGGGGCTACATAGTGAGCGGACACAGGATGTTAGCACCAACTTAGCCTCGTGAGAAAGCATGTGCTGACATGAGTGAAGGCACAGAAGCGATGGTTTCTAAGGCCCAGTGTGGGATTATTTTAGTAGTGACCAGGAAAAAGGGGATCACCACCAACTTGTGCCGAGACACGAAGCGGCAAAAACAATCCTCGTAGTCCCGCGGAACAACAGTATGTGGGCACCGCACCACCCTGGGAGAAAGTGCCAGCCAGGCTTTGAGCTTCACCGGTTTGACACCCCGTGCCCCCCGGCATCTACGTTTTCCTGGGAAGCGACGGCTCCTCCTGCAGCAGGGACTCCGGCACGTCAGCCAGGTAAGAGGGACGCTCCCCGTACTCTTTTTTTGCTCAGGCGGCCACAATGTCATGGATTTTAAGTAATTCCTGGCAATCGTACACCAGCAGGGAGTTGAAGGTCCTCACAATAAAGGATAAAACAAAGATAAAACCAATCACAGTTAGCTGATAGAAGCGGCGAGCCAGACACACTGGCTTATATTGCGCCATATAATTCATGAAAAATGGTCTCCGAATGTCGATAATATGTAGTATCGACGTTAATTTGTAGTACAATTATTGACAAGCTAAATTAGTTATAGTATATATCCTCACAGACTGCATTCTGGTTGACCTGAAATGGCTTCCAGAGTGGGAAAATCTGAAAACGCCAGCCTGTCTTTTCTGTGTAGGCAAACGACCCGCTACTTTGTGAAAACGAACCAGAAGTGAGCTTTGACAACAGGCTAGGATGATATCTGAATATTTCGATACTGGCATGACTCACCCCAGTCGACATTCTCCTGATATTTTGTTATCTCAAACTCCAAAATGACTGACAGAAGTATGGTATTTTATGGACTAAATGGGGAATAAAATGGAGAACAACAGGCTAAATAGGCGTCTGTTTAGGTAACGTGAATAGGTGGTATGTTAACACTCATTCAGATAACTATAGCCTAAAAAACATATCTACTTTACTAGCAGCTTGTAATCTGCAGAATATGATTTTTTGTGTTCCGTCTTTCTCAGTTGTCTATAAGTTCAGCGGATACGTGCGGACGAGCCTTGAGCGCCCTCACGTGGCAGTCAGTGTGGAAAAAAACATATATAAATCGCAGCACTGGCCAAATCATGAAAAAAAGTGTGATTTATAGTCCGGAAAATGGGGTCATTCCACTTTGTCGTTCGTCTAGATGAGCCTTGGGAAGCGGAAGACGTCTTTGGACTTTGTGGTTCCATCTGTGTGTACGTTTACAGCGCCACACGTACAGTAGGTGTGCCTGGTGTATTACATCCCCATCCTGCTATTTACTAATCCGGCACAGTGTGGACACAAAAACAAATCCTTGGAACGTGTCCATGTGGACAGGACCACCGTCTCTTCAATGAGACTCACACATAGGATTCGGTTTTGGATGAATGTTTTTGGCTGTTGTCTCTTACTGCTTGTGGACGGACCAATCAGCCGTCTTGGCTTTCCAAATCTGGCCATACTTGGTTTGACGAGAGTACTACGCCGTTTGCAGACATGGAAGATCAGGATATTCTTTTAGGCTGTTACCTCCAGCCTTCTTTCCTTCTAGCTTTCTGCTAACATCAGTTTTTGCACGCTGTCTTGTCTCTTTCATATTGTCGCAACATGAGGTCTTTTGTTTTTTTTTTTTTGACAAATTCAATACGGCTTTGTTGGGTTTCCTTTTGATATGCAGAACATTTGGCTTTAGAACCACATTTCAGTTGCCTCTAATTTTCTCAGTGGTCGATTGCACCCAATAGAATATTAAAAATACCCTTTTGGATCATAAAACCCGAAGGACTTGTTTGGTGCGCACGTTTGCTTATTAGCGTCCTCAGGCGTTGTTGTCGTCTTCTCCTGCCTTGGCTGGTAAACCAGACCAGGGGGGTCCAAATGTTATTCCAGCAAGGTCCACATGGTGAAAAATGAAAGGATGCAACTTTGCCACATTGATATTTTTTAAAGCAACACATGCAGAAATGTTAAGAAGTTGTTTATACTTCAAGAAAAAAAATGCATCTCAGCTTTGTGATAGGGGCGAAAAAGGCTGTTATGACTATCAACTTCACTCTTCGCTCTTTTCCCCCCATTTTTGGTGATTTTTTTTCTTTTTTTTTGTTTTCCAAGGATTTCAACTTTCTTCTTAAATCATCTTTGTAAATGTTCTTGTAATCTAATGACTTCATTTCCATAATATTAGCACTTTTTCCCCCAAACACATTTTCCAGAAATTACTACTTTATTTTGTTTTTTCATTTTCACAATATTATGACTTTTAAGAAAATAGCATAATTTTTTGTCATTCATATTTCAACTCTATACTTCTAAAATTATTATTTTTCCTCATAATATTAGTTTATTAAAGTTTATTTTATAACTTTTTCTTGTTAGAATAAGACTTTTTCCTTTGTAATATTTTTACTTTATTCCCATAAAATTGCAGCTGCCCCCCCCCATTTCAACTTCCTTCTTGTAATGATGACTTTATTCCCATAACATTTTGACTTTACTCTCATAACATCATAACTTTTTCCACAACCTAATTTTCCAAAAACAACAACTTTTTGTTTTGTTTGTTTCTCATAATATTACAAAAAAAAAGACAAATTTATATGTTGTTTGCGCTGGTGATGACAACTGCACGCTAATGGGTGTCACTTTTAGAGCAGTTTTAAGCCATAAAAACGTCCACAAGGTGGCAGAGGTTCATTTGATAAGAGCTCGGCGTGGATCCTTTGCATGTAAAAACACACTCGACAGCAAGGAGGAAGTGGTCGAGCGTGGAGGAGTGTAGCGTGCAGAAGGTTACGCATTGTAGGGTAACTAACGCATGCGCACGCAAAAGTGAAAATTGTAAATAGTTCATGGTGTTATATTTGTAAATAAATTGTTATTTTGGTGCAAAACAACCCTTTTTTGTGATGTTTATGTTGTGGTATAGTTGTTTAGATATTTGAGATGTCACAAAAGCAAAAATATTTGTGTCAAAGTGAAAGTTATGCTTGAAATGTATCTTTTCACAAAAAGCCGCTTTCTCCCTTTTTTAGTCAGGAACTGATATTTTCCTGAAACTTACCTATGTTCTACTGCTGATTACTAAAGAACGGAAAAAGGTAGAAACAAAGTTTTTCTTCTGATGAAAGAGGGGAGTGTAATGTTTCTTTTGGTAGGTTCCATGTTTATATAACCATACAACACAATATTCTGTGTGCCTTGGAAGATCAGTCAAAATCGTTAAATGGCTGCTACTGAAATTACTGAAAATGGCTAGGATGGAATGAGTTAATGTTTTTACTTTAGTCTTGTAAAATCACTGTTGATTTTTCCATTTAAGCTGTTTTTTTTGTTTTTTTAAAAAAGTTTTCTAGGTAAATTATATTTTTTGAATGTGCCACGGGCCGCAAATGGCCGCTGTGATGGTCTGAAATGCACGTCGGCGCCCATCTTCCTCTGGTTTCTGACCACTGACGCCAGCACGCGTGTCTTGTATGCTGCTCCATCGCGACAATTGCAGCGCCTTTGGGTGCTTGCCTTACGTCAACACGCATACGCTCAGTGGCTGGTGTTTGTATCTTTTAAAGCGAAAGAAGAGAGAGAGAACTTGTAGCAGCCTGTTTGTCCTCTGGGACCACATTGAGCGTCCTTAATTAGCTTTGATAAGCCAGCGTCACACCGTATGCACATCCTTCTTAGCGTGTGAATTTCACCGCACCCGCTCTGTCAGTCGCAGGCACCCCTAGGGGATCTGGAAAACGTTCTCCTCCAGCTCATCAATGGACCGGCACGCCCACATCCTGCTCTGCAAAGACACAGACAACACTACACACCGGCGCACGGAGCCAAGTGGAACACAAACGTACGCACGAGCCTAAGTAGAGCACTTTGGCCGTTCTGACGAGGGATTGGCCGCTCGTGGGGATGTGAGGAGCCTATCATGTTGAGAGGATGAGAGTGTCTGAGGACACAATGAGTGGGAACAAGCCTTCCCTCATCTGTCATGTCTTTTTGTTGGAACTAACACTGGTTTAACATGTGCTACATTAGCAGACAGGCATTAAACATCGCTCCCCCATGAGCGTAATCCATGCTGGTTTATTTATGTTCACAGGCTACTCTACTCATCTGCGTAAATATTGGAGCTGTTGAGGAAAAGCTTGTCGGCAGCCAAGTGCTTGCTACAGTGTGGGATGTCTGTAAGGACTTCCTCATTACTTCCTGCCTTTGTCCAGAGCACATCCTACTGCTGGGCTGCACAACAGGGCCCGAGGGGAAGGCTAATGGGCAACGAGTGGGAGGCGGAGGGATATTACTTACATATGAGAGACGGTGAAAGCAAAGATAACTGCTTGGCAGTTGCCCATTCACAAAAACGCCCCGGCTCAGACGGAAACATTTGCTTGGGCCCTTGTTTTGCCGGCTTAACTCAAGCGCACACAAGCCTTCCTTCCGGTCGTCTGGATTTCATGCCGCTCACCTTGAGGTCATTTCAATAAGAGAGGCAGGGATGTTGCGTAAAGTGAATGTAATGTGACCGTCTCCTTCCGGTCTGGACATCCACACACCATGGACAGATTAAAACTGTCAATAAAATAATGTCAATAAAAAGACCACAAGGATCAACAATTACAGCATACTTTCTAAACAGTCCTGTTCAGAGAAGCCAGTTTTGGTGGGGGTATTGTGTGTTCCGTTTTATTTCTACTTGGGAAGTCAAAACATTAGCATAATAGTATTTTACACATATACAAACCCTTAGCACTATTATGCTATACTAACATGTTAACATTGTAACGTTAGCATAATAGCATTTTTGGCCATTTTCATAGCTAGACATATATATAGACACCTAGTATGCTAACATGTAGAATAATAGCGCTAATGTTCAGATGTTAGCACTGCTAGCGTGCTAACATTAGCATAGTAACATTTTTAGCCATTTTCATAGCTAGATGCTTATATAAACACTTACCACTATTATGCTAGGTGTTACCATGCTAACATTAGCATGTTAGCATTGCTAGCATGTTAGCATAGCAGCATTTATAGTGTTTTCATAGGTAGACTTAGCACTATTATGCCAGGTGTTAGCATGTTAACTTTGCTAGCATGCTAACATTGGCATAGTAGCACTTTTAGCCATTTTTACAGGTAGACTACTATATAAACACTTAACACTATCATGCTAGGTGTTAGCATGTATGCCGCTTGGCGGAGGTCTGCGCTCTGAGTGCTTTTCTAGTTTTCCATGCTTTTGTGGTCCTTTTGTGGAAAGGACCCAAAAACTGGTTCGGTACAGATCCGTTATTCAGGTAAAACTAATTTCTTACAGCGTGGTGGGTGTTAAAGTTGCAGTCCAACATGAACTCGAAGCGGAACAGGTCCAGTTGTGGCCTGCGTGATCTTATTGGCTTAGCACAGCTACTAGTATGTTCTGGACTTGGAATATGCGAGGCTTATGCTTCATCACATTCTTAGCATTTCATGGGCTGCTTTGAGGTGGGACGGCAGCTCAGCTGAAGGGTGGGATGTTTGGACCTCTCAAATTCTCAAGAAGTGTGTTACATCACCTTCATGGGAAAATGTGCCGTTTCCCACAGGTTGAGCAATTGTTTGAGAAGGCGTGTGTGGGATGTCCACTCCTTGCTCATCTGACAAATCATGTTTGGAAAAAGATGGTGATGTTTTCCACGTATTATTATTTATCTCCTGCTGCTCTCTGCACGCTGCAGCCAAGACAGCTCAGACTTTAGTCTTCCAAACATGCCGGCGCTCAGATCGCTCTCGACCGTCAGTGCTGGAAATCCACGTTGTTTCTAAGTTTGACTTTCCTCAGTTGAATCCTCGTGTGACCTCTCCTTCCTTGAAGTTTCATCCAAGCCCCAAGTTTTTCTTTTTTCCCCGCACATCTCTGTCCAGACCCGACTGACTTCGCTGAAAGTTGGTTCTTTTCCTTGAACTGTTGAACAGGTTTTTCTCCAAAATGGTACATTCTGTCATTCTCAGCCTTTTATGTCCCTGGAGCACGTAGAGTTCCCAGTATTCCCAGTACGCGGGGTGAAATCACCCTTCCTGTTTTGGCCCTATTTGTCACTTATGCGTTTTAGGTTGGGGGTCGGGGTGGGCGTTGGAGGGATAAATGCAGACGAGTGTTAGTGGGAGAATGTGACCCTCGGTTGACCCGCTCAGGTCAAGGGTGTGCACGTAGAGAATGAGGATGAAGGAGGGCCGTGGGGCTGTGGGGTCATAAACCCAGTGCCATTTACTTGCCTAACTACACTGCAAAAACAAGCCCAAATTATCTCCAAATGTGGAACATTTTCTTATTTCAAGCAAATATTCTCCCAATGGGGTAAGCAAAATTTGCTTATAGCTACAATATCTTTCTTGTGACTTTTAAGAATATAACCAGAAAGGCAATAATGCGCTTAGAAGATCCATAAATTGAGATAAAATTGGCTTTTATGAGGCTGGATTTAAGCAAACAACCATTAACTCATTCAATCCCAGCCATTTTCAAAAGGCAGCCCCCGAGTGGCGGCCATTTTAGACGATGTTGACTGATCTTCCAAGGCACACAGAATATTGTGTTGTATGGTTATACAAACATGGAACCTACCAAAACAAACATTACACTCCCCTCTTTCATCAGAAAAAAAAAGTCTGTTTCTACCTTTTTCCGTTCTTTAGTAATCAGCAGTAGAACATAGGTAAGTTTTAGGAAAATAGCAGTTCCCAACTAAAAAAGGGAGAAAAAGCAGCTTTATGTGAAAAGATACATTTCAAGCATAACTTTCACTTTGACACAAATATTTTGTGCTTTTTATGGCAGCTCAAATATCTAAACAACTATACCACAACATAAACAACACAAGAAAGGCGCTGTTTTACATCAAAACAACCATTTATTTACAAATATAACACAATGAATTAGTTACAATTTTCACATTTGGGACTGAACCAAATGTGTGCATGAGTGTGCACGCGTGTGCACGTGTTAAATTACCCTACAATGCGTAGCCTTCTGCACGTTACACTCCTCCACGCTCTACCACTTCCTCCTCCCTGCCATGTGTGATTAACGTGATCGCCACCGAGCTTTTATCAAATGCACTTCTGCCACCTTGTGGCCGTTTTTATGGCTTAAAAGTGCTCCAAAGTGAAATGCACGAGTGCAGAGGTGCGTCATCACCTCTTTTTGCCTCTCGCGCAAAAAAACTTGTAAAAGACGTATAAATACGTTGTTGGGATCGGGTGTTCGGGATTTTACAAGACGCGTCTTTGGCATTGATGAGTTAGGCCTGTCACGATAACCAAATTTTGCTGGCCGATAATTGTCCTACAAATGATTGCAGATAAACAATACTATATAACACATAACAACGGGATTTTAGACCATTTATACATGAGCGTAATGATATTAGTAGAGTACACCAAAATAATAAAATAAACAAGACAAAAACACCCTGATGAAAAGAAGTGTCTTTTTTAGCAAAAATCTTAGTCAATCACAATGTTTCTGATTTTGAATCAGAAACATTCGTTATTGTCTGAATATTGGGGGGGGGGGGGGGAGGAAGGTGAAATAACCCTGAAGTGGCCTCATCTGCGTATGCAATTCTGTTTGCGTCCAATGAGGTTTAACGTTTGGTCCAAGTACGTAACAAATGCGTTTGGTGCACAATGAGGTGTTACACTTGGCCAATCACAGCAGCTGAAACGTAGGTTGCAGAGTTTCGTATTATTGATTTCATTGTCTTTGTCACAAACCTTTTCATGTCACAAAATGGCGATGCGCAAACGGGCTGAAATTGCCATCAGGTGGTGTTTTACACACAACAAGCACGCACGCACGTGTCAATTTATCACGGCCGGCAAAATGACGGAGTTAAACAATTTATTGATTATCGTGACAGGCCTACCGTTTGATATTTTTACCCTTCAAATCCACGTCTAAAGTTTTTAACATGCTAAAAACATTGGGTCCGGCCACAAGAATAGGATAGCAAACAGACCCGCTGTTCCTATGCTGCTGTTGTTGACGGAAGTGGGAAAGAAGTTCTGATAATGTTTAAAATGATCAAACTAAGGTAAAGGACTGCAAGTGTGACAGTTAATGCATGATCACAGCATGCATATAAAACCATAAAATGTTGTTAGGTTTTTTTTAAGAGGGCTATTTTTAGTGGAAATAGGTGGGTCCCATGGCGTGCATTGTCAGCTCCCTCATGCTAATTCGTTTTCTCTCTTTCGAACTCACAGAAAAGGGAAAGAAATATGTCTTCATGCTTCACATAAAGTGCATTTTTCCTTAAATTCAGGGGGCTAAGGGTCGGTACCGGAATCCGCTTTTTTATCCTTGCTGGCCTTAATATTCATGAAAATTGTCAATTTTCCTTTGCAAGCCCCTGCAGGTCTTTGATGGAGCTTCCACTTAAGAAGGATGCACTTGATCATCGATGTAGTTGAGTGCGTATATTGTGGACGTAAACTGCAGCTTGAGCGCTTTGTGGAGGCAGCCGGCCTCTCTCTCTCTCTGCCAGAACGCTCCTGTAGATGGAAAGTCATGTAAAATCATACATTCTATAAATTCCACGTGTCCCCTTCTCTACGCCACGGATATAAAAGGTGCCGTGATAAATACTTTCCTAAACGTGTGTGTGGTATTGGAGCGGTGACAGTTATAAGACTGCAGTAAAAATGGCTGTTCCACTCTCACAGTCATCTCTATCTGTGACTGCAGCCCAGGACAAGGCTGCAGTCACGCTCCGTCCGAGTCAAGCCGTCCCCTGTGCCCTTATGAGGAGATGGCGCTGCTAATTACTCTTGCACCGTAGTCAGGACGTCGAGCCGGACGGTTGTCGGGAAAAGCCCTGAAAACGGGTCACACACACACACACACACACACACGCGAGCGCGCGCGCAAACACGCACACTCGAGCCACGATCAAAACAACAAGATGAAGAAGTGAGGAAAAAAAATGCCTTTCATTGTCTTTCTTTTTCTTCTCTTCCCTGTTGCTCCACCTTATGGGAAAGATCCTCCCCTTTTGCCTTTTTTCCTTGGCTTTGTGCACCCCCCCCCACGCGCCCCCAGTTCCTTCCCACTTTGCACGCCGTGGTATGCAGACATGCAGGAATTTCTGGGCCTCAAAATGATAGACCAAACTTGTCAGCCCTGGCTCCTGTTACTAAAGATGGCTGCGTTTGTCCTGGGTTCCTCTGATTGGTGCGCGTGGAGCTCCTCTCCGTGTGATTGGTCATAACGTATTTGTCCATAGAGCCCATGCTCGCTGGCAGAAGTATGAGTTTCAGCTTTTGTGTTTGCCTACGACACACTATACTCACATTCACTGATCATCTGAGCGTATCTACGCCACAGGCAGGAGCTACAGTGAGACACATGACCAGATATCACACCTTGGGACTGGATGTACTCTAAGTGTACATGCAATCGGCAGCATGGTTTTCATGGATTGTCAAGTACAGGCAGGATATTTGATGCCGTTCATGTCCACATTTTGTGGCGTCAACGTCAGCCGCCGTGCACAAGTAGCAGCCTGTGCCTCTGCCCAGTGCAGTGCTTCCACGGAGTAATTGCGCATCAGACGTGCAAAACATCCTGTTGTGCCTCTACACGTGTGGAAATGGCGACTCCAGACTCATAGGAGGATATTTTCAGCTCCAGCGTGTGACTGCTGAAAGGAGAGCGATTGCCGAGTAAAAAGCCCTTTGAGTTACGTTGCTGCTTGGTGTTGAAAAGCACGCACACACACGTGGCTTGGGGTGGGGTGGGGGTGGGGGGGACAATTGGAAGAAGGGAATCATTGGACAGGGGTTGTTATATCTGAAATATGAAAACTCCCAATTTAATAATGATTTGGAGAAGGGATACCGCGATAGATCGGCCACCGAGTAGTATCGGCCAATTTCCGTAAAAAAACGGGTGATCGGCATATGCCCATAAATGCCTTTGAAAGCCAATCACAAAAACCCTTCGTGTGTGCTGTGTGACGTAGGGTTGCCAACACCCATGTTGCGCAGGCAACGGGAGCGCTTTGTCCCGCATTGCCGTGAGAATCAACACTAGTCTGTAAAACCTCAGTGGCTTCAGTTTGACTGCTTGCCACAGGCTACGCCATCCATGCCAGCGTGTTTGACCACTCCCTTATCAAAGCTGTTGCTGTTCCACTTGTCTTGCATCTTTGTTTTTCGAGATTTGCCTAGCTGTCACTGGCGGCAGCTAGGTAGTAGCTGGTATAGCTTCTGTTCTTAGGACTCCAAATGTGACTTTTTGCCACAGTGACATTTTCTTTTTAAGACAAACAAGCAATGCGGTTAGTTAGGAGCTCGTTTTTGTCCCACGAGGAAGTCATTCATGTGGTACGCAGTAACTTTTTCAAGTGTCACAGAACGATTTTGCTCTCTTGTTGTGATGATACTATTGATGTGTTGTCCTCCAAACACTATTTGTGTGTGGTTGTTTCATGAACATAAACACATAGTGTGTCCAGCCTTAGGATGGTCATCCTAAAACAGGGGTGATAGGACTCTTAGTAGTTTTATTAGAAGATGATGGCCACACTGTCTGAGTGGAGATGTGCTTGGTCAATAACGTAGTGTACAATTGAAGTGTTGGACCCCGCAACACTCTATTATTCTCTTTGAATGTAAGCAGGACACCAAACCTATCCAACTTCTATGTAGGTACAGAAAAGGCTCAAAAAACAAATGTCTTTACCGCTTATCCGGTTTTGGCTTGTGGGTCGATGGCGCCTATCCCAGCTGACTTGGGGCAGAGTCAGCTGACTTGGTACACCCTGGACTCGGTCTATCACAGGACAACCAATTCATCCATTGGTTGATTCATTATTGGCGTATCGTAACACTAACGCTGGTCATCCCTGCCGCTATCATGATGATTGAGCTTGGCTCCATTCTAACTTTGGGTTTGTCCATGTGACTAATTGTTGTAGGAGGCAGCACTCAGTCAAAATGTCATGTTGGCACCTCCTAATATGGATGGGAGATGACACTGAATGGCACCATGGCCCAGCCCTTAAATAGGCTATGAGCTAAGCAAGCTATTCTCTTACAAGTGTGTGTGTGTGTGTGTGTGTGTGCGCGCGCGCGTGTGTGTGTGTGTCTATCAGCAGGCAGTATGACGTCCAGCCAAGCTAATATTTATCATGCCTGTTCTCTCCAGGGTCTGACGTTTTGGGTCTTGTGATGGCATTGTTGCAACTAAAAAAGGCTGTACCTTTGACGTGCTGTACTCTGCTGTCCGTCAACAACACTCCCTCTCCCTGATGTTTGATTTGTGTGTTTATTTTTAGGGGTGAACGTCAATTATCGGATCGATATGAGGGAATTATGACATGCCGACAACCGATAATTGGGAAAAAAAAGGTCCAACCAGGCGGGATTACCCCTACCGTGCAGGAGAGCAAATCAAGCGCTCCTTTTTTCTCCTGCCTGTGACGTTAACGGCCTGTCGTAACTTCCCCTTTTACTTGTAAACCAACGTTCACTCTCTGAGGAAGACGTTTCACATGCTAATTGTTAAAGATCGCCTGATCTGATCCGATCAGGTACGGATCCTTTTTTTGTTTTCTTTTTAATAACAACCCTTTTGTTATAAACCTGAATTTGTGGAATGGAATATAGTTATAAAAATAGCTCTTCAAAGCATTCAAAATAATGCAAGCCAAGTATAACTGAGTGTACTTTTTGATTCCACAGCATGACCAACAATACTGTTTGGCTTTTGTAACAAACCTCTGTGTGTCAGGTGCCTAATCCAACAAAAGATAAAATTGGAGAAAATGGGCGTGCAAAATACTTTTAAGGTGGGACGAATCATTTGGCATGGTTATGGATCAATTTGTGGGGTGATTTTGAATATTCAACAACAATATTTCAACAAACTCTCTTTGACACAATAGTAATTTATTGACGGTCACTAGTATAAAAAAACCCGTCACATCCCGTGTGAGCTCCCCGCACCATGACACAGCAGTGCGGGCACAGTGAGGGGGAACTACCGCTGTAGCCACAGAGCCGAATATCCAACATTCAATGTGAAACTACTTTCACCACGGTACACTGCAACATGTCTGCATGCCGGTGTTGCGTTTTCATCGAGTGTGGCCCAGAGTTCCGAACGTCATACGGCAACTGGATCGGCCCGATCTCATGACGGAAACTGATTTTATCCGAACTTCAAAATCAATCCTGAAGATCGAATCGGGACGTCCCTTCTAATTGGACCAAATACTCAGCAATGAAAGGGAAAAAAAAAAACATCGAGCACACAAAAAAACGTATCAGCCACCTAAAACGCCAGTGCTGCAGCATTTGAAAGGTGCAAAAGGTTTGCCGGAGATCTCCGTGGCGTCACATATGCTGCTCGGAGCGTGTGCCTGAATATAGTGCACCTTGCTGGGCCACAGCAGCTGGCTCCCTCCCCTCTGTACTCTGCTTCTCCTGATAGTAGTGATGTAGTAGGAATGTCATAATATTTCATTAGGACAAATCAACAGGTACACTTGGTCCAATCCAAATGTGTTCGAGTCCAGGTGTGCACAAACTACGCTTGCATGTAAATAAAAACGATATTAAAAACTTATCGATTATCTGTATCATATCAGTCATGAGAAGCAGAACGGTATCGGTTTGAAAAAAAAAATATAATATAATATATATATATATATATATATATATATATATATATATATATATATATATATATATATTGTGCGTCTTTATTTATTTTGGAAAGAACGCTAGAAATGACCGATTTATTTGTGCGTAGCTTGAATAAAGATTGCCAGTGTGCAAAGTGAGAGCACGTGATCCCCACACCAAAGGCGGTCCATCAACCAACTCTATTCAAACTCCAAATACCATTCTGGAGAAACCAGGGGCTTAAATGAACAACTGATTTTTATGAGTGCAAAATCACAGGGTAGCTATGTGACACGTCTGATAACAAATCTTGTCACCCACGTAGATACTGAAGCCCCCAGATGGGATGCCGGCGTGCGCCCCCTAGGGGCGTCCATGCAGACATTGCAAGGAGACGAGGGCCCCTCTGGCCAATTCTCCAGAACCGATTGGCTGCAAGGGCTTGAGGAGAAAGAAAAGATTTGGGGGCACAGGTGTGTCCTACCTTGGAAGGAAGTGTACCCCTTGCTGGAGGGGTTAACACAATCACGGGTTGTCTTGTTAATGTGTAAGAGCAAATCAATACCCCACAATAATAAAGCCTCCTGAGGACTGCATTGCAAAGCGATGACACCTTCTACTCCCAGCTCTCTTTGAAAGGACGTATGCATGTAGGAGGGCACTGTCTGGCACGACAACAACTCCATACTGCAGACAGTATGTGTAGAAGGAGACAGATGCTCCCGTCTCTCTCCACAGTGACACATTTACCAACTGCGCTCTTTGCGGTCTGTGCTTGTATTAGCTGTTAGCTGATTGGCTTACTCACTGTTTTCTACCAGCTCCTCCCAGCCAAACTAGCCGAGCCTTGCTCTAGTCTTGGACTGATTTAATGAGGTTTGGCACAAGCAAAGCATTTGAATTGTGTCCTTTGATCCCTGTAGTGTAAATCCAGCCTTAGGGGCTTTTTTTCCAAACTAAAAATACAAGAAAATTGTCGTTTTCATCGATTGTTTATGTGACAGTGGTTTTTTGTTTTTAGTAAAAAAAGCAGACCTGTAAGAGCAGCTGTCAAAGTGGAAGCTTTGGAGACAAACCGTGATAGAATTTCCGCAATTATGTGCATTTCAAAATGTGTATTTCGGTATTATCGTGTTTAGTTTTTAGCATCGTTAAGAGTCTGGTGAGCTGTGACCTTCAGTTGTTAGCCAGCTACACAACAAGTGTAAGAGGAACACTAAGACGTGTTACGGTGCTGCACTACGTCATTTATTTTGCCGTAACGAAACATGGCAGTAGTAAATCAATTAGCTGGACACCTAAAGGACAGGATCGCAGGCTCAAGCAGCCGAAATGAGTTTATCTGAAGGTTGGCTGAGCTCTCCCTTAGAGGTAACGTGGGAAGCACTGTCGTCCGGGAGGAACTCAGAGTAGAACTGCTGCTTCTCCACAATGAGAGGAGCCAGATGCGGTGGCTGGGACTTCTGGGTCCCTGGGACCAGTAGGAGGCCTCATAGAAGACCCAGGACACGTTGGATGGACCGTGTCAACTGGCCTGGGATCTGGACAAAGTAGCCAGGGAGAGGGAAGTCTAGGCTTCTCTGGATGGATGGATATAAATATTCGTACTGTTTCCTCACAAAATAATACACTTTTCAAGCAAGTGTCCATTTGCTGTGACCAGTTGTAACTGTTGCCAAAACACCCCCCCAAAAAAACCCACACAAGCCCCCAAAATCCCCTAAAACATGCACAGTAATCCTTTGATTGTCAAAGTCTTGCGAGGTAGCCTGAGGTCTCCTGGAATATGCTGACGGTTGCCGTGGCGGTGGTTCCAACTGCTAATATTCTGGTGTAATATTATTCCCCAAAACTTTGGTTGAATTACAAATTGTGCGACCCGGGGCGTTTAACCATCGGTTTGATTCCATGTGACTATTTGCTAAAATAAAAAAAAAATAAGCGCTCGCCTTTGCTATTTTTATCGACGCCCCACTTCAGGGGAATATGTTGTTTTGTTCCGTTCAAAACAAGATTGTAATCTTTGATCCCATGTGAAGGGAGACTTGTTCCGTGTCATGGAGACTTCCTTCCACCAGAGCCAGCCACGGCCGCTGATAGCCATCCATCACCAATGCCTGTTTACTGTCCCCTCTTAACTGCTCTCCCCTGGGCCACCCGGCTTCTCTCGTTCACGCTGATTCATTTTAAACCTCATTTGGACGTTTCCCAATCTCATTACACGGACGCACACAGACACACACGGCTGTTTACCTGTGGCTGTCCTACGTGGTGCGGCGCTGAGTGACGTCAAAGATACAATACAGTCGTGGTCAAAGAAGCCCACCGCAGATAACAATGTTTAAAGGGTCCTGACGTGATTCATCAACTTTGCTAAATGTATTAAATATTGTTTGTAATTATGTTCTACATTGTTCGATTTCATCAACGGTAAATTTGAAAAAATGACATTTGTAGTTCACGGCGCCGGCAATGACCAACTAGTTCTCGTAGCTCAGCGTCGTTTCCGCGGGTGACGTAAAGCAGAGTAAACGAGCGCTTCACTGAGGTAGATCGTCAACGTGCTTCAGTATGGTTTTATTTATTTATTATTATTTTTTTTTAGCAAAATAGTAGTCAAAAACTTTGTGTTGCTGCTGGATGTTCATAGTATACAAGTGGTACTGTCAGTTAGTTTTCTTTCCCAAAAGAGGAAGGTGTAAGACAACAAAGGATGAAGCAAGTGCAGAGAACGAGAGACAGATGGACGCCCACCTCCAGTTCCTTCCGTTGCAGTGATCATTTCACTGACGACTGCTTTGAAGGAACACCTTCTTTACAAGACGCATTTTGAAAAAGGATGCTAGGGCGGCAGTGGCTCAGGAGGTAGAGCAGCTCGTCCAGAAACCGGAAGGTTGGCGGTTCGATCCACCCAGATTCACCCACCTTGAATGTGAATGAATGTTTGGTGGTCTGAGAGGGTGTAGGCGCGGATTGGCAGCCATGCTTGCATCAGACTACCAGGGCAGAAGTAGCTTACCACCACCAGTGAATGAATAAAGGGTTCACTCTGGGTATCTTGAAATGCGCCGGTACACAAGAAAAAACATCAAAACAGTGAAGAACGACCACTTCTCAACACTGGGTTTTGTCTGTGCCTTCTGCTGTTTACGGCATTGGCGCTTTGCAAGCAGCTCACGCGGTTAGCTAGCTTGCTAGCCATGACCACAAGAGGAGACTGCACGAAGGAGATTGATTGATTGACAATGGTCTACAGCCAATCAGGTCTACATCAATCAGGACGCAGAAGACAATGGGCGGTGCAGACAGAAGAGGGAGAGACGCTGCCACCTGGTGCTACAGCATAGAACTACAACACTCAACTTCCCACAATGCAATTCTTCTTAAAGGGCCAGGCTCGGCCTGTAACAGCGTTCATACGCTGTTAAAAAAAACAGCTAAAATTGTACAAAATTTTTTTTGCATTACAGCCAGTCTGCGAAAGCGGAACCACGATGCAGCGAGGGAACACTAATTGATTGTAATTGATTACCAAAACAGTTGTCTAATAGTTGATGATGTGGGTAATCAATGAAGCACATCATTACAAACAATATATACTGTAATATTTCACGTCAGGGACCCTTTAAAGCCCTCTTTCCACCAAGTGGAAATCGTCCCATTTGTCAACACGTCTTTGGATCGGTACACACGAGTACACTTGTGATGAACCACCGTCGAGCAGCTAAGAACAATGAGGGGGTCAGTCTGGAAGTATTTTGTTTGTCATGTTTATCTATGGCTGCTGTGTTTTCAATGCAGAGCTTATTTCTTTGTCATCCCCCCCACACCGCCTGCTGGAGGGCCTCTGTTGATGACACCTGGGCTCCTCAGGCTAAGCAGGGACCACTCCAGTCTCCTGACACCCTCTTCCCCTTTCCTAATGCATGTGGTGTTCCTTCAGTCTTTTGTCTGTGCGTGTATTATGTATGTGCATACACGCATGCACACCACCACAAACGGCCTCTCCTTTGTGGCCGACCCTCTCTTCCAGCAGTCACCCCGCTGTGTAAATCCCCCAGCCGGGGTTTGTTTTTCAATCAGGCCCCTGCGGGGACGCCATGTGCTTGAGCTTGGCACGGAGGCTGATCGAGGACCCGAGCTCGCTGCTCTCCGCCGCCTGCAAAGTCCACATTATGTCCGAGTGCAATTGCCCCGCAATGAATTGACACTAAAAATGAGCCTCATCCATCGCAGTGCGCGCACACGTGCACACACAGGGGTTTGTTTCCTGTGTCTCTGTTTTTTATTATTTTTTAATAACCTACTTGGACAAAACATAAGGTCAGAGGATGATAAAAAACACCCAGAAGAGACCAGATATTGTTTTTTTACTGCAACTCCTGCTGCATGGGGTTATTATGTAGCCCGACAAGGCCTTACACTTTGTTTTCACTTTAGCCGTGCTGCACATGTTGGCTCCTCTTCACACGTCACACCTTCTTTTTCTGCACAATATTTCCAATATTTGAAGGAGTTCATTTTGGGCACGGTGAGGGAACAAATTGCAAACCATAAAAGCGTGTGGCTTTGGTGTAAACCGCTGGCAAGTAATTGCCAGATGAATACAATTCTACTAAAATATAGCCTGCAGGGGTCACATTTTGTGCATTAAAGATGCTAAAGCTAATCCAATGTGGAGTAATAGACGACAAAGCAAAGTACAATATGTAATTATATATCTTATTAACTCATTCAATACCAAAGACCTATTTATGTTTGTGTAAACCAGGGGTGTCCAAACTGTTTCCAGTGAGGGCCACGTGGTGAAAAATGATATTTTGAGATATGCTAAGATGTTTTATGTAGCTCAAGAAAAAACTGCATTTCAGCTTTGTAATATCGGTGACATGCTACTCAAAATGACTTTTCCCCTTAATAACATGAGTTTATTCTTGTAAACTTGCCACTTTTGTTTTACATTTGATTATGCCTTTTTCCCCCCATTTCTTACATTTCTTTATTTGGGTGCTCATAAAGAAACTTTACGGATGCACATTCCAATTCTAATGTCATTAACCAGTTCATTCAATTTAACTATTTCATTTCAACTTTCCTATTGTAAATTTTCTCCTCATAATTCTAACTTCATATCTTTTAAAACAATCATGAATTTTTTCTTTATTTCAACGTTGTTACTAAAATGATATTTTTCCTCATTTTGCAATTTTATTCTCACAAAATTGCAACTTTTTTCTCAGTAGAAAACGTTTTTTCTCTTAATCTTTTGACTTTACTATGGTAAAATGTCTGCTGTTGATTTTTTGTGTGTAATTTTTCAAATATTTCAACTTTCTGATATTAGAATATTTTGACTTTATTCCCATGTTATAAATTTTCCCCCAAGCTAGGTTTCCAAAATGTACAACTTTATTCATTGTTTTTGACGTAAAAAAAAGCCTTTTTCTTTAAAATTTCAACTTCCTAATACTATGACTTTATTCTTGTGAGGTTATGGCTTTTTTCCCTTGCTAGATTACATGTCTTTTCATAATATTTTGATTTTTTCCATTTTAGCTGTTTTTTTTTTTTTTTAAAGTTTCCTTAGACTCTGCTGTGGGCCGATAAAATCACAGCCGCAGGCTGCAAATGGCCCCCGGGCTGCACTTTGGACACCCCGGTCCCAACACCAAACGATCCCAACAACCTTAACAACTCTTTTACGTTTTTTTTTTTTTTTTTTTTTTTTTTTGCACGAGAGGCAAAAAGAGGTGATGACCCAACTCTCCGCTAAGGCATTTGACTTCAGAGCAATTTAAAGCCATAAAGGCGGCCACAAGGTGGCAGAAGTGCATTTGATAAGAGCTCGGAAAGATCACACATGGCAGCAAGGAGGAAGTGGGAGAGCGTGGAGGAGCGCAGCGTGCAGAAGGTTACATTGTAACGCGTGCACACGCGTGCACACGCATAGTCCCGTTCCAAATGTGAAAATTGTGAATAGTTCATGGTTTGTATTTGTGCCTAAATTGGTATTTTGTAATTTTTTTGTAAAAGGAACAACTTTTGTTTAGATATTCGAACTGTCACAAAAGCACAAACTATTTGTGTCAAAGTGGAAGTTATGCTTGAAGTGTATCTTTTCACAAAAAGCTGGTTGTCTCCCTTTTTTAGTGAGGAACTGATATTTTCCTGAAACTCACCTTTGTTCTACTGCTGATTACTAAAGAACGGAAAAAGGTAGAAACAAACTTTTTTTCCCCTGGCAGTTATACAATCGTCCCTCGCCACTTCACGGTTTGAACATCGAGCCCTCACTCTATGCGGTTCCCCCCCCAAAATTAATAAATTAATTTACTGTTTTGTGGTTAACAACAGCCTATTATTAGGAAAAAATTGGACACATTCTTGGCCTAAATTAAGCATTTTCAAGCATAAAAATGGCCAAAAATAAGTAAAATACAAATACAGTGAAAGGCATTAAAAGGCGATGATTAAATGTAGCGTTCTACACTTGCCACTAGATGTCACTCACGCACCAGACTTGATCGCTAACAATAATAACAATCATAACAATCATCATCATCAAAATAGACGTCACTTCCTGTCCACACGTCCAAGACATTTATTGCAACACACACAAGCACAACTCTTATTTATGTGTGAAATGTCTTATTTTCTCTGATGATGTCTACCATATTGGATAATGGAAGTGTAAAGGGGTGCTGTTTCATGTCTAGAGGGCTTTAATAATGTTAAAACCTGTTTTTAGAAGGTGGGAAACAGGTTTTCTATGCCTCAATTATGCAAATATTCTATTTATACGTAAGGAATCTTGCTCACTTGTCACGGTCGGGTCTGGAACCAATTAACCGCAGTAAATGAGGGATTACTGTACTTCTTATGTCCCAGTTTTAATAGTAGCTTGTTGGAAGTCACAGACCTGCCACACCCAACATGTACGCATTTTTCCTACACGGCCGCACGTTGACCCTTGAATGCGCGGGTACGCATTTTGTTGCATTTCGACAGTTTCAGTATTGAATTTAGTCTCTGGACGTCTGGACGTTGACCGTCAAGGCAGTGATTGGTCGGCTTGCGGTACATTATTTTCTGTTTGTGTACGACTCCCTCTAGAGGGGCGGACAGCCCACCTCCGCAAAAGCCTTCATCTTTGATGCCTGATCTACTGATTTTTGCTACTTTCAGTACCATTGTTCTACTAGCTGAGAATGCTATTGTTAGCCTACTGATGCTAATAACTAGCATTTGGAACTGAGTGACTTGCTGAGAATGCTAACGTTAGCCTATTGATAGGAACAAATGGCCTATGGATGCTAGTGATTAGCTGGGAACGCTAATTGTTTGGCTACTGACGCTAACAGATAACCTCTGGATGTTAGTGACTAGCTGGGAATGCTAATTATGAGCCTACTGATGCTAATAACTAGCAGTTGGAGCCGAGTGACTAGCTGAGAACGCTAACGTTAGCCTATTGATGCTAACAGATAGCCTATGGATGCTAGTGACCAATTGGGAACGCTAATTGTGAGCCTACTGATGCTAATAACTAGCATTTGGACGCGAGTGACCAGCTGAGATTGGCTAATGTTAGCCAACTGATGCTAACAGATAACGTATGGCTGCCATCAACTACTTACAGGAACACAGCTGTATTTTGTTGTGGCTGAGTAAAACCTATTTCAAACATTTTTGTTTGCCATCTTGGTAAAACGCTTGTCTTAGTCGTATTCTTCATTACATTTGTTCTTTTGTGACTTACTCTTCAACGAATGTACCAATTTGAATTACACACAGTGGGGAAAATCACCACCATTTATCGCTCCCGCAGATTTATTGCAGCAAACACCTGAAAATAACAATATCTAACATGCCCGTTCCAATAATGTCATAGTTGTGTGTGTGTGTGTGTGTGTGTGTGTGTGTGTGTGTGTGTGTGTGTGTGCGTGTGTGTTAGTCCTCACTGAGTTGACATCTCAAGCCTGACCAAGAGTCATATAAGCAGGGGTGTCCAAAGTGGGCGGGTGGGTTGAATAGTCAGAACATTTCTTCCAGGTTGGCGGGTCTGACAATGGCACGCTTTTGTGCTGAACCGAAAAATTCAATTAGGAAATGATGTACTGTTCCACCCCAGAAAGAACTTATTACTGTTAACAAATAGTAAACATGACAAAGCTACTATGCAAGCAACGTGAAGTATTCCTCAGGCAGGCCTGCTAGCTGATGTTGTTTTCAAGGCACTGCAGGCGAATAGCAAGCCTGGGCGGGGGCGTGGCTTGAGAGCAACTGAGCATGCAAACAAAACAGTTCAATCAACCCTGCCACGGCCTCTAACCTCTGTCCCTCCTTTGTGGATCATATCATCTCCGATCCCCCAGCCCCCCCCATCTGTGCTACAATATTCCTGTGCCAATCACCTCTGGCCTCCATTCCTTTGCCGTCACTGACCTTCTGTCTTTCATGGAGCCATCGCTGTGCTCTCAAGGTGCTGAGATCTGTCCTGTGTGCGTGTGTGTGCGCACGTTACATTGCTGTTTATGCCCTGCAATGATTGGAGACAAACATCTCCCTTCTACTCCTTGCTTGGCAGTTAATATATTGTGCTCGCAGCAAATCCCCTTAGTCTGACAGTTAGTGGACTTAGGAATTTAATTAGGGGAGGGTTTTAGAGTGGCACACGCTGCATTAGCATTAGCATTAGCAACAAAAGCCTGTTGGAGGGCTCGGCTGGCCGGCAGGCCCGAGTCGTCCCTGTCAAAGTGGGGGGGGGAATAAGACGACCCTCTAGTGCAGGGGCGTCAAACCGGTTTTCACGGCGGGCCGCAGCTTTGCCTTAAGGATGTGTGCACAACTGGACTCTCTTTCAAGCATTTATTGAGTCACGCTGACGTCGTTAAGACCTCTGCCTGACAGTCATTTGGGTGGAATGAGGACGATTGCACTCCAAAAAACAAAGAAAAACTCCAATTGCAAGCAGTACGAATTTTCGGTAATAATTTTTTGATGTGCATTATTGCCGGCCTTTCACCTTTCACCTTTCACAAAAAAACAATGTGGCGGGCCGAATGTGGTCCCCGGGCCTAGAGTTTAACACCTGTGCTCTACTATTTTACGCCATTTAAAGGTCCCATCATACTGAATGAACTGGTGAATGACATTAGAATTGGAATGTGCATCCGTAAAGTTTCTTTATGAGCACCCAAAGCAGGAGAAAAAAAACCCATCACGCCCCTCAATTGGTGCTCAAACACTTGCTTTTCAAGTTCCGGGCCTTTATGACATCAACAAAAAAATCTTCCGCCTACCACCGCTACAGTAATCCCTCGTTTATGGCGGTTAATTGGTTCCAAACCCGACCGTGATAAATGAATTTCCGCAATGTAGAATTTTATATTAGACTCCTAGACTCACACGCTAGCAGTTGTTAGCTTTTACTTCCAGCGTACTTCCTTGGGGCTTTTACACTCGTATTACCCAACATAGTCGACATAATAGGAGGCAATAAGCCATGTAAGACGTAAATAAAACTCCTGCTGGAGCAGTGTCACAGTAAATGTGTTCCCTGTAGGGAACCTTAGTGGGTAGTCTAGTGCCCCTCTCACCAAACACCGACACCTAGTGGCACTACTTTCACAATTACAATTACATTTAATTACATTCAATTACAAAGAGAAGATGAAGCAGGCTTCGCTACACATCTTAAAAATAAACCTCTGCCGAATAGCTGTCAGTCAGCTAAAGGCGGAGCTGTGAGTTTTGATTGTGTGTTTTCAGCATGCATGATGTTAAAATGTGAGTGCAAAATGTTAGCGCTTTAGCATCAAGTAGCTATGCTGGCGCTGCCAACTTTTGCATTATGTATGTGATAAATGGCATCTATGAGGGAGGACGTTTACATGCAGTCAAATAACCCAATCATAACCGGAATATTAGCACTCTGTAAACACCAGTAACCCTTTTGAAAAACCATATTATGCTCATATTCTTTTTCTTTTTTTAAACCTGAATATTACCCCTGGGTTACCTCAAAAATTGGGTCCTATCGGGATATTTCTTGGAAAGGAACCTTGTGTCTTTGGCAGGAAGTACTTGTAAACATGGCGACACGCAAAACCCCCGACTTTTAGAGCGAGGAGGAAACAAGCCACCTCGTTAGTGTGGTGAAAGACAGGAACATTACGTCTTTTATTGACGGTAGAAAGTACTGCAATAGCAGATCTATCAGAAGTGAGCGAGAAGTTACGTGAAGCAGAGTTTGTACGAACGCGTCTTCATCCAAAGTGTCCGGGGGGCTCCGGTGGATGTAGCGTGGGTACGGTCGTCACAGCTCCGGCTCCATTTCCTATTTCTGGTGGGTCAGTACCGTCACCGAAGTGCAAACAGAGTGTTCAGAACCAGGAAGAAGAAGCGGAAATGACGCACAATGTGTCATGACGTTCTCCCTGCGGGGTTTTTTTTCACGTCACACATGTAAACGGGTTATACCGAATGTTTCAGAAACCGGACTATCGGCTGCATGTAAACGTGGTGTATTTGGACAAGTGCAGGATAAGAGCGTATATGTCAACAGTGCATAAAGTACACAATAATGCTTAAAGCTACAGACACACGAAAGGCCTGTAGGGCTTACTAAAAATACTATACTCCAGCATCAAGGCTCGAGTTACAGTTTGGTTTTGGAGAAAAATATGAGAACATGGGAACTTTAGTATGCTAAAGGCAGCTAATTCTAATGAAATTATTAGTCTCACCATCTCCATTTGCCTGTGCTTGATGTTTTGGCTTAGTATCCAACGTGTACCGTATCTGCTGGAGGACCGGCAAAAGTGAACAAACTAAAGGAGAAGCGATGTCGTGGGCCTGTTCTTCTGTAAAGCACCAGCACACGGTGCTCCTTCCCCCCAAGTCCCCTTCGGTAGCGGCGAGGGATGGCCAATCAAAAGTAGAGCAAACGGAAGCAAACGACTTTCCAGATCACCCAGTTTTCCCGTTGACACGTTTAAGCGCGAATCTGAGTTACACGCTGTTTTTCTTATGACTAACACTCTCCGCAATCGGCCCCGGCTAACTGGACCCGGAGACCCCGGGGACTGTCTGCTTGGCTGTTTAGCTTGGCCGGCGCAGCTGCGGGTGGAAAGATGGTTCTCAGCGAGATTTCGACAACCAGGTTTAGGGTTTGGAGGGAGGGTTGCGGTTGGATCTTCGCACGTTTAAAGCTTCCATGTTCTGGTCGCGTAGTAGTCGTACATCCAGGACGTGCTGTGCTTGCTTGTGGAGTGCCTCGAGCCTCAGGGCTGTGTTGACGGCAGCGTCCTCTGGGGTCATAGGTTAGTGAGTCATAAGGGAGGAGAACAAAAGAACGATGCTACAGCTTCGAATGTCTGCAACACCTGACCTCCAGCTTGTATCGTGTGTTTCCATGTCATGATGGCGACCTTCCCGAGGCCCGACGGGAGGTGAAATGTCCCCTAATGTCCCCTAATGTCTCAGGTCTGCCTCAGTGGTTGGAAGCGCAGTCACCTGCACTACTCATGCATGTGCACAGGAGTTGATATTTCTGTCTGTAAATCTGCTCAGAGCTGTGCTGTGAATATAAAATAGGCCAGCAAGGATCTGCACTGCAGCTCCCACGACACCACAAGCTGCACGCCGTGGAACTTTCAGCCAAACTTTTCAAATGAAAAGAGAAAAGAGTACTTAAAGCAGGGGTCACGAACCTTTTTGGCTAAGAGAGCCATGAAAGCCGTATTGTATTTCCGTGAGAGCCATATCATATTTTTTAACACTGAAAAAATACAACTAAATGCCTGCATTTTGAGGGAAGACCAACAATTGTGTGCATTTATTCTTTTTAATAATGTTGTTATATTGAAGCTAATCAATGGATTAAAATACTGATGGCTTTGTAGTCTAGTTGATATGTGGTGAGGTTAAGCTTCATGCAGGCGTTAAACATGATGGTAGTTGGGTTTTTTAGATGTGAAAAAGGACAGCTCACATGTGTATGTACAGTAGAGCCAAACATGGTCAATAAGGCACTACCCACACGATGCGGCGTGTGTGTGGTTCATGATAAGCAAAGATGAGATATGATAAGTTCATTCGGCACACCAAGCATGAAAAGCATGAATGTTTTGGCAAACTGGACATCTGTGAATGGCATCCACCCATCCACCAACCCATCCACCAACCCATCCATCCATCCATCCATCCATCCATCCATTTTTATTGTCATATGCATAGTAAAACAGGTAGTTCTGCTATGCAGTGAAATTCTTATTCTGTTCATTCTCCCAAAAAAAGAAAGAAAACACACAAAAAAGAATAAGAACAGAAGAAACATAAATACCAATAAATTAAGCAACAACAACAGAAGAGACATTAATACAAACAAATAAATAAATAAATAAATAAATAAATAAATAAATAAATAAATAAAGCGCTATGAGTGTGTGTGTGTGTTGCGTGCTGCGTGTGTGAGTGCTTCGTTGAGAAGCCTGATGGCCTGTGGGTAAAAGCTGTTTGCCAGCCTTGTGGTCCTGGACTTCAAACTCCTGTAGCGTCTGCCTGACGGTAGGAGTGTGAATAATGAGTGTTGTGGATGTGTGCTGTCCTTGATGAGGTTGTGTGTTCTTCGTAGGACTCTAGATTTATAAATGTCTTGCAGTGAGGGGAGGGCTGCCCCAACAATGTTCTGTGAGGTCTTGATCACCCGCTGGAGTGCCTTCCTATCTCGTGTTGTACAGTTACCGTACCAAACAGTGATGGAGGCGGTAAGGACACTTTCCATAGTGCATCTGTAGAAGCAACTCAGGATTGTGGTGGACATGCCAAATTTCCTCAGTCTTCTCAGGAAGTACAGTCTCCTTTGGGACTTCTTCATAATTTGTTGGGTGTTGTGAGACCAGGTGAGGTCCTCGCTGATGTGTGTGCCAAGGAACTTGAAGGTTTTCACCCTCTCCACCTCAGTCTCATCAATAAACAGGGGTCTATGCGGCTCCTTTTCCCTTGTTCTTGGGTCGATGATCATCTCTTTAGTCTTATCTGTATTGAGAAGGAGATTGTTATCACGACACCAAGCTATGAGGTCCGCCACCTCTCTTCTGTATGATGTTTCAACACCACCAGTGATCAGGCCGATGACTGTAGTGTCATCCACAAATTTATTAATGATGCTGGTGTTGTTCTGGGAGGCCACGCAATCGTAGGTGAAGAGCGTGTAGAGGAGCGGACTCAGCACACACCCCTGTGGGGTCCCAGTGCTCGCAATTCTTGAGCTGGATGTGCGATTGTGGACTCTGACTGACTGGGGCCTGCCTGTGAGAAAGTTAAACACCCAGTTACAGAGTGTGTGTATGTATATATGTGTATATATATATATATATATATATATATATATATATATATATATATATATATACACACACATATATATATTTTCAAAACGAAGTGACCAATTACTCTAATGGAAGTTCTAAGTTGCTAGCTCATTTGTGTTCCAAGGTACCTCAACACAAGAAAATTATATTTGAACGATAAAATTTTATTTTTTTTATTTTTATATAAACTAAAGTTTAATTTTTTGTGAGAAAAAAAGTAATATTGCCCATTTAAAAAAAATATTGAAGTACTTTAAAAATAAATGTATTTATTTTTGTGAAAAAAAAAACATGCAAAAAATAATGGGACACTAGGGAGGTAAACACTTTCACACCGCTGTATAAAGTCACCAGAATTATTTTATTATGAGAAAAAATGACCAAAAATAGACAGAAGTCAAGAGTAGCTTGCTAGTTTGTGTTCCGACGACTCGTGCACATGCACACACTATACTGTGTTGCGTGCGTGTGTGTGAATAATTTGCAGTGAGAAAGAAAATCATAGGCCGGTGATGCAGACGTCTTGCTCGGTAGATGGATGTTCCTGCGCTGCCTCTCCCCGTCACCTTCTCACTGTCACCAAACTGTCATGTCAGCAAAATCAGCAGTCTGTCTTCCAAGTACAGTCCTACTGTATGTGTCCGTCTCTATCTTTCCTACTGAGAATCTGAGGCTACATTTGTGTTGTTTGCTGCACTGCAGGATGCACATGCGGCGGAGTTTTGCAAAGACGGATGAGAACGTAGGGTTAGTCACGGCAAATGTGTCAGAGTGGAGAAGAATAAGGGAGGGCCATCGGCGCTAGGCATCGATTTTACCTCCATCCTTCGCGTCTGTAATGAGATCTAGTGGCTGTGGTTTTCCGGAAGACCAGATTTGTCACCTGCGGCAAGACACTTCAGCTGAGCGGGACGCGGGCAGAGGAGGGTCAAGAGGAGACGAGGGAGGATGCAGGCCGTAGGACAGGTTTAAAGGGGTAGGGCGAGCCGTGAGGATCAGACACAAGTGAAGACTAGAGGAGCGTCTTAAGAAAACGCCCGTTGAGAGCACACAACTAATTACTGCAGACAGTCGGTGTCTGGACTCGTCTCCATGGTAACAAGATGGGCCGACCGGCAGCGTGCAGGAAGACACAGAAAAGGAAATCAATGAACAGACGGACAAAGCCGAGCAAAAAGCAGCGCTCCATTAAGCTCGACCTACCTTTGATAGTGACTCATTACTGCTATGGAGCGTTACCCTTATGTCCTTTACAGTAGATACCCGCCTTCATTCATGTACAAGCCGCAAGGCATGCTGGGTAACAGGCTGTTCCGGAAGGAAAGTCGTAGTAGTTGAATCGTGGCTACTTGGTATCATAGTGTACACTTTCTAATCTTTGACCAACATCTCCCGCCTCCAAACAGCCAGGAAGAGGTTTCACTCTGTGCATTGCTTCCAGCACCTTGGTGCGTTTGCTCCAAAGAACACCGGCAAGAACGGGAGTGAACCCTTTTGTCAGTCATACAGTCTCTTTGTCTCGGTGGGTGGAGGCGGGGCCGCTGGTATGCACACAGATACAGAAGAGTGTAACATAGTAGAAAATTTGATTATTTTTAAAAATATTTTTTCAATGCACTTTACTTAAAAGTAATATTAAATCTTGTCTCGTCTGGTTCATGGTGACCCAATCTCGTGTGTCGTCTCATGACACACGTAATAAATAATAACGAATATTATGTTGATTATTCATTTCTAAATACAAAATAATATTTTTTTATTGGATTTCACAACAAACAAAAAGAACTTATCTGTCAAAATTGACACCAAATACATTTGGCAAGAAAGCGTTTTTGATTAAAAAAAAGTTGTTTTTTTTTTTACAGAATATAATATATATTTAAGTAAAAAAAAATCTAAACATTATTTTTTACAATTATGAATAAAATAATAGCAAATATAATATTGCATTTTAAAAGACATTAAATTTATATATTATACTTATATATATATATATACAGACCCTTTCCAAAAAATTTGAATGTCATGGAAAAGTTGTTTAATTTCCACAATTCCATTCAAAAAATTAAACTTTCATAGATTATAGATTCAGGGCCCACAATTTAAACGATTTCAAGTGTTTATTTGTTTATTTTTACATAATTTGGGCTTCCAGCTCATTAAACCCACGAAAGTAAGGAGTAAGGGGTTGGCCCAAAGCACGATGAGGCAAACACAAGCACTTAGTGGCTAGGTTCGCAATAGATCAGAAAAAGAACAAAAATGTCCATCACTGTTTCCCAACGTCAGAGCTGATGTTTGTATTGTCCATCCATTTTCTAAAAAGGGGAAGAGATAATAAGACTTGTCTTCTTTCTGCTCCCTTTCATTCTGGTTTGAAGAGTGTTTGGTTTTATGTTATATTGTTTTAATATTGTTTGTTTGTTTTCTTCTTTCTGGAATGGAATAAATGTTTCAGTCAATCAATCAATCAATCAATCAATCAATCTATACCGCTTCATCGTCATTAGGGTCGCGGGGGCATGCTGGAGCTTATCCCAGCTGACTTCGGGCGACAGGCGGGATTTGTATTGTTTTGTTGTTAATTTCTATTGTATTGAATGTCTTGTTTTGCCTAAAGCACAAAGATAATTGCTGTGCTGTCATGGATGACTATGGAAATTGAAAAATATTCACATTTGGGAGGTTGAAATTTGAGGATATTAACATTTTTAAATTTAAAAAAGGATGAATCGAATACCAAAATAGCTGTAGATTAAAGGAAAAGTGCACTTTATTTTAGAATTTTGGGAGTTTTCATCCACAATCCTTATGTGAGACATGAACACGTGTCTTTCTCTTTTATGTGTGTTCTAAAGATATAAAAACAGCTAAAAAGAATCAACTAAGGGTGCATGTAATGGGGTGCACCTATTGAGCCTATAAAACCTTCTGAAAAAGCCTCCAAAAAGCGGCAGCAACGCTCCATTTCCATAATGTCACCTGCATATTAACCAAAATACACCAACATTGTTATTATTATTGTTATTATCATTGTTACGCCCAAGAACTACGTTACTGGCGTCGTGACACATTGCTACACCACACCGGCTAGCGACTGGCTTCACCGCACACTCGCTCACAATGCCTCAGGACACCAGCCAAATACTGGAGCTGTGTTTTATGTGCATTAATTAGATGCCTATTTTTAGCTGATTTTATATCTTTATAACGCACAGAAAAGAGAAAGACATGTGTGTTCATGTCTCACATAAGGATTGTGGATGAAAAATCCCCCCAAAAAGTGCATTCTTCCTTTTAATTGTGGTTCATTTGAACTCAGTCAATACCAAAGACGTATTTTTACGTTTTTATAAACCTGACCGCCCGATCCCAGCAACGTATTTATATGTGCCTTAGGTTTCTTTTGCACCACAAGGTGGCAGAAGTGCATTAGATAAGGGAATCATGTCGATGGTAAACACACACATGACAGGAAGGAGGAAGTGAGAGAGTGTAGGGGAGTGTAGAGTGAAAAATTTTACACATTGTAGGGAAGTTTTAACCCGCGTGCACACTCATGCACACACCCAGTTCAGTTCCAAATGTGAACATTGTAAATAGTTACATGTAGATGAATTGTTGCAGCTGTAATAGTACCCATCAGACATACACGTACGTGACTGGCACGCATGTTTTCAGGTGGAACTTCGACACATGCTGCACTTGAGCCTCTCAGGTTGCCGTGTTTGGAAAGCGGCTTGCATAATAGCCGCTCTTTATCTGTGTGTCAATAACGGTGAGAGGGAGTGGCTGCTGCACGGCAGGCCAAAGTAAGAAAGAAAGGCTGCCGGGCCCTTCCTTCTCTTTGAACGCAGGCTCATGATGATGAAGGGAATGTGCGGTCGTTCTGCTCTGGGGACAAGACGCTAGAGATGACAGCGAGATAGTGGCCCAACCTGCTGACATCTGACTGACACGTGTTTGGGACTCGCACATGAAGCGGAGATGGGGTGGAGCTGCGGTGTTTATGAAGAATGCAAACATGAGTGAATGGATTGTGGGGTTAAAACATGGGATTCCTGTGGAGGTTGTCCATGTAGATAGCAGTCCATCTTGGGGAGGTGCTTGTTTACACCTCTTGCGTCTCTCTCTGGGCAAGGCCCAATGTCTTACGTCAGATCTCGCACAACATTTATAGCAAAGCTTTTGAAGCTTAGGACTCCCATCGTGGCCAAATATAGTAAATGTGAATCCAGCAGCTTTGCGTGCGTGCACAAGTGTGTGTGTGTGTGTGTGTGTGTGTGTGTGTGTGGATGGCCTCGTGTGCGCGTGTTTTCCAGTGTAAATGGCTCTGGGGCGAAAACGTGTTTGTTATTGTTCCCAGCACTTGGCCTGCAGACAACACCGCCAATTAAAGGGGAGGTTTTACGTGTTAAGAGCAGGAAGTGTTGCCGTGTGTGGCTGCACGCCATTGGCTGCCGGGCCTTTCCCATGTTCCTTCCCTGTCCGCCGAGCAGCCGGGGCTCTTTACTGCCGTGAGCCCTTCGCAAGGTAAACACCACAAACCTTTGATCGGGCTCGGCGTGTTAAAACCCCGACCGGGGAAGTGGCCGGGCTCATGACGGCACGACACGGAGATTTCCACACGCGTGCGTGTTTACCTTGTTGAGAGATGATAGGACGGCTCCCCTAACGCTCTGCTTCCTGCTCCTCCATGTTGCGAAAGCGTTGGCCCGTCCGTGCCGCCTTCCCTCCATCCCCCATCTCAGGCGGCATCAAAACAAAACAAGGCGTATGAATGAAAGTGGGAGGGGCCGGCTGGCCTAGAAATGCGGGCAGATAGAGAGATAGATAGCGGTGCAGGGCAGGGTGAGGCTGTGGCTGAGAGGAGGAGGCGATGAATGAACCAGCATGTTTGGAATAGCGTCTAGCTGGTGCTGGGGAGGGATGCTGCAGTGGCGTGGAGCTTTGCTGACACCACCTCTCTGCTGGAGCAAGGCAATGTGGGATATATGAGAGAAAATGTGTTTTTTTATGATTAACCTGAAAGGATTTCCTGTACTAACGCCACTTTGCTGCTGTGGTGGTTGAAAATCCTGCGGAGCAGTAGCAAGGTTTGACTTCTCTGCCCTCCCCTCCCCGTCTGCCCCAGCAAGGCCAGGGTTAACCCCGGGGGTCTCTCCTGCCTGACATGGAAGAAGCCATTGAATAGCAGCCTCCCCCATCCAGCAAACACATTGGCTGAAGCTGAGGGTGGATCTCGGGCTGGAGCAGCACTCTGGCATGGAGTCCCGGCCGGAGTCGGATTGCCAAACTCTATCGTTCGCTCTCTGTTCTCAGCATGTACACATACCACAGACAGTCCAGAGGGGGAGGGCAGGGTAGAGCTGTGCATTTTTCTCTGTGGCGTGTGTTTGCCGCGGTGCATTCACTGGCTCACTCTCAAGCTGCAGCGACCCCTGTTTTTATTGTAGAGTCTTTACCTTTCTTCTTCCTAAACCTGTAAAGCACCCGTCTCCCCTCCTGCCATGACCCCATCTGTCCTCTTGTTTGTGCACAGGCACCTCCACAGGCAGCCCTCCTGTGTGGGAGAAAGAGGGAGGGGGTGGGAGGGTCCTGGCTGTATCGCTGGCATTTCTGAGTGCTCATGTGAGCCCCCATGGGTTGACATCCCACAGAGGCTGGCATACAGTGCCCCCATTGCACTGTACAGTACATCCCCACTTGGACGCACCTTTAAAATGCCTATTTTTGACCGGCTAAGCAAGGGCTGTTTTTTTAATTATTCCGCGGCACATGGTAAAAATACAATTAATCAAGAAAATGGGGAAAAAACAGCACTGATTTTGCGTGAATAAAGTTGAAATATTCGGAGAATAAAGTCAGAATATTAGGAGAAAAAAACAGAAATAAAGTTAGAATGTTATGAGGAAAAAACATAGCATTTTTAAAATAAAAAATCAAATTCTTAATAAATTTAATTGAAATTAAAGTTTAAATAGTAGAGGAAAAACATGTTATTTTCTAAACTTGTCGTATTATGAGAAAAAAAATAAGAAAGATGCAATTTTTGGAAAATTAGGTTGCGAAACAGCTCTAATATTACAACAATAAAGTCAAAATATTATGACAATAAAGTCATAACATTATGAGAAAAAGAACAAGTCAATGTTGATATGTTTGGAAAATAAAAACGACAAAGAAACCAGCCAAAAAAATGTGTAATTTTTGGAAAATTAGATTGCAAAACAGTTATGATATTACAACAATAAAGTCAAAATATTATGAAAATAAAGTCATAACATTATGAGAAAAAGAACATGTGAATGTTGCTATATTTAATTATTCATTTTATTTATTAAATGAAATGTAATATTTTTACAGATAAAAGCAACAGAAACAAAAAAACAAGCAAAAAAAGTGTAATTTTTTGAAAATTAGGTTGGCACACAGCATATTGTGTTGTATGGCTATATAAACATGGAACCTACCAAAAGAAAGATTACATACTCGTCTTTCGTCAGAAATAAATTTTTTGTTTCTACCTTTTTCCGTTCTTTAGTAATCAGCAGTAGAACATAGGTAAGTTTCAGGAAAATATCAGTTTCCAACTATGGGAAATGGAGAAAAACAGCTTTTTGTGAAAAGACACATTACAAGCATAACTTTCACTTTGACACATTTTTTGCTTTTGTGACACAACATAAACAACACAAAAACAGTTTGTTTTTTTTTTACAGCAAAATAACCATTTATTTACAAATATAACACCATGAACTATTTATAATTTTCACATGTGGAACTAAACTGTGTGTGCATATGTTAAAAATTCCCCACAATACCTAACCTTCTGCACACTACACGCCTCCTCCTCGTTGCTGTCGAGTGTGTTTTTACATGTAAAAGATCGACCTTGTGGACGTTTTTATGGCTTAAAACGGATCTAAAAGTGACCTCTTTCAGTCGGCAGTTGTGTCATCACCTCTTTTTGCCTCTTGTGCATAAAAATGGTAAAAGACGTCTACATGTGTTGCTTTACAAAATCTCAAAGTGGCAAAGTTACATCCTGTCATGTTTCCTCGCTAGAGGAAAAGTGTTTGGACCCCTCCCGGTCTGGCCTTTATTCTGGTGGTCAGGCTGCTGCGACAGCCTTGCTTCCGTCTCCTGTGGCACTGCCTTCATTTCCCTCTTTCCCCTTCATTTGCCTGGGTGGTCCCGGCGAGCAGTCGGAGATGATGCAGGCTTTCTCCAAAGCCACGTCTACGTAATCCATCCTGCCGGCCTGTTGTTGACTTACTGTCATGCTGTATATCAACTTGTGGTCACCTCTTGCAAGTTTAGAGGCTGGATGGTAAACAAGGTTGACTGTATGTAGGTGGATGCTGGATTATTACGCAGTAGGGTTGGGCGTAACGGATCTGAGCATGCACAATATTTTTAGGATGTATCTCTTGTTTTCTCTCATCCAAGTCCCGTTCCTGGAGAAACTCCTTCAACTCACTTGCGATCTTTTCACCTGTGTGTCCCTTGGAGGGAAAAAAGCTGGAGACAGGACGACTTCCAAGTCCAGTCTCTGGTTACATAGTGAGGCTAATATACTGTATGGTTGAGTCGCTCGGCTACTCCCCATGTCTGTACTACATCTGCTCTATCCAGACCAAACCACTTCCATAATACAGAGCTACCTCTAGAAGTTAGTCTCCGCTTCTCCTCCGCCTTCAGCCATGCTCATTTTTTCTCTGTTTGTTGTCGTATTGTTTTGTTGTTTGCTCTGCTCTCTCCGCCACCGCTGGACCGTGCTACACTTGAGGTGCCAATGCGTCAATGCAGTGCGTCACGGCGCAGGAAAAGCACGTCGTCAACTCTGCTTTTTCCCGTTTTAAATGATTGTTAATACCGGTATAAGTCATTTTCTTATCATTGGAAGAATTTATACCGGTATATAAAAATGATCGCCCGACCTTGTTATGCAGTACATGTTATTAATTATTGATGTTTACTTTAAAGCCCCTGCAGGAAGAGTCAATGGAAGATGTTCAATAAAGATGCGAGTCATTATTATTCATACTTGTGGTGTGTAACATGTGTCCAGTCTTTGTGTTTTGCTAGCTGCTATTAAAATGTAGCCTCAATAAGCACTTCCCCCTTAAAGTGATTTATTATGGGTCCCTGTTTTGTTTGTCGCAGATTGTGCATGTGGTGGAAAGGTCAGTAGCTAGTTTGAGATGTAATGAGTCTCTACTGGGCCACAGATGAGGCAATAAGAGCCCGTTTATTAGATCGTTACAGGGCACCACTTGAACCTGAAGGCTAATCCAATCACATTGACACCAAGCCTTGTTTCCCAATAGGTCAAATGAAAGCTGACATTAGCCAATGACATATAATGTTCAGCCCACTGGCAATTCCACTTGTCTCCATGGAGCCGCAGTCTGCGGCTGTGAGCAATCAGCGCTCCCTCCGTTGCATGTTTGCATGCAAATTGCAGCTGGAGCTTGTCTAATAGTGTGCACTTTCATGCTAATTAGCCTTGGGCTCTAATAGGTACGATTTGTGCCAATCCTGGTGGAATTTTCACCCAACTTGTTTGTGTCTTTTAGGACAGCCAGTGAGGTTACAGAACTTAGGGTCCCATGTTTTAAACCAGGGGTGTCCGAACGTTTTCCTCTAGCGGGGGCCACATTGTAAAAAAGTTTTCATTCATTGTCGGTATTAGTATGGTTGCAAAACGCACAAATGACCTTGTGTTTGATTATTGCTCCATTGCAATGAATGTGGCAAAGCACTTAGCAACCTTTTCCATCGCCGTAGTAAGACCGTTGCGCTTCTTGGTTATTACTGTTGCTTTCATAGCAGCAGATCCTTTAACATGCTCAAGGGTACCATCTTCATCCTTAACTCCTTCAATACCAAAGATGTAGTTATGTTTTTATAAACCCAAACGCCTGATCCCAACAGCGTATTTGTATGTCTTTTACGGGTTTTTTTTGCGTGAGAGGCAAAAAGGGGTGCTGACGCAACTCTCCACTAATGGATTTCACTTCAGAGCAATAATAAGCCATAAAAACGGCCACAAGGTGGCAGAAGTCCATTTGATAAGAGCTCGGCTAGGAACATGTGGGCGGAAGACTCACACATGACCGGAAGGAGGAAACGAGAGAGCGTGGAGGAGTGTAGCATGCAGAAGCTTACGCATTGATGGGACATTTTAACGCGTGCACACATGCACACGCATAGTTGTGTTCCAAATGTGAAAACTATAAATATTTCATGGTGTTCTATTTGTAAATACATTCTTATTTTGATGTAAAACAACCATTTTTTGTGTTGTTTATGTTGGTATAGTTGTTTAGATATTTGAGCTGTCACAAAACCAAAATATTTGTGTCAAAGTGAAAGTTGTGCTTCAAATGTATAAGCTGGCTTTCTCCCTTTTTTTAGTCAGGAACTGATATTTTCCTGAAACTTACCTGTTTTACTGCTGATTACTAAAGAACGGAAAAAGATAGAAACAAACTTTTTTTTCTGATGAAAGACAGGAGTGTAATGTTTGTTTTGGTAGGTTCCATGTTTATATAACCATACAACACAATATTCTGTGTGCATTGGAAGATCAGTCAAAATGGTGTAAAATGGCCGCTACTGAAGGTGTTGTCTTTTGAAAAATGGCTGGGATTGAATGAGTTAATGATGGTCACAACAGTCAAGCGGTTCAGACTATCACTGAGTTTGTTTCCGGCCACATAGTGAAAGGATGCCACTTAGATATTTTGTAAAGCAACACATAGAGATATGCTAAGAAGTTCCACATATTTCAATAAAAAAAAACTGCATCTCAGCTTTGTCATATAGGTGAAAAAGCTTATTATTAGTATCAACTTTTGCTCTTTTTTCCCATTTTTGCTGTTGTTGTTGTTGTTGGGTTTTTTTACATTTTCAAAGTATTTCAGCACTATGCCAAATAAAAGTTTTTTTTTGTAATATGACTTTATTCCATAATATTTTTTTCAATATATTTTTCCCCCAATCTAATTTTCAAAAATGCCAACTTGTTTGTTTCTAGTAATATTCCAACAAAATTCAAAAAATACATTTTTTTCCTATAATATTTAAACTAAGATGACATTTGTCCTCCTAATATTTATTTTTTGTAAAATTGAGACTTTTTTCCCAATTTTTGTTTTTATGTTCTAAATGTTTAAGTTTCTTTAAATAATCTTTGGAAATGTTCTTTTTGTAATATTATGGCTTTATTTTCATAATATTTTGACTTTACTTCCACATTATAATTATTTCCCCAACCTAATATTTCAAAAATGACAACATTATTTAGTTTTTTCTTTTACTTTGTTTGTTATATTTGGACTTTTAAAAAAATGACATTTTTTCTTTAATATTTCAACTCTATGCTACTAAAATGTCATTTTTCCTCATAATATTATTTCCATAAAATTGCAACTTTTTTCTTGTTATATTACAACTTATATTACAACTGTTTTTCGTTTTCCAACTTAAAAAAACCTTTTTTCTTTAATATTTCAACTCTGTACTATTAAAATGACATTATATTTTCCCTCATAGTAAAATAAATTTATTCTTGTAAAATTGCGATACAACTTTTTTCTCTTAAGATTTTCTAAAATTACTGCAGATTTTTCCATTTTTGACGTTTTTATATGTAGTTTTCTTAGTCTGTTTGTTTTTTTCCCCCTAACTATTTCAACTTTACTCTTGTAAATTGAATTCATAATTCTCATAAAAAGTCATAATTCTGACTTTATTTGCATAATATTCGGACTTTTTGACTCGTAACATAACTATTACTGCAGCCTAATTTTTCAAAAGTTACAGCTTTGTTGTGTTGTTTGTTTCTCATATTATACTTTTTTGTAAATATCTTATTTTAAATATATTGTAACTTAATGCTACTGAAATCATATTATTTTTCCATTACTTTCTTAAAATTACAACTTTTTTGCCCCCCTCCTGCAATTTGGTTCCTATGGACGTGTGTTGCTAAAAATTTTCGTCGAAAACCGGGGCGATGGAAAACGGAGCTTTGACTGTAGAGTGTAACACTTGTCCAATGTACGGTAATAGATGCCATGTGGTGACAAACGTCAGCAAAACTAGCATAGCGATGTGAGCTAAAGTGCTAACATTACACTCACATTTGAACAGCAACATTGTGCTAGGTTAGCCTATCCTGTGAAGAACTCTAACATTAAGCCTGTTTTTTGTGTTTGTTTTACAAAGCCGTAAAGTGGTGGCATACACACGGGGTGGGCTCATCTAGCTCATCAGAGGCAGTGTCATGTCCACATTGGGGGGTTTAGGGACACATGCTTCTATAACATCATTAAAATGTCCATGGTCATCTGTTTGTTAACCACCTTCTTCCCCTTCCCCCACCTCTCTCTGCAGTGTGCCTGGACCGCTGTAAGCATGGTGCTTGCAACCTCCAGGGCCAGTGCTGCCATGACCAGTGCCTTGGCGGCTGCTTGGAGCCGGGCAATGCCAGCAGCTGCGTGGCCTGCAGGAACCTCCAGCACGCCAACACCTGTGTGGAGAAGTGTCCCTCTGGATACTACGTCTTCAGGGGCTGGCGCTGCGTCAGCTTCTCCTTCTGCCAGGTAGGTCATTGCGAGAACCCACCCATAAATGTTTGGTTTTAACAATGTCTGCTGTTTCTCACAGGCGCTCCACGACCAGTGTAAGGAGACCAAGAGGCTAAACCAAGGCCGGGAGTCTGGTTGCCATGAATACGTCATCCACAACGGCGCCTGTATTCCAGAGTGTCCTTCTGGATACACCACTATAAACTCCTCCATGTACGTCTGACTCACACAAACGCACACACACACCACTGATGGCATGTCAACATTGGTACCTTATTGATAGTGACGACGAGCAGTCAAACACTCGTGTTTGCCCCAATGTTAGGTATACACTCTGTTCTTTCGCCATCAGGTTCATCTTGGTGCACTTTTTTATATATAAATCATCATCCAGTTTACACAACTTTTTTCCCCAAGTATTTTCAGCCATTTTTGGTATTAGTTATGGTTGCAAAACACACTAATTACATGTGTGTTTGATTATTTTCCATTAAAGGCAATGTGGCGAAGCACTTACAAACCTTTCCATTTCCATAATAAGACCACTGCACTGTCTAGTTATTACTGTCTCTCTCATAGTAGCAAATCCTGTAACATGCTCAAGGATACCATTTTGGATGCTTAATGATGGCCACAACAATCAAACACTTGAGTCCATCACTGGGTTTGTTTCCGGCGAGGGCCACATAGTGAAAGGGTATTTTGTAAAGCAACACATGCTAACAGGTTATACCTGTATACTATATTTCTTTGTAAATTTTCTTTTCATAATATTAGGACTTAAGTTTAAATTAAGTAAATAAAAATAAAAGCTGCCTATTATGTCTCTGCAGTGATCCCGTAACCTGCGCAATGTGGTGTAAACAAAGAATAATGTGAGTGTAAAAGTGACTATGGGGTGTTAATTCATATCTACAGGACTCTAATAATGTTAAAACCCACATTTACAAAGTCATAAACAGGTTTGCTATGCTCTCACTACGAAAATATTCCATTTATTAACATTGAATCCTACTTTGCGAAAATTCACTTATCGCAGTCGGGTCTGGAACCATTTAACCGCGATAAACGAGGGATGACTGTACAAGCACAATAACAGTCATCATAATAAAACAGCGTTCCGTTGTGGCCGTACTCCAGCTAAAACACAACTCTAAATCTCCAATGGCACTTCCTGTCCACACGTTTGGAAGACACACACGAGTACTAGTCTTATTTTCTGTGATTATGTCTACTATATTGGGTGATATCAGTGTAAAGGTGACTATAGGGGTGTTATTGTATGTCTAGAGGGCTGTAATGACTTAAAAAAGTGTATTTAGAGGTGGTAAACAGGTTTTCTATGCTCTAACTACCAAAATATTTGACTTCTAAATAAGGAATCCTACTTGGTGGAAATTCATTTATCGTGCTCGGGTCTGGAACCAATTAACCGCCGTAAACGAGGAATTGCTGTACATTTCTATCAGATTTTATACCGATATAAGAAATCTAAAAATGCAGATGCAGCCATCGTATTGATTCTATTTCCACACCATCAAACCACGCTGCTTGACACATGAAACTCCAGGCGTAAAATGGTTAGCCTTATCATCAATGAGCTCGTAATTATGAATTAGCAAGTGTTAACATTTTAATTAGCAGCGTTAACATTTGTAGGCATTGGCCGAGTGTTGCTTAGTTTGGAAGCTGGTTCGGATTATAATTCCAGGGTGGCTTTGCTGCCAATAACTGATTAATTTCCTGTTTGAAAGATTACTCAGTGACTTGGAACCTGTTCTCTTAGGCGGCTTAAGTGTGATTATTTCATGTGAAGCAAATGTATTACAGATTGGACGTTTTTTTTTTTCATTTAATCAGAGTTCAGGGTTGCTGTGGTCAGCATGGCTGCTGCAGATGTAGCGTTCAAGACCCTCAAATATGAATAAACGTGAAAACAAGTTTAAAAACGTGAGTAGAGTTCATATTTATTGAAGACAATAGCGGGGAGGTTAGTGGATTTCTAGTAAAGGAGGAAGACGTGTGTGTGGTATTTGTGTGGGCTATGAAAGCACCGTTCCATTCTCACAGGTCTGGACAGGAAGGTTAAAACGGTTTGGAAACATCACCCTGTTGTCCCTTTGTGGCCTCGGAAAATGTGACAACAGCTCATGTAGCGAGTAGCGGGCCAAGATGAGCCTTAAGTGGGAATAGGAGCAAGAGCGACGACGGGAGAATTAAAAGGACAACGAGGAGGCTGAGTAATTAACAATTTCACATGCGTGCATGTAACTTTTTGCTGGTGAAATAACACCCAGCTTGAGCTTTTAGTCAAGCCAGTGGAAACGGTAATAGTGAATTCAACCCAGATAATGGCTTTTTTCCCCACGTGTTTCGTGTGTGTGCGTGTGTGTGCGTGCGCGCAGGAGAAAGAGAGCAACTTTCACTGCATGCTGCCAGCCCGTGGGGATTATCAGGACCCAAAAAGAACATTGCATGAAGTGTCAGTCATCCTCCCTGAGGCAGAAGGCAGCAGGGCTTCCTCTGGGAGTGTGTTGGCTCCTTAGATGTACGCACATCAGGCCGGGGGTGTCCAAAGTGCGGCCTGTGGCTGTTTTGTTTTTTTTGTTTTTTTTTACGGCCCACGGCACATTCTAAAAGTATTATGCTGTATCACAAGAAAAATCTGTTTAAAAAAAAATAAAAAAATCAGCAGTAATTTTACAAGACTGAAGTCAAAATATTAAGAGAAAGTACAGTGTTCCCTCGCTACGTCGCGGTTCACCTTTCACGGATTCGTGTTTTTTTCAACAGTGTATGAACGTGCATTGTGGTCTGCGTCCTTGTAGTGTATTCGAGTGATCTATCGGCGCTCGGCTACGGCACATGCCTGGTATTGTATTTACTAGTGCTACCACTACAGGGTGTTGTGTACTTATGTGAGACTTGAAGACGTGTCAGGTTTGTCTCAGTATGTATAGAACCACAAGAGTCCTGATTGGCTAAGGGAGTGCCCGCCCATGTTGTTCTGCGTTCTGATTGACTGTAGACCATTGTCAATCGATCTCCTTCGTGCAGGACTGCCTGTTTCCTGTTGTGTGATCGCTAACTGCTAGCAGTCATACATGCTGAATGAAGGCAGAAGTTTCGTGGCTGTATGGCTCCTGGAGTACTTCGTTTCATGGCGGTCGACGAGGAGGAATATGTTTTAACAAGGATACAAAAACGCTACGGCCTAACGACGCCAGGACAAGCCACGATCAGAGGAGTGAATACACGAGTCACTTCATTTCCTGTTGTCCAATGTCATAAGATGATCAAAATAACGAAATTTGAACATTGAGAGTGTTTAAAAATTGAAGTTTGAAAATTAGGTTGCGCAAAATGTTATAATGTTGCGAGAATAAAGTCAAAATATTATGGGAATAAAGTCATAATCACAAAAAGAAAATTTTACAGGATGGAAGTTGAAATAGTTGGAAAATGAAAAAAAAAAGAGCAGAATTGTTTTTTTTTTCAAAGATGTAATTTAAGGAGAATAAAGTAGGGCTGCAACCAACAATGATTTTCATAATCGATTAATCGGTCGATTATTTTTTTTAATTAATCGATTGGATATAAAAAAAACACACGTTTTTAATTTCCACCTCTTTATTCAGAAATAGAAGATTTTAACTGACGGAGCAAATACAGTAAGTGCACAAAAAACAGGTTTAGCCTCAGTACAACAATAAATGTACACAAAAATACAATCATGATCATTTTCTTATTCGATTAATCTGAAGATTGTTGTTGTTCTTTCAATGAATGGATTCATTGATTAGGCCTCGATGGGCCAAATCAATATGAAGCACCTACAGTTAGTGGTTGGGCCTGCAACATATCAGAAAAAGAGGTAAAAATGGCCATCACTATCAAAGCTGATAGCATGTGTTTATCTTGTATATCTTGTTTTGGCTGAAACACAAAGATAATAGGTCCGCTTTCATGGATGACTCAAAAAAAATATTCACATTTGGAGAGGCTGAAATTAGAGGAAGTTTACATATTTAAATCCAAAAAACATTCAGTGGTTCATTGTTGCAGCTCTGGTAATAAAGTGAAAATATTATGGCAATAAAGTCAGAATCACAAGAAGAAAGTTCACAAGAGGAAAGTTAATAATAAATAAAATGCCTTAAAATATTAAAGGGAAAAAAGGTTACATTTTGCAAAAATAAACTTATGATATTGTGAGAAAAAATAATGTCATGTTAGTAGAATAGAGATGAAATATTAAAGAAAAATATTATGAAATATATTATGGAAAGAAAGTCAAAAATATGATTGAAATAAGGTCATGGTATTACGAGAATTACATTTACAAAGATTATTTAACACATTCAATCGCAAAGATGTATTTATACATTTTTAGAAACCCGAACACCCGATCCCAAAGACATATTTATACATTTTTCACTTTTTTTTTGCACGAGAAGCAAAAAGAGGTCATGATGCAACTGCACCCTAATGGATGTCACTTTTAGTGGTGTAGTTGTTTAGATATTTGAGCTGTCACAAAAGCAAAAAAAAATGTGTCAAAGTGAAAGTTATGCTTGAAATGTATCTTTTCACAACAAGCTGGTTTCTCCCTTTTTTAGTCAGGAACTGATATTTTCCTGAAACTTACCTATGTTTTACTGCTGATTACTAAAGAACGGAAAAAGGTAGAAACAAACTTTTTTTTCCTGATGAAAGATGGGAGTGTAATGTTTCTTTTGGTAGGTTCCATGTTTATATAACCATACAACACAATATTCTGTGTGCCTTGAAAGATCAGTCAAAATGGTCTAAAATGGTCGCTACTGAAGGGGTTCTTTTGAAAAATGGCAGGAATTGAATGAGTTAAGAAGAAAGTTAAAATATTTGAAAAACAAAATAAAATAAAATAAAAAAAACAGCTGCAACAATTTGGAAAAAAAGAGTAAAGTTAAAATATTTGAAAAATAAAATAAAATTTAAAAAAACAGCAGCAAAAATGTGGAAAGAAAGAGTAAAGAGTGAAATTGATATTAATAATAGTCTTTTTCACCTATATGACAAAGCTGAGATGCAGTTTTTTCTTGAAATCTATATAACTTCTTTCATTTTTCACCATGTGGCCCTCGCTGGAAAAACGTTTGGACACCACTGCATCAGGCAGTAAACACGTCCATGTTATATGAGGAATAAAAATATCTTTGAAGTTAATAATAAGATAGCAAAACGAGTGCAGTTTGCACGGATGTGAGGCGGCTGCTTCTGCCAGACCTGCAAGGTCTGTTCCAGATGGTTCTACCAGACACCGTTGCCCAAGTCACCGGGTTCAAAGCGGACAGATAAACACTGTCCCTGTACGAGCGCCACTGCAGACCCAGCCTGCTGTCTGCCTGCGTGTCTGTGTTTTTCACTACAACCGGCCAAAACATTCTCTCTTTCTACGCTGCAACTAGAGCGTTACTTTTCAAGAAGCTGAATATATGACTTTCCGTGCATGGAGGAGGAGGGGAGGGGAGGGGGAGGGAAGGAGATTTTCCTCCTACTGTTGTTTAGTAGAGACCATTACAGAGTGTTTCCACTTGAGAGGAAAGGACCATATACAGTATTCTGGGATGGAGATGGACATTTTTAAGGATGACGGGGGTCCTCGCGTTGCGATATTTTGTAGCTACGGCGTTTCGAGGTCATGTTTAACTATTTTCCTTCATGATGCCGACCAACTCTTCTTGTTGGCAGTATGTCAAAGAAAAGGAAAGTGAAATTAGACACTGTAAAATGCTCAAAATGGAGAAACCCCGTCCAAGCCGCTCAAACGGTGCAACAGTCACGGAGGATAAAGACGATATTTTTAAACACGTGAAGGAATCTGCTCCTATGAAATGGACAGTGATAACTCGGCATCATCGTAGTCATCCTCCTGTCTCTCCCTCCCTTGCAACACCCTTTCACACAATTCTTGTATTGAATCTTTTTATTATTATTATTATTTATTTATTTATTACTATATTTGTACAGTGTGAGTGACTTAGGTGGCCATTTAACTATCATTTAGCAGTCGCCCCTCATTTATAGTGGTTCATCAGTTCCAGACCCGGCCGTGATGAATGATTTTCCGGGATTCAGTTTTAATACATGGAATATTTTCATAGTTTGAGCAAATAAAACCTGTTTATGACTTTCTAAATACAGGTTTTTACATCATTAGAGCCCTCTAGACATAAAATAACACCTCTATAGTTACCTTTACACTACTATTATTCATTGTTTACATTACAGTGCTCAACTGTTATGCCGCAGGGACTCAAGACGGCTGCTAGCGAGCTAACCAGTTAGCCACAAATTTATTTTTCTAAGCTCAAGAAACCAAAAACGTACCACTTCCACACCGAAAGGGAGGGGAACAGTGTTAAGGTAATGTCATGTAAGCTAATGTCTCAATGTTTTGTGTCATTACTGCCACCTCATAACCAGAATACTACATATCACTTGTATTTCAATATGTTTGGACTAATAATAGACCATAGTCTACCACCAAACAGTCATCATTTATTCATTCATTTGTGAAAAACCGTGATAGAGTGCTGGAGCTACAATCGAACCGTGAAATTGCAAGGGACAACTGTTTGTGGCTTCACTCTATCATGGTTTTTGTTTTTAAATGTACATGATTAATAAATCATGCTTTTTTGTTGTGAATACAGCCTATTATTAGTCCATAAATATGCACATTTAGGCAAATGTTGCACATTTTTTGCCTAAATGAAGCATTTTCAACCATAAAAATGGCTAAATAAAGTTCGATGCAAACATAAACCATTTCAGAAGACTCATTCAAAGACGTTGTGATGATATGTATGATATGTACACTGGTCACTAGGTGTCAGTGATGTTAATGTAATGTTGGGTGAGACACACAAGCACCAGTTTATTGCAGGGTGGAATGATCTCACAACAGGCACAATAATCCATAAGACAGGCCGCTGTTGCGGCCTTGACCCACACCAAGCTAAAACCCAACTCTCAACCCCCGACATCACTTCAAAAACAGTCTTATTAATTTCCTACATGTCGTATTTCCTTTTATTATGTCTACCATATTGGAGTGTAAATGTGACTATAGGGGTGGTATTTCATGTCTAGAAGGCTCTAAAAATCTTAAAAAGCATATTTAGAAGGTTGTAGACAGGCTTTCTATGCTCTACCTTAACCATAGACTGTAAACATCTCCGTCGTAGGAACGTACCCTGTACGTAGACCTCCTGTTATCGTCGAGGAACTGTAACGTGCCACTTGAGCCACTGCGGGACGATGCTGCAATTGCATCCCTCACATGGCTTGGAAAGCAAGACGCCCCAGGTGTTTGATGGGGGGGGGGTGCACGGAGAGTTGAAGGACGTAAATGTCTTCTTGTGTCTCTGGGGCGCGCTTCCTAAGAGGAGGGGCTGATGATGATGTTTGCATAGCAACCATCAAATGAAAAGGCAGTTGGTGCAAAGCTTACATGATCCACAAAACAACAGCATCCTTTTGTTAGCCTTAGCTAAGAGACGGCTAAATGTTGACGAGTGGAGGTGTGTGTGTGTGTGTGTGTGTGTGTGTGTGCCCACTAACAGGAGCTCTAAATGTTTACGTTTTCTTGTCCACCAATCAAAATGCAGCAGTGTAGTTGATGTCTGAGGCAGAGCTTTTTAGGTAGAGCTGTCAAGGCTGCAGTCGGAATTAAAGAGAGGGATTATCTTTCTTTTGAGAGGGCACTCATTTGTGAATGAAGCGTTTTCCTCCTTCATGCAGTTGTGTGTGTGTGTGTGTGTATGTGTGTGTGTGTGTGTGCACGTGTGTGTGTGTGTGTGTGTGTGCACGTGTGTGTGTGCACGTGTGTGCGCCCAACCCGCCTTTTTGTGAATGAATTTTGCTGAAAGGCGGCACTATCGAGACCTGGTTCTCATGCAGCGCTAGGCGCGTATATGCGATTACGTGCAGAAGCACATGTTTGCAGCCGGAAGACGCCGCTCACGTCGCTCGCAGGGAAAACAGAAGACCGTCTGTTGGGGACTGCAGCTGCTGTCTCGCTTGTGCGCTTTTTGTTGTCTGGGATTTCTACTCTGCGTGCAGTTTGTTTGTTTGTGTGTTTATGAGGGGTGTAAATCTCTTTGCGGTTGCCATTTCGATACGCATCCAGACACACGGGTTAAGATACTGTGTTTTAAAAACAGAACGGTTCGATACAGTGTACAAATTATTCCATTTGATAGGATTCAATGGTTATATTTGTCGTAGACATGAGTCTTACGTCATAAAATACTGTAAAGAAGCCAATTGTATAAAAGTGTCATTCTTCCAGTATTTTCAAACGTGTAAAAGAGCACATCGTATCCCCAGCATGCTGTAAGGCAGGGGGACCCATCCACCTGGAAACTTTAAAAACAATAAAATTATTTGTAAAAGGATTTGTAAATAATATAATGTCAATAATACATCACATTTTATGGAAATGGATATCGATTATGGAAGTATCGGCCATTATATTATTCCAAAAATAATAAACAGTTACAAATCCCGCAATTCTTGCTTTGTCCCACACTGCACAGGTAGGTAAGATTTGATGACCTTATTGAGTGCTAATGTGCATATTTGTTCGGTTCACGACCTCACTGAAAAACCAAGTCCAGGCTGGTGCTGGTGGATGGTGGCTCTGTATTCATTTAGTGCTTTTAATTTGATGTTGTTCCTGTCTTAGTTTTACACAATACATAATAAATAGTAGGGATGTAAATGTCTTTGTGATAGACGATTCGATTCGAATGACAATACGATTCAGACACAATATATTTAAAAACAGAACCATTTGATAGGATTCGATACAGTGTACAAACGATACTATCTGATTAGATTCTACGGTTAATGTTTGTTGATTAAGACATTAATCTTACATTATAAAATAGGACATCAGAAACATGCATTTTACTCCGCCACCACAGATACAGTATGTGGTCCAGCTCAAATACGACCACCTACTGTACATTAGTTTAACAATACACTACATAACTCTCTCTGTGTGTGTGTGTGTGTGTGTGTGTGTGTGTGTGCGTGCGCGCGCGCGTGTGTGTGTGGTTTTTATTGGAGTGTTTTTTGTCAGACAGAGTAAATTTTTTCTTTTTTTGTTCGTTTGATTTATACTGTTGTTTTGGTTTTTTTTAAAGCTCTTGACATTTCAATTACAATGTTAAATACTATTGAGAAATTAAAGAAATTAAACCATGTGCTCTCATTATGTCATATAAAAAATATAAAAAAATGGATTAAAAATGTGGTCAATAATATCGATTATCGACAATAATTTGTAGGACAATTATCGTCCAGCAAAATATGTTATCGTGACAGGCCTAATGGGATCAATGCTATATTTTCTATCTATATTTGTATACCAGTTACATATACTGTAGAACCTTTAAGTTTTACTTAGTCACATGAAAAACCAAATTTAAACTGTGATTTCTCCGCGTATGAGACCCACCTAAAGGAGTCCCATTCCTCTGAACACAGTGAGCCTTGTATTGAAGTGCTGTGTCATGCTCGTCGTTGCATTCAGTCATCTACCGTTGCATGTCCAATTAGTCTGCACACGTGAGCATTTGTGGGATTTATTTGGGGTTTCAGTCTTCAAAAAAAACTAAACAAACCGCTTGTTGTTTGTTACAACTTCAGGCATAAACACTCATGTCATGGACGTCATTCCACTCTTTTCCGCCAAGAGCACAGTTCAGCTCATCGCACTACGCAGTTTTTGTCGTTTGAAATGTCAAATGGTTGTAAATGGCTTTTCAAAGACAGTATAGGCTCTGTTTTGTCGGGGTTTTGGCAGAAAAAAAACAAGCTCCATGGTGGACCACGAAGCTTCAACATATCAAACCTTACCAGCCAACTGAAACGCCCGGGGCTTGTTCCCATCGATGCAGCGTTTCAAAAGTGTTGACGTGAGGGCTAACCAGCGATGTCTTAGTGATCTAATTGATCTTATTTATTATGTATTGTGCAAAACAAAGGCAGGAACAACACAAATTAAAATGACAATAAGAATACAGACCCAGCATCCACCAGTATGAGCCTGAAGCTTGTTTTTCAGAGAGAAGATTACGTATCGCTGTTTGGCGTGTGTGCTAGCATGTATAAAATATGGACATTAGCACTAAATCATCAAACCTTACTTTTCTGCATTCCCACAAAGTATCAACATTTGGGACCAAATATGAAGTTAAAGAAAAACCGTACTGCGATGCACTGTTCTTGTACTACACTGTGGGCGGCAGTGCCTCATTAGGGAGAAGCAGGGCGTCCAGAAACGGGAAGATTGGCGGTTCGATCCTCCACCCGGTCACTGTCACCTCCAGTGCTGCTCACACTGGTGTATGAATGAAATACTGGCAGCCACATTTCCGTCAGACTACCCCGAGGCAGCTGTGACTACAGATGTAGTTAACCACCTCCAGTGTGAGACTGAGCAGTGAATGAATAATGAGTTCACTTTGTCATTGCGAAGCGCTGTAAAAATCGAATCCATTATTATTATTATTATAGTAGTCTATCTGTGCAGTGCAGGTGAAAATTAGGTTGCATTCCAGGACCGTTGAACAAAGTGGGACGGGTCGCCGCGCGCAAGAAACATGAATGAAAATGAATGTGATAATTGTGCCGGCCGGCATAAATTACCATGTGCACGCGCGTGTTTTCCTCGTTTCTCGCTTCCAAACGAGCAGGAAGAGGGTTCACTCTGTGTGTTGGTTCAGCACCTAAACGCTTCATAGAACAACGGCGAACAGAGTGAGATGCCTCATCAGTTATACGGTCGCTTTGTCTCTGGGGGGACATAGACACACAGCAAACGAGTGGAGCTTCTTGAGGAGCAATGCAAGGTAACGTAGTAGACGTTATGAGGGAAAAAGATGCTTGCAAAGCCAAATGCCATAGCCCCCAGATACACACCAGCAGATGGGGGTGTACCACACTGAAACAGAAGTGCTTGGTGGGAAGGTTGTAGCTGTATATTGACTCAGTCAGGCTGTGTGGACGCTCCATTGAACACAATAATCCCTTTTTGACTAAATGCATAAAACGTCCTTGCTTGTCCGTATTGATCGGCATCGATCGGCATCATGCGAGCCAACGCCACATCGAGGCAGCCCGTCGACATGTCCCACCTCAGCGCTGTCATTAGGATGCTGATGTTTTTATTGACGGGCCTCTCGCTCTTTGCAGGCTGACGTGCTCGCCGTGCGCGGGGCTTTGCCCTAAACTGTGCGTGGGGAATAAAACCATCGACTCGGTCACCTCTGCCCAGGCCTTGAGAGGATGCACCGTTCTCCACGGCAACATGATCATCAAGATCCGAGGAGGGAGTGAGTACACGCATGCACACACACACACACACACACACACACACACACACACACACACACACACACACACACACACACACACACACACTCTCTCTCAAGGCCAGCCCTCATGCTGGGCCTCCTGATCTTCTTCTTCTGCGGTTCAATCACTGTGTCGGCGTGCATGCTGTTCTTTATCTCATCTTCGCAGAGCTTTCAAGCAGCAACGCAGCAAGTTGCAAAGAGGTTTCTCCATCACAAGCTTACTATTTTTTGTACTTTCCCCCTGCAGATAACATTGCTGCCGAGCTGGAGGCCAGTTTGGGTCAGCTTGAGGAGATCACAGGCTACCTGACCGTTCGCAGAGCCTACGCCCTCGTGTCCCTCTCATTCCTACGCAAACTGCGCACCATCAAGGGGGAGCAGCTTGAGGGAGAGTATGTCTTCACTTCCCACTCCCCACTCCTCCTCCCACTGTGGAATTATGCCCATTTTTACAGTATTTTATGAACAAAAAGATAAATGACAGGACACAATTAAACATACATTAGTATGCATTAACAGCTCCAAATTAACTGAAAATGTAAATCAAGCTAAAAGGTAGCACACATGTCTGAAAATCTTTTTGCCTAACACGTGTTTCTTTAATAGTAGTACAACATTTGAATCGCACTTTAACCAGGTTAGGAGCCATTAAAGAGTTGCGTTCAAGTTGAATTCACATTTTCAGTGTCGATTCTGGGGTTTCCGAGCATACTTAAATGCATCAAATTGTACGCAGTAAGTGTTAGGTTGGTGAGTGATAAGGATACCGGCCTATTGTTTTTCTTTTTGTCTTTGTGTTTATTTAGACGACACGTACGTGCATAATTAAGACATTATTGTGATTTTCGGAGTGTCCATGAACGCATCTCGTGAGGAAATCTCGTTCCGAGGTGGTCAAGAGACGCGTTGGAGGTACATATACGGTGTTGGTATTGCACTGCTGTTGATGAGTTTAGGTCAGAATCAAGTTGTAAAAGAGTTTGAGACTTGGTGTGGCTGTGGGGATGCTACGCTATGCTACCGTCTGCCGTCATAACAGAGGTACGGCTTGACATGATGCGCATGCGTTGATCCCACTGAATATTTTAACCTAATTAATGAAGTAAATTAGCGCCATGAACGCTCTATTTTTGAGAGCCCCGATAAAACAATTGTTTCTTTAATATTTGGAATCTATGCTACTAAAAGGATGTTATGTTTCCTCATGATATTACAGCTTTATTCTTGCAAAATTGTGACTTTTTTTCTCGTTAAAGTACAACTTTTTTCTCTGAACATTTTGACTTATTCTCCTGAAATCACAGCTGTTTTTTTCCATTACTGCTGTTTTTTTTATTTTAGTATTTCTTTTAATAAATGTGTTTCTCATAAAATTAGGTCTTTATTACAATAATATTGTAACTTTTTTTCCCAACCAAATTTCCCAAAGATTACAACTTTTTTTTGTTGAGTTTGTTTCTTATATTACAACTTAAAAAAAGTCATTTTCTTTAATATTTCAACTTAATGCCTCTAAAATGATATAATTTTTCCTCATGTTCTTGAAGAATTATGACTTTTTCTTGTTCTTTTCATTTTTTGGGGGTAAAATTACTGCAGATTTTTCCTTTCTTTCCCCATTTTCTTGTTAAATTCTACTTTTGGAATGTCTGGAACACCCCTGGCCTCATGCATGTCTCCCCCTCTTCCAGCATCTATGCCTTCTATGCACTGGACAACCAGAATCTGCGTGAGCTGTGGGACTGGTCCAAGCACAACCTGACCATCCAGCGTGGCCGAACCTTTTTCCACTATAACTCCAAACTGTGCATGTCGGAAATCCGGAAAATGGAGGAGGTGACGGGTACCAAAGGGCGCAACCAAAAGAACGACATTGCCGTGCGCACCAACGGGGACCAAGCCTCTTGTAAGATCATCTGAATGCTCTGCTCGGTCTTGCATTAGTTGGATTTGAAGCTCCCACATTGGACTATTTTTCCATCCATTTTAACAATGTATAATGTAGCCTTGGTGTTGGAAGCTCGGTGCATTTAGTTAGCACCAGTGGCAACGCCTCGCTCTGTGTTTCTGTAGCTTTAATGCTAATGAGCTGTGTTTGTCCACGCCTCTCTCTGGCTTCCGTAAACTCCAACATAATAGATGCCATATGTCAGATACAAAAGCGCAACATTAAGGAGTAGGACGGGGGACACAAGTGTTCGCAACACCAGAATAGCTACAGTATGTGATGCAGAAGTGCTAACATTACACTCACATTTTAGCACATGAAAAGCATGCTGAAGAAAAACGAAATGATCAGATCTTGAGTCTGTAGCTAACTGGTGGATGGGTAGCAGAGCTCTGGGATTTATTTTAAGATGTGTTGCGAAGCCTCTTTCTTCATTATTATTATTTTTTTTTACAAAACTGGAGTGGTGGGCTTACACCAGGGGCGGGCAAACTTTTGGACTCACGGGCCACGTTTGGTTAAAAAATTTGGCGGATGGGCCATCTATATGTAGACAAGAACGACTCATGGTGCAACGAAATGAAAACTCAACACATCCACAGCAAGTTAACGCATCACAACAATCAAATCAACTACTACTACTCCTATGTGGGTGATAAACAACAACTAAGCTCTAAACATAATGCATAACTTAAAACTGTTATTTCCAAATGCCTGCAAGGCATGCTGGGTAGTCCAGCAGCAACAGCAATATGAACTATGAACTTTTTTGCGTTTACTTCTCTGATGACCTCCCCAACATATTTAGCAATCAAGCATAAATGCGACAAACACGACAAACTGTTGGGAGAAAGTGTACCACAAGCTACCCAGCATGCCTTGGGGCGGGGGGGTCAGGGGTATTGTGCGTAGACATAAGCGCGTTGGTGACGTAAGTGATTCCTCGAGGCAGATTATTTTTTGTAAAAAATTATTCGAGGAATCATTGCATCCCTGATTCTGATGCACCTCCTTTTCTCTCAGGTGAAACCAAGCTGCTGAAATTCACTTTCATCAAGACGGCATCAAACAAGATTTTGGTGAGGTGGGAGCCCTTTTGGCCGTTGGATTTCAGAGACTTGCTGGGATTTATGGTTCTCTACAAAGAAGCGTAAGTATTAGTGCTTTTTTTGGATTGTGGTTTCTGTGTTCGCCAGAAGCGTACTCGCTGTTGACTTGTGCCTCTTCCGTGGCCGGCCAGGCCCTACAAGAACGTGACGGAGTTCGACGGGCAGGATGCCTGCGGGTCCAACAGCTGGGTGATCGCCGACGTGGACCCACCGGCCCGCGTCACCGACAACAAGGAGCAGAGCGAACCGGGCCATTTGATCCGACCCCTGAAGCCTTGGACCCAGTACGCCATCATGGTCAAAACCCAACTGTCTGCGTCGGACGAGCATCAGGTTCAGGGGGCCAAGAGTGAGATCATCTATGTCCGCACCGACGCCTCCAGTGAGTGCTGCTGCTTCACAAATGTTCTACACCTCTTTGAGAGAAATATTTTATTTCAAAATCATGTTTTCCAAGTCAGTGGAAGGAAAAATTGGTAGTTCTTAGCTGCTCATTGATCACCATTCACTTCAAAGTAGCATCATACAGACGTTGGTACCCTTCTGTGAAAGAAAGAACAAGCCACAGTGCTCACTGTCATTCTGCAAGGATTTCACTCAGTTTTGTGGGTTTTTTGCCATCAATTTCCTCCTCCTTTGTTGTTTGCTCGCTTCCTATCAACCTTTTTACGCATCTCTACAGGTCGCTGGGGTGTGCGAGTGACAGGAAGAAAGGCTCTAGCTTAGGGAAGAAGTTTGCACGTATAAATCTAGATTCCGACAACCCGTCTTGTTTATACTTTTTTTTGGGGGGGGGGGACGTCTTATATTGAGGTGTTTGATGAATTAATTTTGAGAAATAAAAATGTCAATTTAAACACAGGTGTTTAGATGTAGTGCCAGTCCTCATTGTTATCATGCTCATGTTGGAAGTGGACAGTGGATCAGTGGCGCAGAGTGAAAGACCTGCCAGGAAAGTCACTATGGTCATTTGCAATTAAAAGAGCGACTCATTCAGATGGTTGCTCCGTACGCCCTTTGATGGAAAAAAACTCTGCAGGTTACTTTCGGACAATAATACCAGGAAAGAAAAAGAAAAATCAATGATGAAGCCGGACATTACTAGACTGTTAGCGCAAACGTTTGTCTACTTCCATCTTGTTCTTCAGAGCCTTCCGTGCCTCTGGATCCCATTTCCTCCTCCAACTCCTCCTCTCAAATCATCCTGAAGTGGAAGCCTCCCACCAATCCCAACGGCAACATCACACACTACCGGGTCATCTGCCGCAAGCAGCCCGAGGACAGTGACCTCTACAAGTTTGACTACTGCCTGCAAGGTCAGCACACACACCTGCAGGACCAGGGAGGGGTGCATGATTCTAAAAAAAAAAAAAAAGAGGATATTATGATTTTCTTGCTTAAAATTGCGATTCTCTGGAACACACAAACCATGTTCACGGCCATGTGCCTGCGTTTAAATAAATCATATCATTATGCTTATTAATAATGATAATAGAATCATTAGATATATTATTATTGACAGGAGACCTTTTTGATAGAGATGAATTAGAGATGCAACAATTCCTTGATGAATCGATCATTGATTGATTATCCAATTAATCGACAAGTATTTTGTTATTGGAGTCTGAGTTTTTTTTTTTATTTAAAAATTAAGAAATTATGAATCCAATACCAAAACTAGTCTGTATTAGATTAATTCTTGTTTTATTTAATTTTATTGATTGAAAAAATGTATTTAATCATTGTGGAATCGATTAATTAATTATCCAATTAATCAACAACTACTTTGGTATTGGATTGTTTTTTTTAGTTAAAAATTATTTTAGAAAATAATTTGAAAAAAAATTAAAATCTATCAAAAAAATTGTTTTTTGATGTAAAAATAAAAAAAAAACTATTAATCAAATACCAGAATAATTGGAATTAGATTAATTGCTTTTCATTGAATTTTTATTAATAAAAAAAATCGATAATCGATGAATTGATGATTATTTGATTATCCAATTGGTTGACAACCATTTTGTTATTGGGTTAATTGTTTTTTATTTAAAAATGAATTTAAGAAATAAAAAAAAAACAATTAAATTACAAATATTTTTTGGGATTGAAAAATCCAAAAACTATTCATCAAATATCAAAATAGTTGGTATTAGATTCATTGCTTACTTTTTCATTAAAAAAGTCCAAAAACTATTAATTGAATATCAAAATATTTATTTGATTATTTCCATTAAAAAATAATAAAACATTAACCAAATGGCAAAATAGTTGGTATTAGAGTAGTTTTTTAAATTGAAATCAACAAACAATTAATCCAATGCAGAAATAGTTGTCAATTAATTGGATAATTGACGTAGCATTCATTTGTCAGACAGTTCAAATTTGTCCGTCACGCTCCTAAACGTCTTCCTCCTTCCGCAGGAATGAAGCTGCCGTCCCGGACCCCGACCCACTTGGACAGCGAGGACGAGCAGAAGTGGAACCACACAGACGAGCCCAACATCGGCGGCAAGTGTTGCGCCTGCCCCAAGACGGACATCCAGCTCAAGAAAGAGCAGGAGGAGATCGAGTACCGCAAGACCTTTGAGAACTACTTGCACAATGAGGTCTTTGAGAGCAGGTGGGTTTGGGTTCTATGATGTAGTGATGTTGTTTGTCCCACCAATCACCATTCTTAAGCTGGTATTTATTTCTAAGTTGGTGTTAGCATGGCTAGCAGCTCTATTATTACTCTGGCACGCCAAACAATCACATCACTCCTCTTTTGTCTCCGCCCGCCATGATGTTTGTCTACTGCAGCACCGCGCCAGCTCTTGTCCTTCAATGTTTGTGTGTCATTTATGTGCAGCATTGTTTTTGTTCTGGGCAGGACAGTGGGTGGGCTCTGGGTGGGAGGTGCTGATTGTGGACCTACAGGACCGTCCAGACACACACACACACACACACACACACACATGGGCCCTTTGTCACGGCTTCCCTACGGGAGTGATTACTGTGCTCATTACCATTCATGCCAGTCAGGGGTGCAGTCATGCAGACTGCCGCTCGGACACATACACACACACACACACACACACACACACACACACACACACACACACACACACACACACACACACACACACTGAACCTCACAAACACCTCTGCGGGATTTTGAGGCCATGCTGCAGTAGGTCAATGTCATGCACCGCAGTGCACAAAGACCTCGCCGTGTTCCTCACTTCCATCACGCAAGGGCATGCGGGAAGTTTTCCCTTCTGCCTGAGCAGGTTTTGAAGTCCATCCTGCAGCTTTGTGCTGGAGACAAGAGACGCTCAAGTGTCGTACGCAACACAGTCAATGATGCTGGAACAAGTGGAAGCCTGGCTTTTGTTGCAAAGACTCTTCTGTGTTTGCTGCCTTTCATTGAGCCACAGGAAGTGGATGTTGGCTCATGGGTGTCACCTAGTCGAGGTAGTTTGTAGGTGCCGCGGTGGATGAACGTCATGCAGTCAAGACATGCAACACACTTTAAAAAAAAATACATAAAAAAGAACATCCGTGGTTGTAATCAGTTACATGCATATATTTCTGAATTCGTAAACACTCACATTATATGAGCGGTTACCTTCTCTGAACTTGTGCAAAATGCCTCATGTGTTCTCCCTCCAGACCTTCACGTAGGCGACGCTCAGTGGGAGTCGCCAACGCCACCGAATTGCCTTTCCTACTTCCCACAATGCCCAGCTTTCCCGATGATGCTACCAAAGCCGCACCCAAAGACGAGGACGAGGAGGGAGCCAAGGTCTTACATATTCTTTTATATAGCATAGAGAGAGCCAAGGTCTTCTACATTGTGGCGTATAGAAGGAGCCAAGGTCTTACATATTCTTTTATATACTGTAGCATAGAGGGAGCCAAGGTCTTTTATATTGTGACGTATAGAAGGAGCCAAGGTCTTACATATTCTCTTATATAGCATAGAAGAGGGAGCCAATGTTTTTTAAATGTTCTTTGTAGGCTACACAACATTGTAAGCATTGTTGATGCGTTCTCCATTCAGGGCCGATTACAATATATTCAATATTAATAATCACATTAATAATTACAGCCATGCTTGCTTTGCTTGATGTTTTCTGCACAGGTTGAGCTGAAGGTCTTCTCCAAGGAGTCGACCGTCATCTCCAACCTGCAACACTTCACCAGTTACAAGATCGAGATCATGGCCTGCAACCATCCCACAGACCTCAAGCGCTGCAGCATGGCCACGTACATCAGTGCCAGAACCATGCCTGAAGGTGAGACCGCATCCTCCTCAAGCACGTGCACGTGTGATTCTTCACTGGTGTCATACCTGCAGAGAAAGCCGATGACATCCCAGGCCAGGTGAGCCATGAGATCATGAACGGCGAGCCCGCCTCCGTGTTCATTAAATGGAAGGCACCCCCCTCCCCGAATGGCCTCATCATCCTATATGAAGTGTTCTACAGGAAGGTCGGCGAGACTGAGGTCAGTACCTTTTGTAAGAGTCAGGCGTGCACTGCTAGTAGATGTGCAGCTTTCACGCCCTGCATGCAAATGCCATATTTGTGTATAAAAACCCCAATGCTGCAACCGTGTATGTTTGTTTGTTTACTGAAATGTGTGAATTCCCCCCGCTTGAGCAGAAGCTGCTCTGTTGCCATAGCGACAGAGGCAGGAAGGAAAACTAGAATACAGACACGGGGATAGACTGGCATCTTCACTGCACTGCACTTTTGGATTCTATTCAAATATCCAGCATGCCTGACCTTCACATTAAAGTATTTGTTATCAAGTGGTGGCACTGGCACAACAATTCATGCATAAAACACTCCAAATGATCATGTACTATATGTGTATTTGGAATGGACATTAAACAAATTGCAGTAAATATGCCAGATATAGCGCAGTGCTAGTTTCCACCCATAGTCCCAGTTCTTAATGGGTTTTTTTGTGCTGCAGGTTCACACAGCTTGTGTGTCTCGACCTGCTTACCTCAAGTCTGGTGGCACCAAGCTGTCGCTCGTGCACCCTGGGAACTACAGCGTGAGGGTCCGTGCCACCTCCTTGGCGGGAAACGGCTCCTTTACAGAAACCACCTACTTCTTCATGCCCAACAGTAAGACTGCATGCAATACTGTTTTTGCCATTAATCCCTTCCAAAAGGAAAACCAAAACAATTTTCCAATAAGAAATAATTACATTTAGGATTTACATTTCAATCCTATTGTAACAGATTCTACATTTGTACTTTGCTACTTCCTTCCTGAATTCAATAGCGTTTCTCACTTTCTTTATCAAAGGTCTGGCACTTGCAAATTTTTTGCAGCCGTCCTAAATAAATAAATAAATAAATTATATATATATATATATATATATATATATATATATATATTTTAAAGCACGGATTCCTTTAACACTCAGAAATACTCTCTTGAACGCCTCATCAGCACATGGAGCAGTGCTTGAAGGGAGGAAGGAAGGAACGAGACAGAGTTTTTCATCGTTCTGTGTGCATTTCATAAACACACAACAAAGATGTTGTAAAAGTATTTCCGAGCTGGAATCTGTCTGTAGACTCTAAAAGAACAGCTATCCACAAACACAGAGATGGTCATTGTTTTGTGTGTGTTCAAGGAATAAATAATCCACACACTCTCAAAATAAAATTGATTAAATTGATTCCCTGGCGGAAATCTGTCTGTAGTGTCCCAAGTCTAAAAGAACAACTATCCACAGATACAGAGTTGGTCATTGTTCTGTGTGTGCTCTGAGTAAACAAATCACACGCATTTGCATAACAAGGATGATTAAAGAATTACCTGGCCGGGATCTGACTATGGTGTCCCAACTAACCACTATTCATTCTTCACAGAGACTGAGTCACCGATGCGTGGCTGCTTTTTTTGGGCACTCGATTAGTTTGTTTGGCCGTACGGTAACCAGGACGTATTTGTGTCATTTTGTTGAAAACCGAGGTTCCGCTGTGCTCGATGGGGATAATACATGTATCATGAGGTTACTGATGTGTGTGTATAAAAACTGTGTGCTGTGCTCATCGTGACCTCAACATGGACGTGGGAATTGTCTGGAATTTAAGCAGTGAATTCCGTTAATGTGACTATTTCACCGCATCATCAGCTGAAAACCTGCCAACACAAACAGGGCGGACAGCTGGATATTGCCACACAAATGCCCGACATTGCCATAATGCCATCATGAAATTCATGCTTTTACAAGCTTTTCTTATGCACCACTAAAAATACATCTACAATACATTTTGTTGGAAGTCCCACTTCATTCATTAGAAGAAGTAAGCAAACGTGCCTTCGGCTGCATCGTCACTTCATTTTTGTGCAGCTGCCTTTTATTGGGTGTCCTGACCACAAATGTGTGCTCATTGCAGAGGATCCCGGCATAATCGGGGTTGTCATTGGCCCAGTCATCTGCTTCATCCTGCTGCTAGTGGTGGGATGTGTGGTCTTCATGATCTTCAAGAAGAAGTAAGTGTACTTTTTAGCAAGCAGGTTTCAGACCTGTGGGCTTGCTGTCCATGGAGGAAAAGTGAAAACTCCTGGATGTGCGGTACTGTTGGCATTGTGGATGTGTTACAGGCAAGCAGAAGGACCAACTGGCCCTCTTATTGCCTCCTCAAATCCTGAGTACCTCAGTGCCAATGATGGTAAGAACATAAACATACTGCATCTCACAAAAGTCAATACACCTTCACATTCCACATACAGTAATCCCTCACAGTATTGTGGTTTGATTAACGCTGCCTCGCTGTATTGCAGTTTTTCACAAATTTATTAATGAATAAATGATCGCGGTTTTGTGGTCCAATCCCACCTATTGTTAGTTAAAAAAAAAAGATATGCATATTTAAGCAAAATGTACTTATTCTTGGCCTAAATTAAGCATTTTGAAGCATAAAAATGGCTAAATAAGCTACAATACGAAGCACTGTCATTGTAAATGTAGTACTGAATTCTACATTGGCCACTGGGGATCTAATGTGTCTTATTTATTATGTTTTGTGTAAAACCAAGACACTAACAACATCAAATGAATACAGACCCACTATCCACCAGAACGAGCCTGGAGGTTGTTTTTCAGAGAGAAGATGATTATATTGCTTTTTGATGTGTGCTAGCAGTGTGACCAAATACGAGGTGAAAGAAAAAGAGTAAAAATACAATCTAGTAGTCTATCTGTGCATTGTGGGACAAAGTTAGCACACATACAATGGTGCGTTCAAGGACCGTCGAACAAAGTGGGTGCCCCAACTCGTCTTAACCGTAAACAGGCATTCTCAACACACACACCTTCAAAATAAGAGCGCCGTTTGCCCCATGTCGTCTAACAGTGTACACAAAATAAATGTGTCATAAAAAATATCTTACGCAGTTGGAATTGCCTTACATCTTCCTTCCTCACAAGCACGACATGACAGTTTGTTGAAGATTTTGTAGCAATGTGTGCAAATTGTGACATCCCTTTAGAAACGTTAGCCAGGCTACATCCATTTCTCAATTACTGGGCTAAATTGTCCATTGATGTGTTGTAAGGTTTTTGGCATTTACATAACGGAATTTTATTCACTAACCCAAAAAGCACACATTGTATTCTGGTAAAAATAAGTGGAAAATGTAAAAAACGGAATTCTAAAAAATGAAAATGTAACAAACGGAATTTGGGAAAAAATAAAACCGATTCCATAGGACACAACATTATTATGCCATATCATTAATGAAAAAATTGTCTCAATAATATCGATTATTGACAATGATTTGCTGGACAATTATTGTCCAGCAAAATGTGTTATGGTGACAGGCCTATACGTAAAGCTATTTAAAGTCGTTCCCCAGCCGTCTCAAAGCCGTCCAAAAAAAAACCCCAAAAAGGAACTGCTAACGTGTAAGTCTGTTATCTTATTTATGTTTAATATGTCTTATTTTCTCTGATTATATCAACTATATTGGGTAATACAAATGTAAAGGTGACTATAGGGGTGTTATTTCATGTCTAGAGGGCTCTAATAATAAAAACACATTTAGAAGATTAACAGGTTTTCTCTGCCATAACTATGAAAGTATTCCATTTATTACCATTACCATTTATCCATTTATTCATATTGAATCCTACTCCGCGGAAATGTACTTAACACGGAAATAATTAACCGTGATAAACGAGGCATTACTTTACCATCTTTATTACAGTATGTCTTCTCAAGGGACAAAAGGAAAGTGTCGAGATGTCGATTTACAGCTAGACACTAATGTCTGCATGTTGAGTTATTTTTAAATCTAAGTGTTTCATTTCTATATGGTAATAATGTAACCCAGGCGTGTCAAACTTGTGCCATGGAGGGCCAAGACACTGCAGGTTTTCTTTCCAGCCAGTCACTAAAGCAGGTGATTTTAATGATCAACACTTTCAATTTGAGGGAAGGAGCTCATCAATTAAATCACCTGCTGAAGAAACTGGTTGGAGAGAAAACCTGCAGCGTCTCGGCCCTCCAGAGCACGAGTTTGACACATGTGATGTAACCTGTCTGTCACGCAACTCCACCTTTTGTCTGTGTAGCCTACGTTCCTGACGAGTGGGAGGTCCCCCGTGAGAAGATCACGGTGCTCCGAGAGCTGGGTCAGGGCTCCTTCGGCATGGTCTACGAAGGAAACGCCAAGGACATCGTCAAAGGCGACCCGGAGACCCGCGTGGCCGTCAAGACGGTCAACGAATCCGCCAGCCTGCGGGAGAGGATTGAGTTCCTCAACGAGGCCTCCGTCATGAAGGCCTTCAGCTGCCACCATGTGGTAGGTCGCCATGAAACGTGCATGCTCACTATATTGTTGGGGTCATTTCTGTGAACATCGTTCCTGTCATAACTAATGTCTATTGCGGCTTATGCAGTGATGCAGCTAGAATGTGGTCACGTTCTGCTCTCGCGACATCTAATGTGCTTCCGAGCTGCACCCTCATCATGGAGGATGCGTGGAGAGGTGTCGGGACGTCCGTGCAGTGAACTGTAATACCAAATGTAGTACAGTTAGTGAGTGAAGTGTACTTTTATAGTTATTTCCCCATATCTCCACACAATAAGTTAGATATGGTAAAACCAGAGAACAATAGAGAGTGTGGAGTGATTTTTGGTCCAGAACAAATTTTGCTTTCTTCAGTATAGAAGTATTCCTTGCCACTTATGTTGTATATTTTTAATGTGGGATTTTTGTCGTCTATTATAACTCCTAGAAATATATTTTCTTTCACCCTGTCAGTGTCTACGCAGTCTGTTTGTTTGACTCTCAAAAGAAAGATTCCCACTTGCAATTGCTGTCTCCACATGCAACATCGAACGTTTAAAAAAAAAAAAAAAAAAAAAAAACCAAGTTGATCATTTTGCCGCCCTCGATAAATTGACTGCTCGTCCAACTGAATGATTTTTTTTTCGTCTTGTCATAGGTACGCCTCTTAGGCGTTGTGTCCAAGGGCCAGCCCACCCTGGTAGTGATGGAGCTCATGACACATGGCGACCTGAAGAGCTACCTGCGAAGTCTCAGGCCAGACTCTGAGGTAGGAAAGCATGACCGAGACACATGTGTTTGTTGGACAAGTTGTTATTAAGTGTGTGTTTTTGTTTTTTTGTTTTTTTTTTATAGAACAACCCATCAGGCCGCCCTTCACCTACCCTGAAGGAGATGATCCAGATGGCTGCAGAAATTGCAGACGGCATGGCCTACCTCAACGCCAAGAAGTTTGTGCACAGAGACCTGGCAGCCAGGAACTGCATGGTGGCGGAGGACTTCACCGTCAAGATTGGAGGTGCCGAGAAAGACTGAATTACTACATTCACACTTCATTATTTCAGCGTCATTGCAGTAATACATCCAGGATACATTGTGTTTGTTTACAGACTTGCATTGCAAGTTCAACATGTTTCATTGCTATTTCTGTGTGCAATGGCGTAGAACTGCTCTGCATCATACCGAGACTTGTTTCTAATATTTTGGCCCTCTGAATAAGGCAAGCAGTGGTGTCCAAATTGTGGCCCGGGGCCCCATTCGCGACAAGAAAACTAACCAAAACCAGAAAAATGGAATTACAGTAATTTTACGAGAATATTGTAGAAATATTGGAATAAAGTCATAATAATAATATAAAAAAATGTGAACATTACAATCAAAAATTTTACATTGTAATACGATGTAGTACTATGAGGAAAATATTTAATTCCGCAATAATTTTGGCAAAATTAGTAACAAAACAAAGAATAAAGTTGCAATTTTTTGGAAAATTAGGCTGGGATTGTTTGATCCAAATATTATGGGAAAAACGTGTGATGAAAAAGATTACAAGACATTTGCAACATTTGTAAAATGTAAAAATGTAAAAAATAACAGCAAAAATTAAAAAAGGTTCAGTGGAGAAAAAGTCATAATACACTTTGTCACTTAGAACAAAAAGCTGGGAGGCTCGCTGGTTTGTCTTTGTAAAATAGTATTGTGTTGCATTGTGCAGATACTGTATATGATGTTGCAGCTGGTTGCTCCTTGCACTCCTTCACTCCTTTTCCCTCCATAGACTTTGGGATGACGCGGGACATCTACGAGACAGACTACTACCGCAAAGGGGGGAAGGGCCTGCTCCCTGTCAGGTGGATGGCTCCGGAGTCTCTGAAGGACGGAGTCTTCACTGCCCACTCTGACTGCTGGTAGACTACCACACACACACACACACACACACATGCTTGAGCAGCAGCAGCAGTACCGTCATGAGAAGCCTGCAAACTTTCCATAACCTTTTCTGGTGTTTGCAGGTCGTTTGGGGTGGTGCTGTGGGAGATCAGCACACTAGCGGAGCAGCCTTACCAGGGCTTGTCCAACGAGCAGGTGCTTAAATTTGTCATGGACGGGGGATACCTGGACCGCCCTGACAACTGTCCCGAGAGGATGTGAGTATGAAATCCGCCATGACAAGTGTGTGGCCGTTCTGCTCGCTTGAATTCCAGCACGAATAAATTATGTCACATGTTGCGTAAAAACATTTGTCTCACCGCTGTATTTGTGTTTGATCGGGAAATGCACAAATTCATTGATTTTTACTTTAAACAAATGTTTGAAATGATTGCAACGATACAGAAAGTACATGAATAACACAGTTTCACTGGACCAATATGAATATTTATTTGATATATTATGACCGCACGTCACTGCTTGAATTTGATACTCACACACCTAAAGCACAAAACGTTAGGATAGTGTGAGCGCACTCAATCGTGGCAGGGTTGCCCTATTTTGGCACGGCTGGATTTCGTGCAAATGCATTGTCGCAGAGGTCGCGGAATCACTGTATCGCCGATACACTAACCAACATAAATTATAATAGAAATCAAATACAAAGACTCCAAATGAAAGCCACACCCATGACTACGTTTGTATGTGTAATAAGTGTCTTGCTTCTCACAAGCAATTAATGACCACAATAACCTTGTACACAATAAATAATCAGAACTTTCCCAAATAAGGGCGAAAACAGTCCACCAAGTCAGAGGAATTGCAAAAACAGCAGAATAGACCGTGTCGTGTAACGAATGCGATCGCCCCTCTTGACAATTGGAGAATTATGCAAAATAAACAATCGGAACAACCCCAAAGAAGTCCACCAAGTCAGAGAAATTGCAGCAAAACAGCAGTCTCTTGTGAGTCTCTAAATTTGTGAAAAATGACATTTATAGCTCCTCATTTCCAGAAGTGATGCCATTGGAGTGCTATCACTCAGCTACACTAACAAAGGATGTTCACAGTGATTACAGCGACGATTTGAGCCAATGTGTCAATAGTTTTCGAGGAGAAAAGAAGGGAGAAACATTTGCAGATGAAATAGAGAACTTAAGCCTTAAGACATGGAGATGAATTGGTTGCCTTCAAAACACAGAATGGTAAGTGGAAATTACTCTGGTGTTGCTTATCCTTCACTTGTTTGAAATTGGCTTCTTAATGAGAGTAAAGGGGTCTTTATAGCCTGATTTATTGTGTATTTCGCCACCCCCGCCCCCACTGTCAACACATGGCTGTGAAAAGATGTTTATATAACATGTATAATGCTTTACAGCCTTGTCGCTATCGTGGAATAGTGTTTAGAAGACATTATGTAAACAAGACATGACTTACTCTGTTCTGTGGCAACTTTGATGTCAGTCTTGTCTTCTTTTTTTTTTCCTCCTGTGTACTGGCGGAATAGTATCCGTTGTCAAAATGGATTTATAGTGTACTTTCAAGCCAAATGCTTCCTGTAAAGGTGTTCCTCCATAGCAATCATCAGTGAAATGATGACTGCAAAAAACGGAACTCGAGGTGGACGTCCATATGTCTCTCGTTCTCTGCACCTGCTTCGTCCATTGTTGTCTTTTTGGAAAAGAATACAAACTTACATTATCACTCTGAAACTGTGAACATCCAGCAGCAAGACAACATTTTGGCATGACTACTATTTTGATGAAAAATATACTGAACCAAGTCGACCATCTACCACTGAGAAGTGTTTGTTTACTCTGCTTTAGCTGGGATGACGCCAATCCTGGAAATGAGACTGAACCGCGAGAGCTAGCTCGTCATGGCTGGCGCGATCAACTATAAATGTCATTTTTGCGAATTTACCGTTTGCTTTCAAAAATCAAACAATGTAGAACATAATTACAAATAATATATAACATATTTAAGCAAAGTTGGTCAATCATGTCAGGGACCCTTCAACTTCTGTGTGAGATGTGCTTCTTGTGCATGCAGGAGCGTGTGTCATGTGATCCCTTCTCCTAACGTGTGGGTCTGGTCTTGTGAACATGCAGGCACAACTTAATGCAGATGTGCTGGCAGTACAATCCCAAAATGCGGCCCATGTTCCACGAGATCATCGAGATGCTGCGGGAGGACCTGCACCCGTCTTTCCAGGAGGTCTCCTTCTTCTACAGCGAGGAGAACAAGATTCCTGAGACGGAGGAGTTTGACCTGGACCTGGACAACATGGAGAGCATCCCCCTGGACCCGTCCTCTTACTCGCAGAGAGAGGAGAGCTTAGGCAGGGACAGCGGGCCCTCTGTGGCCCTCAGGGGGAACTATGAGGAGCACGTTCCTTACACACACATGAACGGCGGCAAGAAAAACGGACGCATCTTATCTTTGCCCAGATCCAGCCCTTCCTAACATTTCCTGGAAGAACGCGTGGAACTGGCCCAACACCTCAACCATCTTTCTTTCTCCTCCATCCCGCTCTCGTTTCCTTATCTTCCTCCTTTCTCCTCCTCAACCCACACGGATCTCAGGACTTTTGACTTTTCTTCCTCATGGCTGCCAAACAGGCTCGCAAGGGATGCAAACAGCACGCGCCTCTTTTCCGCTAATGGCGGAAACACACACACACACACACACACACACACACACACACACACACACACACACACACAAAGAACTGTGAACACAACTAAGCTGGCTGCTTCTGTTGGACCTCCTCAGCACTTGCGGTGGCTCTCCTCTCCTCCCGCTGAACTTCCACTTGAGTCTTCAGACTTTCTGTACCAAGATGGTGGCCTTGTGATGCGTGGCCTCCCGAGAAAGACACCGGTTTCTCCGCTTGCGCTTTCTTTTCACGTTGGATCCGTTGGACGGCTGGGATGAATCCATCGTTGAACAAACGGCTCGTCCTGGAGCAACATCGGCTCTTTTTTGTGTTTTTTTTTTTTTTTCCCAGAATTCCAGAACGACGCGCATGTTGATGGGGTGAATAGTTTTAATTTATTTGCTTTTATTTCTTTGTTTTCTTACGTGTCCTCACTTATATGGCTGAAGGATATTTAAACAGTTATTCATTGGACAAAGGAGTTCCTCAGACTGACCAATAGCTGCTGCTGCTTTCATATATTTTACTAGCTATAGAAATCTAAAAATGGATATAATATATATAGTATATATGGAATCTTGGTGCTCAGGTACCAACATTTTATATATATAATATATGATGTTTTTGTATATAGTTCATATTTGTAATATTTTTCATCAAAAGCTTTGTTAGTACCTAGATTTTTATTTTTTGCCAGTTTTCTTTTCCTTCAAATGTTTTTATTTTTGTAGCCCCCACAAATCCACCATCAGTGCTCTGGTAGTGTGAGCGCGCCCGGGTGGGAAATTGCCTCTGAATCCTTTCTATTTTTTGTTGACTCACCCTCGGGCCTCCCGGAGCAGACCTTTTATTTTTAAGGATGAGGGGGAAAAAAGAGAGAAAAAAAAGCTTTAAAAAGGGGGGGTGGGGGGTGATGAGGTCACATGATGTGTGTGGTGAGGCCTGATGAATGTACTTCCTGTTTGATAGCAGCACCAGCCCTCCCATGGTCCTCTCATAGGTTCTAGATTCTCCTCGGTTGGGTTCTTGTCCTGTTTGTGATGGTTCTCCTCAGGTTCCACCACCGTCTTTACAAGCGATGGTTGCAGCAGGCGGCGCCAATACAGACGATTCCTACATCATCTATGTTTGTTCATGAAAGGGGTTGATGAAACTGTAATTTCCCTCGCTCGGTGGCGCCTCCATGCCCTTTTTGTGCTTTGATCCACTTGGGACGCTTGAGAACATCCCAGATGCGTCTGGTGCCTGCCGTGCATTGTAGCGGCCTGCAGCCGTCGTGTTTTGTCGGTATTGCATGGTACCTACTCGGCTCCTCTCGTGTTTCCATCGACACAAGCAAGTACTGTTTCTAGTCCAAGCGTGCCGAGCTGATGATAGCCGGCACATTTGTCACTGTAACCTTTGAGGACACACGGCCTGCCACGCATGCTAACCTACACTGTAGCGCTGCCTTAGTTACCATGCTATACTCCTCAGTCTTCACTTGGATAAAATGGCTACTTAGCGTGGTCAGTAGCTACATGCTGGAAGGAACTACAGGAGCCCCTCCTCCTCCCGCCACTTTGCTGCAGCTGCCCTCAGTCTCCTAAAGGATAAAAGTACTCCTTACTGTAGCCAATCGTCACATTCTGGCAAGTAAATACAGGAGACCCTTCTTTCTTATTTTGCTATAGCTGCCTTTAGTCTCCCATTGGATAAAGTTAGTCTCCTTCTGTGGTCAGTAGTTCCACTTCCCTCCAAAAGTTTGGGAACACCTGAAGGTGTTTCCAAATTTTCGGAGGGCAGTGTATGTCTGACAAGTAAATACAGGAACCCCTCATTCTCCTCTACTTTGCTGTAGCTGCCCTCAATCTCCTACTGAATAAAACTACAGTAGTGTCCAAACGCTAGCCAATAGTTGCGTACTGTAATGACTAGTAAATACAGGAGACCCTCATTCTCCACTTTACTGAAGCTGCCCTCAGTCTCCTAGTGGATAAAACTACAGTAGTGTCCATACCATGGTCAATACTTGCATACTGTAATGACTAGTAAATACATGAGGCCCTCATTCTCCACTTTACTGAAGCTGCCCTCAGTCTCCTAGTGGATAAAACTACAGTAGTGTCCATACCATGGTCAATAGTTGCCAACTGTAATGACTAGTAAATACATGAGACCCTCATTCTCCACTTTACTGGAGCTGCCCTCAGTCTCCTATTGGATAAAATGTCTCATTTATGTGCCCAGTGATCCCATGCTGACAAGTAAACCCAGCAGGCCCTCATTCTCCTCCACTGTTGTGGTTTGTTGGAGTGACTTGAAGCTGATTGTTGTATGAAGCAGGTCGAGCCCAGTCGTGTGGGTAAGGTGCAGTGGGGAGCGTGCCCCATCAGGCCTGACGTTGCGGGATTCTAGTCACTCGCTCCTGTTTTTGACACCCTTGACGTGACGTTTGTCTCGGACGGTCAGCGTTGATGCTTTGATGGACTTCCTTCAAGCGTCTTCTGACGTTTCAGACCACGAGTGTGACCGGCGGCGCAGCAGCCACAGCCACGGCAGCCTTCCGGGAACGCCCTCGCTCACGTACCAGTGCCTTCTCATTATTGAAGAAAAGCATCAATGGGGGCGTGTCTTCACACGACCACGGAAATGCGGCGGACACGCTACGAACACTGTGAACATCAACCACGCTAGTTCCTTTCCATGGCACCCACAACTCACTCGCTCGTTTAGTTGGGACGAAGAGCAAAAAGGAAATGGCGGCGTGTGGGGGTGGAGCCACGCCACAGCCTACTTTGTTCTTATGGTTATCTTATGGTTATCTTATGGTTATCTTATGGTTATGGTTGTGGCCGAGAGTCTACCTCAGTGCACACGGACGAATCCATCAGCATCACATCATCAACCTATCACACTCAAACTCTAAACCTCTCTGCCTTACACACACACACACACACACACACACACACACACACACACACACACACACACGCTCTTCTTCTATTATTGGGCCCTTAAAGGTACTTCTACTACTACTAATAAATATTCTATCTTCTATATCTTTCTGTAACGTGGAAGCATTTTTCCAACACTAAAATGAAATGATTCTTTTCTGATTGAGGTTTGTCAGACCTTTCTTTCTCCGCGTTGCTGCGCTGCCCCCAGTCTCCTCTTGGATAAAATGTTCCTCCTGGCCTGCGTGGGCCAGCGCCCTGTGCAGGGAAGTTCCATTTTTCACGGGGGCACCCAAAGTCCGGCCCGGGGGCTGTTCGTGTTCATGTCACATTTCAAAAATTCATTTGTTTCACATGTTTTGTCTTGTTCATGGAACATAAGGCTGAGGTGTAGACTCTTTTATTTCCCCTTGAAGGACGTGCAGTTTGTTTTTTTTTCCTGTGGAAGGAAGCCAAGGAAAGGAAAGGTGAGAATATGACATCACATCATGTGGTCATCGTTTAGACTTGTGCTCGTGCTCGGAGAGTTTTGATGCTGCAGGAAGTGACGACATCAAGACTTATTTGGCATTGAGGAGGTCAGAGGTCACTGGTTCTTCCACAGCAAACTCATCCAAGCGTAACGTCAGAGTCGGAATCATAGAGTCGCGCTAAATAAACATGACGTGGGGTGTCCCGAGACTTTTGTCCCTAGATGGCATCCCGGGCTCTTTGTCTTGTGTTTTTTTTCTTAGCGTCCACGATTTTGCTTTTGCTTTTGCTTTTGTCATTTGAGAGTGTTTGAGTGGTCACGCTCGGGCGGACGAGATGAGATGATGACGACAAAGCTAGACCAGGACAATCCTGTGTCCCATGCAAGTTCAAAAACAAGAAAAAGAATAATAATGTCACTTTTACGCTCTCAGGGAGGCGGCCTGATGGGAGGATGAGGAGGAGGGTGAAGATACACCATAGCTACCTTTTTATATCAGGCAGGGAACACCCCCCCCCAAATGACCATCCCCTTGTTGTTGGAGACAATCAGGAAACTCTTCAGCTCAGCTTGGACGGCCCCCTGCCTACACCCAAGTCAACCCACCCCACCCCAACAGTGCCTTGCCCCCCCCCCCCCCCCCCCCACCCCCGCAGACAGAACCCGCCCAAACCCCCAAGAGGAGCTCCAAATATGAATTCAGTTCTAATGCAGAGAAAATCAAATCAAAGATTGTCATTTAGGAAGATGCTCTTTCTAGCGCAAAATGGAACTTTGGTGCTGGCTAAGCTTTGCTTTACGCCCGGAAAAAAAGGAACGATAGCGTCAGCATTTTAGAACTTTTGGGGGTGTTTTTGTTTGTCTGTTTGTCAGCACTCGCCAAAATCCCATCCATCCTCCGCAAATACGCCACATTTGAAGCCATTTTCCTCCCGTGCATCCCAACATTGACAAGAAACTAGTGGTTCTTACGTGTAGATAGCCATCACACACACACACACACACAGCATTTGCTTGGTTGGGGACCTTAATAAAAAGAAAGAAAAAGAGGTAGCTCATACTGAGGGTTGCAAAGAGGTTAAAGATTCTTCCCATCATGTTGGAAACTTGACTTGGACATGGAAGCCAAGTCACTTTTGGGGTTTTGGACGGTTTGCACGTTCCTAGTGTAGATGAAGCATACAGCGTGTGTGTCCACTACGTCCACACCACCATGTACGCTAAAATCTGACTTCATATTTGGGTGCAGTGTCCCTCGCTGCACGCGCTTCACCTTTCGCCGACTCGCTGTTTCACAAATGTTTTTAAAGTGCAATTTTGCACTTTTTTTTTTTCCCACCAGCTTATGAGCGGGCATTGCGTGGCGCGTCCTTGTGCGTTAGCGCCATCTGTCGGTGCTGTGATGTTGTGTTGACTACTGCTAGCAGGGTTGTGAGACCTGAAGGCGTGAGCAGCCGGAGTAACGATGTCACGCCTCCGCCTCGTCTCAGGATGTGGTTATGCGCCTGCATGAGCCGCCGCCATCTGATTGGCTGAGAACCCACGCATTGTGTACTGCGTCCCGATTGGTTGTAGACCGTTGTGGCTCGATCTCCTTCGTGTCGTTTCCTGTTGTGGTCAATGGTCGCTAGCGGACTAGCTAAACGTGTGAGCTGCTCGCTAACCGCCGATGACCAATATCAGACGAAGAAGAAGAAGCTAACCGCCTAGAGAGCGCCATGAACCACTTTAACAAGGATGCATAAACGCTGCAGCCCAACGGTGCGGCCACAGGAGTGAAATACACACGGGTCACTTCATCAGTTCCTGTGCCCAAGCTAGTAGGTCCATCATGAACATTTGAGAGTTGTGAGAAGTGTAAGAAGTGTAAGGTGGGGGCTTCTACAGCCGTAAAACATGGCATCATTGGGAACACACGAAGTTGGCTCCTTATTGCAGGATAAAGGAGGGAACACTATTCCTCCTGTTGATTTATTGATAAATTATTAATGATCAATTGACAGTTAGGAAAAAAAACCCTACATTTTTAAGAATATGATTTTAAAAATGCATGCATGGTTTTGTATTTTGGTATATTTATTTCTTTGTTCAACTAGAATACAAACATTTCAGTGTATTTCCATACAAACTATACATACCCATTTTTAGTTCTTGTCAAATCTGACCTCCTTTTGGCAACTATTGATTTGATTTGATTTGACTAAACTGTCATACAATAAATGATATATATCCAACTAGTATATATCATTTAAAATATCTGACTCATCTTTGAAATGAGCTGTGCTGTTAACCATAATCCATACCATAGGTGAGTGTTGGGCTGCTATGTGCTGTATGTACAGTACTGTATGTGCTGTATGTACAGTACTGTATGTGCCGTATGTACAGTACTGTATGTGCTGTATGTACAGTACTGTATGTGCTGTATGTACAGTACTGTATGTGCTGTATGTACAGTACTGTATGTGCCGTATGTACAGTACTGTATGTGCTGTATGTACAGTACTGTATGTGCCGTATGTACAGTACTGTATATGCTGTATGTACTGTATGCAAACATCACACTAGTACATACTAGAATTTTTTATACTCCCCCCACCCCCCACTCCCCCCCCCCATAGCAATTTTTTTGAGCATTGCTTTTTTTCTAATGAATTTTGATGTTGAACTTCCATCCAATGGAATATGCACCTAGTGTACAGTATACCCCCATTAGGTTGGGCGTTTTGTCCAAGTCGCTCCTGTAGATGAAATATTCTTTACATTTAATCCCACAAAGTTTCCTTTTGAGAAAAGTGAATTTCCAAGGAAAGTTTCCCAGATGGAAAATGTTGACTTGCCTTTGCAACCCCTCATCTTGTCTGTCAGGGCAGGATGACAGAAAGCATTTATTCTTTTTATTCCCTCTCCTTTCTTTTCAACAACTCTTACCTTTTTAGAGAAATGCCATTTTTAGCCAAAGGCAGGAGGGCAAAAAACACGATGACTTTTTTGTTGTTGTTCTTACTGTAAACTTTTACGACTCTTGTACATGAATTTGTTATCAGTGTGTGTATATAACTTCATTTGCTTTCAAAACGGGAGAGGATATTTTTATGGTAGTTGACGAGTCGACCCTGTGGAAACACACACAGTCACACTCACACACTCGGTGGCCTTTTTGGCCGCCCGTCTGGCTTTGCAATTTCATCCCGTCTCAGTGTCGGCCCGACAAATTCAAGCCTTTTATTTGATTTACAATTTTTTTGGTGTTGTTTTTCACTGAGGCGTGTTTAGTTTGTGTTGTTTGAGTAAATAAGGTGTAAACTGGACGTGACCACTGCACATCCTTTCAGAGAGGAAGAAGATGAGCGATGAAATAAGCTACAAAGACGTTTTTGTTTTTTTTTTTGATCAAGTAATGAATGAATGAATGAAGTACTGCTGATGAGTGCCGACATGTCGTGGGTCTGCTTTGTGGACGCATCGCATTGTGGGCGGAGCTGGTCTGCTCCAGTTTGACACAGCAGCGGTACTCGTGGTACTCGTGGTACTCGTGGTACTCGTGGTACTCGTGGTACTAGCGCACTAGTAGTACTTTGTCTCCTCGGTGCACATACGCTCCTTTCTGTAGCCGCCACCTGGCTGTGTGTAGTCGTGCAGGATACCTCTTATGTTGGTTGCTCTTTGGGAACTGTTGTGTATGTTTGTATAGTCCAAACCCAGAGAGATCGCTTCATCCCTCACACTGGATCCAAATGTGCCATTATCTTTATGTAAGTACGGCGTATATCAACACACACACACACACACACACACACACATCATGCATATTGTACAGGATCAAGAAAAAACACGAAAAAAATGTGCCATGACTAAATGAAACGCTTGACAATTTATTTTTTCTATGTTTTCAAAGGAGAGCCAAGTAGTGACATGTACAGAAAATGTTGCAATGATATGAAAATACAAATCTTGCTGTGTGTAAATTATTCAACAATTAATTGTTTATATTAAAATTATGAATAAAAAAATGATTGGAGATGATGTCTTTTCTTTCCTTGCTGGAGGCAGAAATCATCGTGAACTTGAAGATCGTAATTCACGACGGCTGACTGTTAGGGCAGCACTGAAAAAAAATCAGAGATTTCGAGAATAAAGTTGTAAGTTTACGAGAAAAACAGTTGACAGTCAATTCACAAGAAAAGAAGTCGTACATTTACGAGAAAAAGTCATAATATTACGAGAATAAAGTCGTACATTTGCAAGAAAAGAAGTCATTTTCCAAGAATAAAGTCGTAAATTTAAGAGAAAAAAATGTCAAATTTACAAGAACAAAGTCGTAAATTGAAGAGAAAAAGAATAAAGTTGTAAATTGGGTGAAAACTCCACCAGAAACAGCGCGAGACCGCTCCCCTCATGCCTCATCTCCGTGGCCATGCTGCTCTGCTGTTTTGAAACCTGACACCACAGCGCTTGGATTGCCACTTTTCTTCTTGAAAATAAACAAAATGTTATCATAAAAATGCATTTTTATTTTCAGTTAATTGGGACTTTTTCTAAAAATGAAATGGAAGCATGAATTGTGCTGAAGGAGAACGTTGGTGACCTCAAGCTGAAAGCAACTTGGGTTCTGCAGCAGGACAATGATCCAAAACACACCAGCAAGTCCACCTCTGAATGGATGAAGACTTTGGAGTGGTCTAGTCCAAGTCCTGACCTGAATCCTATTGAGATGCTGTGGCATGACCTTCAAAAGGAAAAGCCTCCAATGTGGCTGAATGACAACAATTGTGCAAAATTCCTCCCCAGCGCTGGAAGAGACTCATTGCAAGTTATCACAAACGCTTGATTGCAGTTGTTGCTGCTAAGGGGGGCCAACCACTTATTAGCTTTAGGGGGCCATCACTTTTTCACGCAGGGACATGTAGCTTTGGATTGTTTTTCTCCCTTAATAATAAAAAGTTTCATTTAAAAAGTGCATTTTGTGTTGAGTTGTGTTGTCTTTGACTAATATTTACATTTGCTTGATGATCTGAAACATTTAAATGTGACAAACATGCAAAGAAATAAGAAACCAGGAAGGGGGCCAACACTTTTCCACACCACCGTATATACGATCATGGAAAAAAAGATTAGAGCACCCTTGTTTCGTCAGTGTATTGATCCATTTTAATGCTGGTACAACTAAAGGTACATTTGTTTGGACAAATATAACGATGATATCAAATATAGCTCATAAGAGTTGAATTTAAGAGCTGATATCGAGCAACTTCCATGCTTTTCTTGATAATAAATAAGTTCTTACATGAATAGCTATAGCATTGTACTGCCAAAAAATGTAACTCTCATGAGGTATTTGTGTTGTCATTGTTACATTTGTCCAAACAAAGGTACCTGTAGTTGTATCAGGCATTCAAATGAACAAGAAACTGAAGAAACAAGGGCGCTCTAATCATTTTTTCCATGACTCTATACTGTTATTTTCCTAAAAAAAAAAAAAATCTGACTTCATTCTGGTAAGATTATCACTTTTTTTTCTAAAACGTCAATTTTTCTTGAAAAAAATATGACAGTCTTGTAAGATTACCACTTTTGTCTGAAAAAAATGCAGCTTCTTCACTTAAATGTTTGACCTTTTCCCACAAATCTACTATTATTTTATATATTATAACTATTAAGTAAAGTCAGCATTTGTTTTGGGGGCAGCAAGGCTCAGGTGGTAGAGTGGTCGTCTCCCAACCTGAATGTTGAGGGTTCGATCTTCTGTCCTTCCCGTGATCCTGTGAAGTGCCCTTAGGTAAGATACTGAACCCCCAGTTGCTCCTTGGTGCTGCGTGAAAGACCGTTTGCCATTTTGCACTGTTAAGTTAAACTTAGGTAAAGTCAGTATTTATTTTGCACTGAGAAGTTGAACTCAAGTAAAGCCAGTATTTACTTTGCGCTGGAAAGTTGAACATAAGTAAAGTCAGTATTTACTTACTTTTTTTACCTTTTCCCCAAAATATAGGCACATATTTTCTCTTAGGTGAAGTCAGTATTTGTTTTGCACTGTTAAGTTGAACTTAAGAAAGGTAAAAATTAGTAAAATAAAATTGAACTTAAATAAGGTAAATGTTTGTTTTGCACTGTTTACTTGAACTTAAGTGAGGTAAGTATTTGTTTTGCACTGTAAAGTTAAACTTAGGAAAGGTAAAAATTTGTTTTGCACCATAAACTTGAACTTCAACAAGGTAAGTCATTGTTTTGTTGAACTCAAATAAAGCAAGTATTTTTGCACTGTGAAGTTGAACTTAAGTAAAGTCAGTATTTACTTTACACTGTCAAGGTGGACTTAAGTAAGGTGAGTATTTGTTCTGCACTGTAAAGTTGAACTTCCAGGAGGTAAATATTTGTTTTGCACTGTGAAGTTGAAGTTAAGTAAAGCCAGTATTTATTTTGAACTGTCAGGTTGAAGTTAAGCGAGGTAAGTAATCAAATCTAACAGAATAAAATGCAATGAAGTAGTGAAGAAAGTAGCTCTAAGGACTAGAAATAAAGGAGTTTGTCATCTTCCTGTGAGGCGTTTGTTGAGGTATAAAAGGAGTGTAAGGACGTTGCTCAACGTGTGTGCAGACATGAGGGAGTGCAGACATGAGGGAGTGCGTGCTTGACTTTGACGCCACAGATGAGGAACTCCAGCAGACAAACTTGTGTGTTTGTACAAAACGATACAAAGAGGAAGCTAAAGGCCAGCTAACCGAAGACCTTCATTTTCCTACAAACTGTAAGTACACTTTATGGAAATGTATTATGTCTTACAGTATGTGCGTGTGTGTGTGTGCGTGTGTGTGTGTGTGTGTGTGAGAGGTATTTTGTATGGCCCGTGTGTGTTTTTGTGCTTTCCTGGTCTCTGTGGGAAAGTGGGGAGGCTTTTCCACTTGAAGTGTGGCGAAGCTGAGGTGACGCTGATCCCTGCTTCCACTTTGACACAAGCTTGCAAGCATTGGAAGCAGCGTTCAAAATTTGGCACCATTTGCTTCAGTCATCTTGAAGGTGGGAATGACATCAACAAGACAAGAGAAAAGCTTCAGTAGCCTTGGAGACTTTCGCCTTGGAGAGTCGGTGGTGGAGCTTGGCTCCTTTTTTCTTTGGCGGCATGACGGGATGTGCCGGCGGCAGGTGGTGGAGCTTAATTGGCTCCTTTTTTTTGCCAGCATGACTTAGTGTGCTGGCGGTCGTTGGTGCAGCTTATTTGGCTCCCTTTTTCCTTGGTGGCATGATGTCATGTGCCGGTGGTGCGGCTTAATTGGCTCCTTTTTTCCTTGGTGGCATGACATGATGTGAATAAGGCAACGCTTCATAGTGATGTTTCAGCTGCAGCTGCCTGTATTTTTTTTCCCCAAATGCGATCAGAATGTTTGGAATGCTAATGGAATGTTGTAAGAATGTTTAGAATGCAGTCAGAGTGCATTAGAATACCTTTCCAATGCCCGTCGATATTTTTCCACTTCGAATCCCCCTTAAAAGTTTTTAGCATTCGGAGCGGCCACAAGGGTGGGCCCTGATATTTGGAATGCACTCAGAATGCAGTCAGAATTTTTAGAATGCACTTTGAATATCCAGGAATGAACCACAAATGTTCATTCTGATGCTACTGTGGCTCAGGGCAGTGGCGGAATGCTACACGTAACGTTCCATGGAAAATGAATTCCCATCAACAGGGGGCGACCTTGAAATTCTCTGTTTATTTTCAATGGGAAACATGTCACCGAAAACATGGAATTATGGGAAACGTGGGAATTTTTTAAAAAGTCCTGTTTAGTTATCACTTTCCATTTCATAGGAGCAGATCCCGTCACATGTTCCAGGATTCCATCTTTATCCTTCATGACGGTCGCGGCATTTCAGCCATTTCTCCGCTTTCTGAGCATGTGACTAATTTCACTTTCCTTTTCGTTGATGCACTGCCATCAGAAGGGTCTGCCTCCTGCTTGGAGGCCATCATGAAGGCCCAAAACGTGAAGTAAACAGACGAACGGTGACGCATGAGCACGTGATGTTCTGCAGGCACACAAGCAGCAGCTACTTCTCTTTCTCTTTTCCTTTCGTATGAATCATTTGTGGGAGTGCGCACGCAAGCACAAAAGGACCGAGGACTGCGGGAAAATGACGAGTTGGTTTTGTTTGCTTCCAAGAAGTTAATATTAGAGAAACACAAAAAATGAAACGACATCCAAGGAACAAATAAACGGGCTGCACCTGCACGCTACCTTCTGGTGGCCGGGCAACGCATGCTTGTAGAGCACCACAATGTATCCCACAAGACACAGTGGAGAAGTGCTTTACTGCATTTGCAGATTAGGTACCTAATATTATGAGGAAGGGGGGGACGTCATCCTGCATGAACTCTCCTCCCCTTTCTGGGCTCTCATGCTCACTCCTCCTCTTCCTCCTCCTCCTCCTCCTCCTCCTCCTCTTCTTCTTCGTCCTCATGCGGTGGTGCCGCACTTGAACCCGACCTCCTCGCTGCGCTGCTGTGATGGCGGACGCTCCTCTCAACAACTCCTGGCCGTCCTTCTCCAGGCTGTGGATGAAGAGGTGGTCCATCAAGAGAGGTAGGACTTTTTAAAGATGTCGGCGGAGTTCATGTATGAAGGTTTGGAGGCAACTTCCCAAACTGCAGCCAACGCCTGTCCCGGTGTTCTAGAGCGATGGACGGGTGTCTTCTCGTGTGTTGCCGTCAGAGCGACACGGCGGCTCAGAGACAAACAGGATGTGGAGGCAGCGGCGTGTCTTTGTGTAGCGCCGCTTCCAAACGTCATCAAAGCTGCTCGCTCTGTCAGATCACACTTGGTTTCATGTCAGCTCCCACGCACGTGCAAACCTGCAGGCACGGCGACGTTACTGTAAGCTCATCATTTATTATCACATCGAGAAGCACGTTCACACGCTTGTGGTCATTTGAATAACTGAATTGTAGTTGTTCTCTCCAAGAATGGGCCTTCCACGCACCCTCAACCGCAAGCACGGTGTCCAGTGGTACTTGAACGCACCATAGACACAAAAGTTATTAATTATACATTTTCTATTTACTAATGTATTCATTTTCTTAAATGTTCTTAAAAAGAATAGACTTTTGGCTAATTCTGGCATATTGACAGACATGTTTATTAATATGCACTGTCCCTGTAAATCATCCAAAAGAATGTGCTAATAAGGTAAACAGGTGCTAAGAAACTAACAGTTGATCAACCCGCTAAGTACTTAGACGACGTCGTGACAGAACAAACCAAATGTAAATAACTAGCTTAGCAGCTAACAAGCCAATTAAACAGCTAAATACAAAGTCCGACAATGAGCCACATTTTAGGGATGCTGTTTTCTTTGTCAAGCGAAACTCACACTTGAGCAGAAAGGAAAGCAAAGTTGTACTCCTGCACTCACTTCCTGTATACGCTGTACTGATCCTTTGAACAGCATCGCACAAGAGTGAGTACACCCCACATATGTCAGCAGCCTTGTTATTAACTCGGATACGGGGGTGTGAAAAAGTGTTTTCCCCCTTCCTGATTTCTTATTTCTTTGCATGTTTGTCACACTTCAATGTTTCAGATCATCAAACAAATGTAAATATTAGTCAATGACAACACAACTCAACACAAAATGCACTTTTTAAATGAAACTTTTTATTATTAAGGGAGAAAAACAATCCAAAGCTACATGTCCCTGTGTGAAAAAGTGATTGCCCCCCCCCAAGTTAAAACACAACTTAACTGAGATGAATTGAGATCTATCAGTGTGGAAAAGGTTATAAAGCCATTTCTAAAGCTTTGGGACTCCAGCCAACCACAGTGAGAGCCATTATCCACAAATGGCCAAAACATGGAACAGTGGTGAACCTTCCCAGGAGTGGCCGGCCAACCAAAAGGGCAGCCACGACTCATCCCAGAGGTCACAAAAGACCCCACAACAACATCCAAAGAACTGCAGGCCTCACTTGCCTCAGTTAAGGTCAGAGTTCATGACTCCACCATAAGAAAGACACTGGACACAAACGACCTGCATGGCAGAGTTCCAAGACAAAAACCACTGCTGAACAAAAACAACATTAAGGCTCGTCTCCATTTTGCCAGAAAACATCTTGATGATCCCCAAGACCTTTGGGAAAATACTCTGTTTTTGGAAGGTGTGTGTCCCATTACATCTGGTGTAAAAGTAACGCCACATCCTATTGAGATGCTGTGGCATGACCTTAAAAAGGAAAAGCCTCCAATGTGGCTGAATGACAATTCTGCAAAGATGAGTGGGCCAAAATTCCCCCACAAGGCTGGAAGAGACTCATTGCAAGTTATCACAAACGCTTGATTGCAGTTGTTGCTGCTAAGGGGGGCCAACCACTTATTAGCTTTAGGGGGCCATCACTTTTTCACACAGGGACATGTAGCTTTGGATTGTTTTCTCCCTTAATAATAAAAAGTTTCATTTAAAAAGTGCATTTAGTGTTGAGTTGTGTTGTCATTGACTAATATTTACATTTGTTTGATGATCTGAAACACTGAAGTGTGACAAACATGCAAAGAAATAAGAAATCAGGAAGGGGGCAAACACTATTTCACATACTACACTTTAGAGTAGTCAGTGTACAGCTTGTACAGCAGTCCAGAGTCACCACAGGCATTATTGTGTAAATATCTGCCATCCAAACTACAATGTGAAACAAACCTTCCTTGGTGGAGGTAACCATCAACATGGATGTCATGCTTGAATCATATGACGATGGTGATGGTGATGATGATGACGATGGTGATGGCGTGCATCAAGTTCCTCTTGTGATTGGCACGCTGCTTCTCATGATTTCCCTTTCGGTCTTTTCTGCTGCAATCTTTTCCAGATCCAAATATGAGCACTATTGTTATCGTTATTATTACTTATAATATTAATATTACAACTACTACTACTAATATATCTTACTTCAACCACTACTATTACTAAATAATAACATGTACAGTATTATTATTAATGATTAGTATTTTATGAGTGATAATAAGTATTGTTAATACTAATCATCATCAAGCAATGTCAGGATGGTAATCACACTACTATTACTACTTAATAATAACGTAATAATAATTACTATTATTAATAACATGTGTATTATTAATTACAATTGATAATACTACTATTTATTATTATTATTATGGTGGTGATCAAATGAAATACACATTATCAATATTGTTACTTTTAATATGACTATTATTAATCAACAAAAACATGATTATTATTGTTAATAGTAATCCAAATGTATTCTTATTATTTGTAGTAGTAGTGTGATTATTATGAGTACTCTCACCATCCTGATGATGCCTGCTGGTGATGGTCATGAATCAAGTAAGAACAATTAGCAGTATTTGAAGTAATATTGCTGTTTAAAACCAACAGGTGAATCATAATATCTTTTTGTGAACTATAAAGACTAAAGACAAGCAGTAAAGTAAGGACGAGCAGTAAACATGATGTCAACAGTAGCAGGTGATGCACATGAAGGTGTAACCATGACAACTGCTCTGTTTTATGTGATGATCATGTGATGACACTCAGTTGAGTAGCAGATTCCCTCCAGCGAGGTGCAGACACTCCGAGGCGACAGCTGACTATAACAAGGCCGCACTGCGACACACACACACACACACACGGGCGTGTGATGTATCAGCTGTGATGCGAGGCCGACCATAAAAGGGCGTCCGTGTGAGCATCAACAGTCCGTGTTTACACGAGTGTAGCGAGGACGCAAACAAATGAACGCTGGCGTGTGATTTGGACTTATAGAAAGTAGAGTACGTGATCTACGCCGCATCTCCGGCTGCCATGTCGGGAGGGAACGGTCGCGATGCTTCCTGGCGAGGACACTGACCGTCTACGTTTGGTGTCACATGATGACATCTTCTCCAATCAGCCACGCAGGGACAGACCACATCCATCCATCCAAACACATGAATAACACTCCTTCCATTCAGGGGTCGGCCTGAATCCAGCCTTCGCCAACACCTGAGCCCTTGGAACTCAAGCCTTTGTCGAGCACCCATGAATCAGTGAAACTCGAGTCTTTGGCAACCCTTGAGTCAGTGAAACTTGAGTCTTGGTCAAGTACACGTGAGTCAGTGAAACTCAAGTCTTTGTTGCCTACCCGCAAGTCAGTGAAATTTGAGTCTTCATGGAACACCCATGAGTCAGTGAAACTTGAGTCTTTCTGGAGCACCTGTGAGTCAGGGAATTGTGATTCTTTGTCAAATGCTCACTGATCAGTCAGTGAAACTCGAATCTTGGCCAAGTACATGTGAGTCAGTGAAACTCGAGTCTTTGTCAACACCTATGTCAGTGAAACTCAAATCTTTGTCGACGACCCGTGAATCAGTGAAACTTGAGTCTTCGTCGAACACCCGTGAGTCAGTGAAACTCAAATCTTGGTCAAGTACATGTGAGTCAGTGAAACTTGAGTCTACGTCGAGCACTCGTGAATCATTGAAGCTTGTGTCATCATCGAGTACCCATTAGTCGGTGAAATTTGAGTCTTGGTTGGACACCCGTGAGTGAGTCAAATGCGAGTCTTTGTCAATCCACGAGTCAGTGAGACTCAAGTCTTCATTGAGCACTTGTGAGTCAGTGACTCAAATCTTCATTGACCATTCGTGAGTCAGTGAAACTCGAGTCTTCATCCAGCACCTATGATTCAGTAAAACGAGAGTCTTTGTCTAGCACCCGTGAGTCAGTAAAACTCGAGTTTCCGTCAACCTGAGAGTCAGTGAAACTTGTGTCCTTGTCGAGGTCACGTAAGTCAGTGAAACTCGAGTTTTCATCCAGCACCCGCGAGTCAGTAAAACTCACGAGCTGAGTGAGTGAATCATTGCTTTTGTGGAGTCTGTGATGCAGTTTGGGCAGAAAGGGGAAGGAGAGTTGATTTGCGGAAAGGAGAGATTTGTTGCAGTTGTGCACTACTGCAAAAGTACAAGCACAATAATGAAGATAATACTTGTAAAGTACACTTTATGTTCTTGCTGATTTGCCCTCCTTGAGTGTATCATGCCCTGCGCAGCCAACGAGCATGCATGTGTGCGTTTTTGCGCATGAATCATGTGATGTGTGACCTTTTGAGGAGAAAATCAACAGGCCGCATTGGAGGGGAAGGAGCCAGCCAGGCTTAGAAATGTTCTTATGAAAGAAGACTTACGTAAGCTGTCATAACTGCGGCTTTCCCCTTCTCTGAAGCCGTGGCTGAAGTCGTCATGGTAACCAGGACACGCTAAGTCGCCTTAGCAGACTTTTTTTAGGTACTTTAAATCCTGAAAGGTTGAACTTTTTTGGTTGGGGGGGAAGCCCAGTGAGTTGCCTAATATTGCTCAGTATAGAGTACTGCATGTGTTTGTGTACAAATATGCAGATGATTGCGCTTGTAGGTTAGAGTGGAGTACAACTGCTCTACATGACACGCAGCACGCTTTCTTATGTTGTGGTTACACCACGCTGCAGCTCCTTCCTGTTATTCTTACTTACTTTCACCCTAACCAAGGTCAAACACCACCAAGATCCCTTCTCTAGCAGAGGCGGGCCATACCACACATTTGTACATACAGGTCCAGAATCGCCGACACCAATATCGATAGCGTCATTTTTCATACCACATATTTGTACATACAGCTCCAGAATCGCCGACACCAATATCGATAGCGTCATTTTTCAAGACCATTGAATGATTTTGTGACTTCTGCCATGAATGTGTCATCATCAGAATAAAACACAGGACAGATTTTCCAACACCACATCATGGCTTCCAATACGTTGATGTTTTTCAGCCTCTGAGTGCAAGCCATACAGTGGACATACTCAGCTTCATACTCCTGCAGTGACGACATCCTCCACCTCTCCATCACCTGCGTCCATCCCTGAGGACGTCTTCTTTGGGGGAACCAGTGAGGATCAGGTAGACATTGACCACATTTTCATGGAATTGATATATTTTACTTTGATTTTTTTCCGTGTAGTCTTGTTTTTACATTTAAGAATATTTGTATTATTTTTTAATATTTTTGTTTTTAATTGTTTTCCCTTACAGTCTTGTTTTTAAAATGTTTTAAAAGTTGTTTTAAAAATGTCTTTATTTATTATTATGATTTAATTCATTTTATTTTTCCACATAGTCTTGTTTTTACATTTTGAAGTGTTTGTATTATTTTTGTCTTTTAATTATTTTCCCCTACAGTCTTGTTTTTAAACGTTTTCAAAGTTGTTTTAAAAATGACTTTTTCTTAGTTTTTAGTTATTATTAGTTATTCTTTAATTTGTTTTTTTTTTTATTTTCCCATGTACTGTATCTTGTTTTTACTTTTAGACATTTTTGTATTATTTTTTATGTCTTTTAAATGTTTTTTCTTAGTCTTGTAAAAGCATATTTTTTTATATTTGTTTATTTATTTATTGTTATTATTATTTAATTTGTTCTATTTACATTTTTTTCTTATCATCTTGTTTTCGGATTACACTTAGCAGTGGCACAAATTCTATTATGTATTTGATTATTTATTGTATTATTATTAAGAAAATGGGCGGATGGATTATTTATTGTATTATATGATTTTATTATTTGAATTTTATTGTTTTTATTACAAATGTATTTATTTTTCCCACAAGAACTGAAGAGAAAGGATCTGTTCCAGGGTTGAAATGTCACCATGAACATCCCAACTGTCATACAAGTGTAAAAAGAAGCTAACCAGCATAAATAGTAACATCTGAACACTTTACCTTCACGTTGACGCACATGCAGTATCTCCTGTCTTCATCTTTGCAGGACGCGTGCTCGCGATTGAGCGACTGTGACGTTGGAGGCGTGGACGTGAGCAGCAGCGTGGAGGACCTGCAGGCCCTCAGCTCTTCTTTGGGAGACTCGGACTACTTCAGGGACCTGGACGCTGTTCTTGGTGGACCCCTGAAGGCCATCAGTCCAGACCGGACATCCCAGACGGCAGCGCCCCCTGTGGCCTTTCAATCCTCATCACCCTCGTCTGCGCACCCTGCAGAGGAGGCACCCGGCGGCACGCTGGTGGTCACCCAGCTGCGTCCCACCCTGTTGCCCAGCTGTGTGATTGACAGCGCTGACTCCTTGTGCCCCGGAGTGGGGCTGAGCGTGACTATTAATCTGAGCGGACTGCTGGGATCAATGGAAACAACTCAAAGGCAGCACAGCATCATGCATTTCAACGGAGAGGTCGACGGTTTCCCCAACTTAGCAAGATCCATGTCCACATCTCGAAGACACAGCTGGGGCGTCCCCGTGTCCCCCATCAGCCTGGGAAGGAGGTACGACTTTTGTCTTATTTCTGCTTTTTATCATAGACTTTCTGAAGTGAGTATGCAGTGTACATCAGTGGAAGTGTGGAAGTGGTCCATTTGGAACACGGCCATAGAGGTGCTCTGTCACTTCCTGTCTGTACTTTTTCAAAATGCGCCAATCACTTTGGCCTTTTCCCTTTTTACATGATTTTTTACGATGGCCAGCTGTGATGTTCCTGTGAACATTTTGGTGAGCACACGGGGCCGAGACATAAAGTGAACAGCATACAACACAATCTAATCTCCTCTATTCAACACTTAGCCGTGAAGTAAACATCAAATGACAACATTTCAATCGATGTTGAATTCAATCAAGTACGTCAATATCATTTAAATGCATGACAATAAATGACTGTATTAATTCATTATGAACGTAAAAGTCATTTTATTTTACATACGTAGATTACTCGTCATTTTTATGTTGATCGATTTTATAGATGGAAAAAGTAAAAAGCTAAATAGTTCATGACACACTCTAGACCAGGGGTCACCACCGTTTGTCCTTGTGAGAGCTACTTTTACAAAATGAAAATGGCCAAGAGCTACTCATTTTTGGAACATTTCTTTTCTGAGCTTATTTTAAACCCAAACAAAGCGAAGATGCTTGTTTTACCAGAACATGAACAAAATGCTGGTGTCCACAACTCACATGTTGTTTTTCTTTCATTATTAACTGGAAGCCTGAATGAAAAGCAGGCTTGCGGGCACCTCATGTGGTCGTGGGGGCTACCTGGTGCCCGCGGGCACCACGTTGGTGACCCCTGCTCTAGATCAAGGGCTGCCCAAACTTTTTCCACAGAGGGCCACAAACTGAAAAATGAACGAATGCGGGTTCCACTTGGTGTGAAATAGAATATTTGCCCCGTTTTGTTTGATGAACAGCATCGCATAAAAGTGAGTACAAGCCACATATTTCACATATTTCACATATTTCACATATTTCACATATTTCACATATTTCAGCAACCTTTTATGGTATCTTGTCAGGGGACAATACGACACATTGGAACTTGGATACGGGGGTGTGAAAAAGTGTTTGCCCCCATCCTGATTTGATATGTTTGTCACACTTAAATCATCAAACAAATGTAAATATTAGTCAATGACAACACAACTCAACACAAAATGCACTTTTTAAATGAAACTTTTTATGATTAACAGAAAAAAATCCAAAGCTACATGGCCCTGTGTGAAAAAGTGATTATTCTAACCCCGCACCCCCTTAATACATAACTTAACTGACATTAATGACATCTATAAAATGTTATAAAGCCATTTCTAAAGCTGTGGGACTCCAGCCAACCACAGTGAGAGCCATTATCCACAAATGGCCAAAACATGGAACAGTGGTGAACCTTCCCAGGAGTAGGCCGGCCAACCAAAATGACCCCAAGAGCGCAGAAACGACTCATCCGAGAGGTCACAAAAGACCCCACAACAACATCCAAAAAACTGCAGGCCTCACTTGCCTCAGTTAAGGTCAGAGTTCATGACTCCACCATAAGAAAGACACTGGGCACAAACGGCCTGCATGGCAGAGTTCCAAGACCAAAACCACTGCTGAACAAAAACAACATTAAGGCTCGTCTCCATTTTGCCAGAAGACATCTTGATGATCCCCAAGACCTTTGGGAAAATACTCAAAAGTTGAACTTTTTGGAAGGTGTGTGTCCCATTACATCTGGCGTAAAAGTAACGCTGCATTTCAGAAAAAGAACATGATAGCAACAGTAAAATATGGTGGTGGTAGTGTGATGGTCTTCAGGACCTGGAAGACTTGCTGTGATAAATGGAAGCATGAATTGTGCTGAAGGAGAACGTTGGTGACCTCAAGCTGAAAGCAACTTGGGTTCTGCAGCAGGACAATGATCCAAAACACACCAGCAAGTCCACCTCTGAATGGATGAAGACTTTGGAGTGGTCTAGTCCAAGTCCTGACCTGAATCCTATTGAGATGCTGTGGCATGACCTTCAAAAGCTGCATGTTTTTTCTCCCTTAATAATAAAAAGTTTCATTTAAAAAGTGCATTTTGTGTTGAGTTGTGTTGTCATTGACTAATATTTACATTTGTTGGATGATCTGAAACATTGAAGTCTGGCAAACATGCAAAAAAGTAAGAAATCAGGAAGGGGGCAAACACTTTTCCACACCCCCGTAAATGACATTTGGTAAACCAACCAATGTAGATATGCTAAGAATTTTGATATATTTAAAGAAAAAAAACAACCTCAATCCTGGAGATGTGTGTTATCGGTGACAAAGCGTATTGTTCATATGAACTTTTTCTCCTTACGTGACACCTTTTTGCTCAGTTCTGCATTTCCGTTACAAATATTTCAACTTTATTTTCAACTGTATATTTTCTCCTTTAGTTTAGTTTAGTTTAGTTTATGAAGGACAGTGTGGAGTTTCATTAAAAAGATGTCTGCACCAGATTTAATTTCCATCTGCGGTCCTCACATCATAAAATACAATACAAACATACAGTAAAGTGCAATACAAATACAAGAGAGTACATATAAATACCAGGTACAAAAATGCAATAAAGTGAAATACAAGAAACCACATATAAATACAAGGTACAATCGTTAAAAAGCTAGTGCAGGATAAAATTGTAAAATATAAGCACTTCTGAAATAAACAGTCTCAATCTCCCTGTAATATGACTTCATCCCAAAATATTTGGACTTTATTTTCGTTATATGAACACTTTTGTTTGAGGTTTTTCTCACAATATTACAACTTTTCAAAACCATAACATCCTTCTTTTAAAACAAATATTTCAACTTTATGCTTCTAAAATAGTTATTTTCCTTCATAATATTATAACTTCATGCTTGTAAAATAGCAACTTTTTCTTGTAAAGTTTAGTTTGATCTCTTATTTTTCCAACCTTATTCTCCTAATATTTTGACGTTTTCCCATCAAACGACTTCTCTTTTCTTCCATTGTTGCTGCGTTTGCTGCAAATGGCCCCCGGGCCGCCCTTTGGACACCCCCGCTCTAGATTAAAGTTGCTTACAATTCATTTTGAATGATTCATTTGGTCATTTAAAATTAAGTTAAATTGAATTGTAATGTAATGATTTAAATTAAAAAAATGTTTTTTGAAAGCCCACAAAACAAAGACATATCGTCTGATCAAAAGTAAAATGATGTCAACGACGAAGGTAAAACAGTGTTATGCATTCTTCCTCTCTTTTTTTTGATTTATGAAAATACATTTGGTGTTTTTTGTGTAACTCCTGCAAACCCGCGACTCACTGAGAAGACTAAATCTAAGGTTTGCTTGAACGACAACAATAACTGCTGTTCATTGGGTGTCTTTGTTCCTCTGCCAGACTAAGTCTGGACACCATGGCCGTGGACAGCGATGGAGACGATAATGACGAAGGGGGGCAGCGCGGCCTCTTCCAGTCCACTCAGCAGAAGACTGGTTGTCCACTGGAGGAGACAGACGGCCCCCAGCAGAGTGTCTCCAGCTCTACTGTTGAGGTACTTTCAACACTGTGAAGCAGTAACAGCTGCACATCCTGGCCAGATTGAACTCGATCGCGTTTCTCACCTTCTTCATCAGTTTGCTGCCCCTCGCAACTTTCTTTGGCCCCATGGCGGGTGTTAGCGGAGAATTTTTTCATTGTCGAAACGAAACTCACCAAGCGTCCGTCAATTTCAGATTCACCGTCTTAGACTTATTTTACAATGTGACCGATTGAAGCAAAAAGATACAATTTCAGGCGGCCGTCCCAAAAAGGGAGACATCCCGTCCCCTCATGGATGCTCTTTCAGCTTAGACTCGTCCTTACACTGTCCCCATCCTCCTCGGGTCAGGGAAAGGGGGGGCTCTGATAGCTCCATTTGGTTACTACGGCAACACAGCCCGTCCTGGCTCCATCGATGCTCTTCCGCTCATAAATATCACCTCGCCTAGCCTAAATAGCACCTAGCGCAACGTGGACGGGATGTGTGCTTGCGTGTGACACTTTAAAGACAACCATCAACACTTGTATGCTATGATTCAACATAGTAGTGATGCAACAGTTAGCATACAGAAATATAGTGCTAAATCAACACACAGTATTCATTTTATTGAGTGTACGTGTGCGCTAGCAAGGGGGTGTGTATTGAGCATGCTAATACTGTATAGAACTCTTTTATCCTTTCATGGGTTATTTAGCCCAACACCCAATCAAAAAATACACCACGGGGAGACAGCAACACGTAGGGTGCTTTGTCTGGGCACGGGCAAATGGACCAGTTTGTTACGTGCAACATTGTACGAAAGATGAGGCAAAGCCTTGGCGAAAATATTCTGCAAAAATAAAAAGTCATATTAAATCTGGGTCGTACGAAAACAGAGGTATTTATTTATTATTGTATTTCATTCAATAATATTTTGGTATTTTCTTCACGAGCGGTTCATATAAATTGCATTAAATTCCAGTGTATAAGCCACACCCACTAAATTTAGAGGAAAAAACAGATGTGTACATACAGTATACTCTGTAAACTGCACCGGACTATTAGCCGCACATGTCCATGTTGTGGCTCGCACGAGTCCGTGAGGACCAGGCAGCTCTTTATTTGACAGGAGCCGATCATGAGCTATGAATAAACTCACAACGAGCTTATCAACCCGTTGGAACTTGCAGGAGGTCATTGCTCAATGCAACAGTCTGACTCATGGTGGCATCGGACAAAGAACACTAAACTCATCACACAGCAACTTAACACCTATAATACCTAAGACATATACAAACAAGTACAGTCAAACCTGTCTTAGCGGCCACCTTTATAGAACGGCCACCTGCCTATAGCGGCTACTGAAAAATCCCCCGCAGAAAATGTACGTGTTATAGACCCTGTGTATAACAGTCACCTGTCCAACGCGGCCAGCGGCCACCCATTTTGTCTCCCTTGGTCAATATCTGACTGCATATAGCGGCCAAATTACCGACTCAAGTAGAAGCTTCATGCTCGAAAAAGTTTGTTTTTTCAATCAATGAAGCCGTCGTGTGTAGACTTTAATTACTGAGTCCTAGCTCAGTCACAATCATTCACAAGATCCACACAAACTGTCAGTTGTTCCACATAAAAAAGCCGTCTTCTTACTTTGCAGTGCCACCCTGAAAAGATTAGATGACGGCCAAAACGGTCTTCTTCCCACTTTGCAATGCCGTGAATAGATTCTAAAATAGCCAAAACACCTGAATAAAACATCTAAAATATCACTTAATTGCAGACTAATTAGAGATTAGAAGCCCATTCAATAAGAAAGGAGCGATGGTATTGTTAGTTTACGACGATCTTTGCACCTCCTCCGCAGGACAGGAGCGAGCGTCCCCTGTCCTGCACGCTTACTTGGCGGGCTGTGCCTTCTCCGGGGAGGAAGAGGCAGCCGCTTCATGCCTGGTGGCCGCGCAGCTGCGGTCAATTAACATTTGTGGCGGATAAAAGGCCAGCGGCGTCGAATGTGCGGCGCTGGTTCATTGTTGTTATTGATATTACTAGTTTCCTCACCGGAGCTGTTACCTAGATTTACCTACCTGTTTATGTGTCAACAGAGTGTTTTCTCCTATGTCTCTTGGTTTTGCTCCAGTCTTTTTGTGAATACATGTTAATATGTGTGCACACAAATTCAAAATGGCCACCAACCTGTCTATAGCGGCCACTTTTGCCGTTTCCCTTCAGTGGCCGCTATAGACAGGTTTGACTGTATTTTAAAGTTTTCCCATAATGAATTGTGCCTGAGGAAAGCATTTCACTGGAGGACAAGCAGCATAGAAAATGGACTGCAATGCTGCCTCTGTTCACCAGAGGGAGCCAGAGGAGCCCAGAGGGAGGCTGACATCATTGGAGCGCCCCGGCAGGCACCAATGAATACCTTGCACAGATGCAATGCATTATGGGAAAACTTTAAAATACAGTCAAACCTGTCTATAGCGGCCACTGAAGGGAAACGGCGAAAGCGACCGCTATAGACAGGTGGCCGCTATAGACAAGTTGGCGGCCATTTTGAATCTGTTTTTTTTTTACCTTGTATTGGTACTTGTTTGTATATTTCTTAGGTATTATACGTGTTAAGTTGCTGTGTGATGAGTTTAGTGTTCTTTGTAAGATGAAAGTGTGAGTCAGACTGTTATGTAATGATCTCTTGCAATTTCCAATGGGTGAGACAAGCTCGTTGTGAGTGCACTGATAGCTCGTGGTTGGCTCCTGCCAGAGAAAGAGCTACCGTTTCCTCACTGACTCACGAGCGGCACAGTATTTAAACGATTAGGAATAGGTCTGGAGTAAAGGAGATGTCACGAGATTAGAATTTAGCCATAAATTAGCCGCACCGCTGTATAAGCCGCAGGGTTCAAAGCGTCAGAAAAGAGTAGCGGCTTATACACCAGAATTTACCGTATGCATCTCATCACCTCACAGTGCATTGTGAGAGACCCACTTAAGTGACCAAATAAGGTTCCGGTGCGGGTAATGTGTTCATGGATGAAATAAATAAGTTGCTGTGTGTATATTCCACTTGGAGCGCATTCACATCTCTGAAGTGGGGAAACTCTTCTTGATGGAATCCAATCATCTAAACTCATTGTGTGTTTGCAACATTATGACAACCTTCATAATATATGAATATGTTTACATCATTCCAGGCTGCAGGATTTCCCGGCAAGCAAGTGTACTCGCGCTCAGAGATCCTCGCCACGGACGAATGTTCACGTGCTGCACACGTTTCGCACATCGTACGCACGTCCAAGCAGGCTGCAAGGGCAGCAGGAGGTGTTGTCTTTTCACATGTCGACCGTATGAGTTTGAAATGTGTTTGGCACTGGAAATAAGCTCTTTCATCTCCCTGTAACCTCGTCTCTTGTGTAGCAGAGGAGTTTGACCCCGAGGAACACCTGCACTCCACGGAGGGCCAGAGTCACATGTAAGTCCGCAGCATTGTCAGTGAAGTGTGCTTGCACCCTGAGTGGGGTCAGACAGCGTTAATGTGCGTGACGACATGACTTCCATCTGCCCAGACCTATTGATGTACGAAAGGAAGCCTCGTGTGCTTTGGAAGGTCATACTCTACACTGTTAGGAATAACGCACACACAGCATTATACTGACTATTGGAGTCCAGTAATGTACATTTATGTTATTTAGTGTCAGAGGAAGTAGAATGTTGATACTCATTTCATTTGAATGTTTCTTCCAACTGCTTGTAAGCTATTAGAATCCATTAGAAAACTTCAAAGCTAAAATAAACCCTAAAATTGAATTAAACGATGAATAACCTGTATACCTAAAATGTTTACTCACATTAAACGTGAACCCCAAAAACCAAAACAAAAATGTAACAAATTAAATTGCTGGAAACGATCCTGCAACCGTTCAATAATTTCAAATCAATCACGGACCTATAAGATAAATATGAAATGAAAAAATGTCAATCGGTGCTAAATTAATTGAAACTGGGCGTTAAACCGACAATTTGCCGTTACCGATATTTACCAGGATAACCGTCGTCATTTTGCCCACGTTAGTAAATTCGTTGTTATGATAAAAAAAGACAATAAAAAGTCTTTTTTTGTCTGTTTTGACTGCGTCTGCTGGTATGCTATGTTCGTTCCCCTTTAAGACAAGGTACAGCGTGTGTAGTCATGTGACTCCACCCATCCAGGGGAAACAGACGATGAGGGAACGGCTGATGGTTCGAATGAAGAAGCGGCTGTGCAGTGCCAGCATCCATCCATTTTCTATACCGCTTCTCCTCATTTTTATTACCACTTCTCCTGTCGCCCAAAGTCAGCTGGGATAGGCTCCAGCATGCCCCCGCGACCCTAATGAGGAGAAGCGGCATAGAAAATGGATGGATGGATGGATAAACTAAATATAACAATTACCTATTCAATAAATATTAATTGAAAACATTAGAATCAATGTTACATTAATTGAAACTCTTACTTATTAAATATTAATTGAAAAAATAAGAATCAATGCTTAATTAAATAAAACACTTACCAAAATATTATATCAATATTATTTCAATAATGACAAAATTCTGTCTTATTATATTATTACATTCAATTTCATTTAATCAAGATAGATTATGAATTATTTTATTTACAATTATTTTATTGAATGAAAAAATATATTTTTGTGAATTGTAATTGTAATTTTCTTTAATTACAAACTATTTATTGAAAATTAATTTGAGAAAATGTAATCGACTATCAAGGGTGTGTATTGAACTATCTCGCTCAAACTGCTTTTCCTGGGCACGTCACACTTTTGCCCGGCCACTTGTTGCTAGGCAGAATTTCACTTAAGATTATTCATGATTTTTCTGTGAATCTATTTTATTTACTTTTGCTTGATTTTTGTGTTGTTGTGACGTGATGTCATTTATTTAATTTTATTTAATTTAATTTAATTTAATTTAATTTTATTTTATTTTATTTTATTTTATTTTATTTTATTTTATTTTATTGTGACCACACTATTCATTCAAAATTACTTTAAAAAAATGGATGGTCCATCAGAAACAGGAAGCCAGACAAACACTCAACAACAACCCAAAAGATATGCGCTATTTTCACTGTGTTAAATATCAAATTAGAAAGAAAAACAGAGCCACGTGCGGGATTCTGCAGGGCATTACCGTAAATGAAGTACCAGCCATTGAAGCATGAAAAGCACACAAGGATGTGCTTTTTTTCCTGTCATTGCATTCTTTCATTGCTTGATGACTGTGTGCACATTCTGTGCTGTATCTGCACACTTATGGGCTCATCTCCTCCCACGTTCACGTAACAGAAGGGAACAGAGGGGCTTTCCTTCCCCATTCCTTGCTGGCATTTCTGCTCCATGTCATATGTCTGCAACCTTCTCCTCCCGCCCTGCTCTCTCCCACCTCCTTAGATGGTGTGTGTGTGTGTGTGTGTGTGTGTGTGTGTGTGTGCACAGTATACAGTGGTGTGAATAAGTGTTTGCCCCCTTCTTGATTTCTTATAGTTGTCACACTTAAATGTTTCAGATCATCAAACAAATGTAAATATTAGTTAATGACAACACAACTCAACACAAAATGCACTTTTTAAATGAAACTTTTTATGATTAAGGGAGAAAAAAAATCCAAAGCTACATGTCCCTGTGTGAAAAAGTGATTGCCCCCCTGTTAAAACATAACTTAACTGAGATGAATTGAGATCTATCAGTGTGGAAAAGGTTATAAAGCCATTTCTAAAGCTTTGGGACTCCAGCCAACCACAGTGAGAGCCATTATCCACAAATGGCCAAAACATGAAACAGTGGTGAACCTTCCCAGGAGTGGCCGGCCAACCAAAATGATGCTAAGAGCGCAGCGACCACTCATCTGAGAGGTCACAAAAGACCCCACAACAACATCCAAAGAAGTGCAGGCCTCACTTGCTTCAGTTAAGGTCAGTGTTCATGACTCCACCATAAGAAAGACACTGGACACAAACGGCCTGCATGGCAGAGTTCCAAGACCAAAACCACTGCTGAACAAAAACAACATTAAGGCTCATCTCAATTTTGGCAGAAAACATCTTGATGATCCCCAAGACCTTTGGGAGAATACTCTGTGGTCTGACGAGACCAGTTGAAGACATTAAAGTGATGAATGGAAGCATGAATTGTGCTGAAGGAGAACGTTGGTGACCTCAAGCTGAAAGCAACTTGGGTTCTGCAGCAGGACAATGATCCAAAACACACCAGCAAGTCCACCTCTGAATGGATGAAGACTTTGGAGTGGTCTAGTCCAAGTCCTGACCTGAATCCTATTGAGATGCTGTGGCATGACCTTAAAAAGGAAAAGCCTCCAATGTGGCTGAATGACAACAATTGTGCAAAATTCCTCCCCAGCGCTGGAAGAGACTCATTGCAAGTTATCACAAACGCTTGATTGCAGTTGTTGCTGCAAGTTTGGATTTTTTTCCCTCCCTTAATCATAAAAAGTTTCATTTAAAAAGTGCATTTTGTGTTGAGTTGTGTTGTCATTGACTAATATTTACATTTGTTTGATGATCTGAAACATTTAAGTGTGACAAAGATGCTAAAAAATAAGAAATAAGGAAGGGGGAAAACACTTCTTCACACCACCATACCTGTACAGTATGTGCGCTATGTTTGCCAGATTGTGTTGACAAGTGCCCCCACCCCCACCCTCCAACCCCCATATCTACTCAGCTTCAGTGTCTTGTTTGTCTTAGGCTGATGGTACAGAAAGTTCTGCAGGAGCTAAAGTTGTACCATGGGTAAGTAAAGTAAACAACGTGCTGCTCAAACGCCACCCCACACATGCAAGGAGCAGTGTGTGCCCAAGCACTGTGTGCCACCATGTCACTGTGTGTGTGTGTGTGTGTGTGTGCATGTCTTTGCAGACTGTGTATCCATCCTTCTGACACCAAATCACATTGCTCTTGAAGGGAACACTGCATAAGTCACTCATATTGTACATCACGTTTATTGTTACATGTACTCAGTTTGCCTTCAGTTCTGCTATGCACATCCAAATTCTGTTGCATTTCTTTAATTTTGGTTTGTTTTTATTTTATTATTGTTGCACGACACCACGACTAAAGGACACGCCCATAAAAATGCCTGTTTTTGACTCTGTAAGTCAGGGCTGTTCAAACTAACTTGTTCCAAGGGTCACATTTTCATTTTGCTCAAGACTTGTATTTGAATATATACTGTATCTTCAATGCAAGGGTAAGACTTGACCAAATGGCTAAGCCATGAATAAAGCAATACAGTCAAGTATAAAACAGTTAACACTAATCAAAGATCATCTATATCAGGGGTCCTCATCAAGCAGCACGGTACCAGTCTGTGGGGAGGGCCGAATGGGGCCACTGGAAGCTAAAAAAATACATTTGTAAATAACTACATCAAATTTTATATCAATATCAGTTTTGGAATAGTTTGTGCATGTATATGATGTTTGTGGCCAACGACGGGCCTCGGGGGCTGTGGGTCTACTGCAGAAATGCTAGTCAAACATTTGCATTTGAAAAGAAGTATAAATCTTTTTCTTTTTTCTTTTTGGATGAATGTAAAGAAAACTGGACATTTTACAAGAAACCTTCTAAAAGGGAGAGCGAGGGGAAAAAGGGCAAAATACGTGAGTTTCCCGGGGAAAACGGGTGGGTTGACAGGTGTGGTCAAACATCCTCTTGTACATACGACAGGACTGTTCTGCTGTTGTTAGGATCTACTGCAAAAAAAAAAAAAAAGCTAGTCAAAGACCCTCTATGTATGACAAGAGCACGCCGCTGTTTTCAGGAACCTGCTGCCCACGTTTTGAAATGAACCGGCAGTGAAGCAGCCCTGTTCTAAGCCCTATAATATGCCTCACGCTCTTATTAAATGCATCTTTAAGTTGCTGTGTTTAGCTACTCACCACTAATGAATCTTTTTAAAAAAAAACTGTACTGATAACTTTCTGCTTCTCAGACCAATGTGGTACCGAAATTAACTGTAGTTTGTGCACACCTGGAGATAAGAAGGACCGGAACAAATTAGTATTTGACCAACTGTACCTCTTGATTTGTCCCAATCAAATATGACACTACTGCTACCGCATCACTACTTCCAGGACAACCAGAGAATAGAGCAGGAGGAGCCACCTGGCGTGGCCCAGCAAGGTGCACTGGATTCGGGCACATGCTCCGAGCAACTGGTGTGATGCCACGGCAGTCTCTGGCAAACCTTTTGCAGGTTGATGAAGACTCAAGTTACACTGATTCGCGAGCTAATGAAGACTCGAGTTACACTGATTCGCGTGCTGATGAAGACTCGAGGTTCACTGACTCACCGGTTGATGAAGACTTGAGTTACACTGATTCGCGTGCTGATGAAGACTCTAGTTTCACTCACTCATGGGTTGACAAAACCTCAAGTTTCACTGACTCACGGGTGCTGCACAAAGACTCGAGTTTCTCTGACTCGTGGGTTGATGAAGATTCCAATTTTACTGACTCACAGGAGCTCGAGGAAGACTAGAATTTCACTAACTGGGGCAATGAAATGTCACTGACTCACAGGTTGACAAAGACTCCAGTTTCAAAGATGATGAATAGAACAGAGGGAATCGGAGTAACAGTCTAGCCTTTAGCCTGGTCGTCAGGGTACTGCAACAACTGTGCTTCCACCTCCTGTCACTACCTTATGCGTCATTATCACGTATTTGTACATCATTACCCACTTAGCGTAACGAGATGGTGTTTCTGTGAAAAAAATGGCCTATTTTTGGAGATACAAAGCATGAATGAATGGGAGGGTTTTGCCACAAATTAAAAATAATGTCTTTGATAAGAAATCTGCAAATATGCGGTGGTCCACGTTACACCATCATGACGCGACACTTCTCCAACAAGCATGCGTGTGTTTTGGAGGCAGTGAAAGATGAATCTGTCTTCCACAGAGCCAAGCAGAGGACCCACAAAACCTATGACAAAGAAAATGTCACATGGTACGAGTTCCTCTCGAATGAGTAAGTTCATTTCTTCCTGCTCTTCCTTTAGTCTTTCATGAGGATATGCCACTAGATACTCGACAACTTGCTCTCTGTTCCCTTATTGATAGTATTTTTTATGTAGGGTTGGTATTACAGTGGCCTCCTGCATCTTTGGATTTTTCAGTATGCGGTCCTCAGTGGAAAATGGATGGACACCCCTGGGACAAATGAACATTTAAGGTTACGTTTACCTTTATTGAACACGCGATTGTTGCCAAAGACACCATGTGGCAGCGAGATCAACACCGACACCACCTTCCTGTTTTGCCATGAGTTATTTCTTGGCTTCAGTAGTGTTTCTCGCCTCAAGTCTCTCCTTTTCTTAATGATCACGGCTGCAAAATAAGTCGAAATGGAGCCAAAGAACGTTGCAAGTGGCAGAATTTTGATAAATAAGGTGAGAAACACAAGAAGGTTGTTACGTGCAGTCAGGCAGAGATCCCAATATGCAGAGCCAGACACAATCCAGGTAAAAATAATATCTTTAATTTAGTTGAACAGTAACCAAGTAACAAACAAATAGCAAAAACTTCCGAGTCCAAACTGAGGTAGAACGGTGCAACTAAGGTAGTAAAACAAAAAGGCACCGTGGAAAAAGGAAACAACTCACTGATGAGCAGACGGCGTCACAGGAGGCAAGGAGCACGTGGAACAGACTTTGAAAGAACACAGCAATCTTACGGCAAAGAGCACAGGAGCAAACAAACTGGTGTTTCACAGGCAGCATGCAAACCAGTAGTACAATCCCACGTCCTCCTCCTGCAGTCATGTGGCTTAAGAGCCCTTGATGACCAAGTGGCTACAGGTGTGCCTCGTGGCGCCGCCCACTCAGGGAGTGAAGGGATCTACAAAGAAGCACACAGGTCAAAAGGTGACAACACCAACATGAAACAAACCTAACAAAGGTGTTGTCCATGTTGACCTCGCTGCCACATCGCGTCTATGGCAACAATCACGTCTTCTATGAAGGTAAAAGTAAGCTTAAGTGTTCATTTATCCCTTTCATTCATTATTTAAATGCATTTACAAAAGCTTTCGACATGTAAAACTATAATTGTTTTGTGTTAGCGTTTGTGGCATAACTGTGTTAGTTAGCAAAGAGCTACAGAGTCAACCGCTGATGACATCATAGACAGAGCTGTATTAGCAAGCTAATAGGATGCTAACAAGGACGTTTTGTGATAAGAATACATTAAGAACACAGCTGGACTCATGCAGTGTATTAATAACACGACAAGACGCGTGTCACATTGTACATATTTTTTTCACTTTAATCGACAAACACGCTGATCGTGGCGTGTGCTAACCCAGGTTCCGCTGTATACGTTATTATATATGTACACAGTCGTCCTTCGCTATATCGCAATTTAAAAAAAAAATGTATGAATTAGCGATTGCTGATTTGTGGTAGACTATGGTCTGTTTTTAGTCGAAACATATTGAAATGCAAGTGATATGTAGTATTCTGGCAGCAGTAACGTTACATGGATGGGACATCCGTCCTTATTACATTACCCTGCCGAGCACTCCATGTTGCCAGACATGGATGCACAGTGAAAAGGGTTCGCCTCCTATTCCGTGTGGAAGTGGTAAGTTTGTGACTTCTTAAATATTCAGTAATACTTCAAAAATATTGCATTTATTAACACTGAATCCTATATCGTGAAAATTCGTTAATCGCGGTCGGGGCTGGAACCAGTTAACCGCTGTAAACGAGGGACAACTGTATTGCTATTACTTATACTGTATTAGGATCGTTTGGACTATTCACACCACTGAGTGGTATTCTATTTTTTTTGTAAAGGCAAAATTGTTCATACAGTTTGTTTTTTTTTCCCCTCAATGAACTGGAAATGGTCCGGCAGAAATGAGGAAGAGGATGATCGAACTGAGAAGGTGGAAAAGGGTACCAAGGTGAAGAGGACCCTCAGCTCGTTGAGGAACAGGATGACTGGATCCTTCAACAAAGATAAGGTAAATGCATCCATCGGCCAAAAACAGCTTAGGGTGCGTTCACACACACGAACTCTAGCCTGTTTGCTGTTTGGTCAAGTATTAACGCAGTCCATCAGGACCCGCTGCTCGTTGAGAAGAGCGATACATGCTTTCATGTTAGTCTCCTTGAGGTAGTTTGTTCCTACCTTTTTCCGTTTGTTAGTAATCAGCAGTACTGTAGAACATATGTACGTTTCAGGAAAACATCAGTTCCCGACTAAAAAAAGGAGAAAAACAGAAAGATACATCTCAAGCATAACTTGCACTTTGACACAATTTTTTTTGCTTTTGTGACAGCTCAAATATCTAAGCAACTATACCACAAAAAAAGCTTGTTTATTTACAAATAGAACACCATGAACTATTTACAGTTTTCATATTTCAGTGTGAACTATGTGTGTGAATGCGTGTGCACGCGTTAAAATGTAACCTTCAGCACACTACACTCCTCCGCACTCTCTCACTTCCTTCTTGCTGTCATGTGCGATTTTTCCCTTCACATGATCCGATGTCATGCTCCGCAGGACAGGAGTGAGCACTTCCTGTCCTGCTCTTATTTTGGTGTGCTGCACTTCCTGCTGGGGGTTGGGTGCAGCCGCTTCACCCCAGGGGTATTGTGCACAGCTGGCCACAATCTCAATTAGTAGAGCTTAAAGCCCAGCGTCGTCGTCGGTACGGCGCTGGTTCATTGCCTTTGTGTGCTTCAACTGTGCTGTCACCGAGACGGTTCCTTGACCTGTCGCTCCTGCATACCATGACCATATCTTCCGTGCATGTTTTTCACAGAGCCGTTTTCCTGTGTCGCTTTCTGTTGTTTTTCTTGCACCTGCTTTATTAAAGTATTTTTATTTTCCACCACCACCGTCTGTCTCTGCATACTGGGGGTCAAGCACTCGACAGCTCCACAGTTCGTAACATCCGAGCTCGTATCAAATGCACCTCTGCCACCTTGTGGCCGTTTTTATGGCGTAAAATTGCTCTGAAGTGAAATGCATTAGTGGAGACTTGCGTCATCACCTCTTTTTGCTTCTCGCGCAAAAAAACGTGAAAGATGTATAAATACGTTGTTGGGATCAGGAGTTTGGATTTATAAAAACGTATACAGTGTTCCCTCACTCTATCGTGGTTCACCTTTCGAGGATTCGCTGTTTCGCAGACTTTTTTAAGTGCTTTTAAAAAAAATGTTATTACAGCGTATGAACACTGTTACAGGCCGAGCCTGGCCCTTTAAGAAGAATTGCATTGTGGGAAGTTGAGTGTCTCTCTTCCCTCTCTCGTCTGTCTACACCGCCGGTATTAGCACGGAAGAAGTGAGAGAGCGTGGAGGAGTGTAGCGTGCAGAAGGTTACACATTGTAGAGACATTTTAACGCATGCAAACGCTACAGTTGTGTTTGCATGCACACACACGGTTTAGTTCCAAATGTGAAAACTGTAAATAGTTCATGGTGTTATATTTGCAAATAAAGTGTTATTTTGATGTAAAACAACCCTTTTTTGTGTTGTTTATGTTGTGGTATAGATTAGTGGGATGTTGGTATGTTGTGGTGTAGTTGTTTAGATATTTGAGCTGTCACAAAAGCAAAAAAAATGTGTCAAAGTGAAAGTTATGCTTGAAATGTACTTGTATATGTAACATAATATGTATATGTAACATACACAAAATTACAGTAGTTAATGAGGAAACAACCTACCTCACCCTAACCACTACTCATTAGTTACTCATTAGTACTTCATTAGTTACTCAGTAACTCTACTACTCGTTAGTTCCTCACTAGTTCTTCATTAAGGAAAAGGCTTCTTGAGACGTCATCTGTACTTCTGTAAAGAAGGTGTCGGATGTTTCGCTCCTCATCCGAAGATGAGGTGTGCCAACACCCTCCTAAGGAGTAGGGTGTTGGCACACCAATTCCGCCCACTCTTACTGTATTTAAGGCCTAGGCTACCAGCACTTATTAGTTCGCTGACGAAGCTCTTCGGATGAGGAGCGAAACGTCCGACACCTTCTTCACAGAAGTACAGATGACGTCTGAAGAAGCCTTTCCCTCGATGGACAACTCCTGTACGACTGGGAGCCTACACAGACGTAGTTCTTCATTAGTTCCTCAGTAACTAGTCTAAATGTATGTGCCTTAGTCATTAGTTCTTCGTTATTCCCTCAGTAACTACTGTATATTTGTGTACCTTATTGTAAAGTGTGACCAATGTATCTTTTTTAACAAAAATCTGTTTTTCTCTCTTTTCTTGTTGGGAACTGATATTTTACCTATGCTCTACTGCTGATTACTAAACAACGGGAAAAGGTAGAAACAAACTTTTTTTCTGATGGAAGACGGGAGTGTAATGTTTCTTTTGGTAGGTTCCATGTTTATATAACCATACAACACAATATTCTGTGCGCCTTGGAAGATCAGTCAAAATGGTCTAAAATGGCCGCTACTGAAGGGGTTGTCTTTTGAAAAAAGGCTGGGACTGAATGAGTTAAGAAGCAGCTTTACAATGCCATCTAGTGTTTGGAGTTGGAATGACAAGCTACAGTCACACTGAGTCCCCTTATAATGTGTTTATGAGCACACACTGCACCCTTAGTGTTATGGGTGACAAAAGAAATATTGCAGCTGATAGGAGGAAGTATTCTTCAATGTGGCCCTTTTGCTGCATCCTGCTAATGGCCCCCGGCCCGGACTTTGAACACCCTTGTTCTAGTGTAAACAGTGAACTGGGGGCACATGTTGCTGCACCTGTAATCTCCTCACACCGACCCTGTCCCACATCCTGCCTGTTGACACACTTGTAACAGCACTACTAACCTGCCTCCATGTTTGCTTCTGTGCCCCTGCAGGGTAAGACCCGAGACAAAGAGCACCCACTAAGGGGCAAAGAGAAGGACAGGGAGGCCACGGGGACGGAGGGCAGCCACAGCAATGGCCATTTTTTAGCGCTGGGCACTTTTTCCAGCCATGCCACCTGCTCGCTGTGCGGCAAGACTCTGCAGAAAAAGCACAGCCTGCAATGCATGAGTGAGTAACACCGCAAGACGCACCAGCGCAGGTGCACCCGCTCACGTGCAAACCTTTGGCTTTTTCCCAGCACGCCGCTGCTTACACAGCTGCTCACTGAACGAGACTCACACACTGGCCACGACATTAGGCACACCACGCAATAAACTGAGATACAATATAAGAGCTAGTGCCTTCACAAAGATAATAATTGACACTATTCTATATAATAAGGTTTGATCGATCACCTATTTATCACTTCATTACACAATGTATGTATATCAGTGGTGCACGCAGTTTTTCAGCATGCAAGTTACATGTCAACATGATCTTTCGCTCACTATAAAACATAGAACATATACTGTCATTTCCGGTGTATAATACGCACCCACTAAATTTAGAGCAGGGGTTTACCTGGGGGCCGCTGGAGGTAGAGTCTGGGTGAGGCTGGGCCCCATCAAGTGCTGGGAGTAGGGCTGGGAATCTCAGGACACCTCACGATGCGATACGCCATACATAGCTCGCAATAATTGTATTGTATTGTACTTTATTAATCCCACAGCAAGGAAATTCACTTGTTACAGCAGCAAGCAAGATACGCAAGTAAAGAATACATAGTGACTACAACATGGTTCAGGTGGTGCAGGTGTTGTAGAGCCTGACAGCGGTCGGTATGAAGGACCTGCGGAACCTCTCCTTCTTACACCGTGGGTGTAACAGTCTGCTGCTGAAGGAGCTGCTCAGGGAACCCACAGTGTCATGTAGCGGGTGAGAGGTGTTGTCCATGATGGATGTCAGCTTAGCCAACATCCTTCTCTCCCCCACTTCCTCCACGGAGTCCAGAGGACCGTCCAGGACAGAGCTAGCTCGCCTGATCAGTCTATTGATCCTGCTCCTGTCCCTGTCCGTGCTGCCCCCTCTCCAGCAGCCCACAGCATAGAAGATGGCTGAGGCCACCACAGAGTCATAAAAGGTCCGTAAAAGAGTCCTGCACACACCAAAGGACCTCAGTCTCCTCAGCAGGTGGAGGCGACTCTGGCTCTTCTTGTAGAGGGTGTGGGTGTTGACGGACCAGTCCAGCTTGTTGTTAAGGTGAACACCCAGGAATTTGTAGCTGTCTACCAACTCTATGTCCGCTCCCTGGATGTTCACCGGTGTGAAGTGAGATGTTTTCCTCTGGAAGTTAATGATCATCTCCTTTGTCTTGCTGGTGTTGAGTTGTAGCTGGTTAAGCTCACTCCAGCTGACAAAGTCCCTGATGACCGTCCTGTATTCCTGATCATTGCCCTCTGAAACACAACCCACAATGGCTGTGTCATCGGAGAACTTCTGGATGTGACACTGTGTGGAGTTGTGTGTGAAGTCCGAGGTGTAGAGGGTGAAGAGGAAAGGGGAGAGCACCGTACCCTGAGGGGCACCTGTGCTGCAGAGTACCATGTCAGACACACAGTGACGGAGCCTCACATTCTGTGGTCTGTTGGTGAGGTAGTCTATAACCCATGCAGTCCGGTGTTGGTCTACTCCCACACTCTCCATCTTCACTCTGAGTAGTGACGGCTGGATGGTGTTAAAGGCACTGGAGAAGTCAAAAAACATGACCCTCACAGCGCTCCCGCTGTCCTCCAGGTGTAGCAGTGATCTGTGCAGCAGGTAACAGGTAGCAGATAACGATAATATCATGATACGGTGATAGGGTGAACCAAATAAATCAATTGTTTCATCGTGTCTATTTTGCCGTATGCAGCTGGGATAGGCTCCAGTTTACCGGTGACCCAATGAGGATAAGCGGTACAGAAAATAGGTGGAATTTTTGCAGCATATTTGAACCAGAATGCAAGCAGCAATGCTGCAAAAAGAGAGAGACAAGTGTAAACATGATACAACATCTCATGTATCTCAAGCAAATCAACGCTATAAAGTAGAAGCGTAAGAAAAGCAAATATTTAGTGTAGTAGTGACGTACAGTATTCACCAGAAAGCGACAGAGAATGACCAGAAAACGTTGAACAGCACGACAATGTAAAACGTCAACTAAACACACGTCTCGTGATTGGACAACATTTTGCATTTGAATAGAAAAATGAGCCTTTTTCTTACTAGGTACAGTTTTCTCCACGAGCATGGTAACGAACGAGGCGGCTGTTCATGCCTGTTGTTTGTTGGATTTTCATCAGACACGTCTTCCATACTGCAAAGTTCTGATCCAGCGTTGTCTCGTCCACGCTATAAAAGCCAAAATGACTCCACACTTTCCATTTTAACTGCCGTATTTGTTGTGTTGTGCTGTTTTCTTGTGTGTGTTGGCACTGTGATTATAGGTAGTGTTCTGGCTAGTGACCCCCCCTGTTCATTTCTCCATCTGACATACTCACTCTTAGTTCAGTGGTGTCTTATGCTTGCACACCAGGAGTATCATTGGCTTAACTTAGACCTTGCCCGCATTGACAGTAGTCTTTGATGTGAAGTCGCAGGCTGCAAAATGTGACTTGGCGGGCCGCCAATGGCCCACGGGCCACAAGTTTGAGACCACAAATTTAGAGAGAAAATCAGATTTGTATATATAGAAACCACATCGGATTATAAACCGCACGTGTCCACTTCATAAAAAAATTGTGGCCTGCACGTGTGCGTGAGGACCGGGCTGCTTTTTGTTTGACAGGAGCCAGTCAGGAGCTATGAAAACACTCACGACATTATCAACCCCGCATATATCGCAGGAGGTTATTACCCAATATAACAGTCTGACTCATGGTGTCATCTTAGATAGAAGGCGAACATCATCACACAGCAACTTAACACTCTAAAGGTAGCCAAGAAATATACAAGACAAGTACCAATACAGTTTAAAATAAAAAAAACACAACTATTTTATTATTATTACAAGCAGAGCAGTTCATTGGTCAATGGCTTCTCAGCCAAGAAGTTAAAATAGTTGTTTTTTATTTTAAACTCGTAGTGGGACTCACTGACTCGTGAGCAGCAAAGTATTTAAATGATTAGTAGTAGCTCTGAAGTATAGGAGATGCCATGACATTAGAACATAGACATGGATTAGCCGCACCGCTGTGTAAGCTGCAGGGTTCGAAGTTCAAGAGAAAAGTAGCGGCTTAAATTACGGCGTATAAAATCTAACCTATAAACCTTTAACGTGCTACACCAGGGGTGCTCACACTTTTTCAGCCTGCCAGCTACTTTTAAAATGACCAAGTCCCAAATATCCACCTCCACCTATAAATATAGAAAATATATATATTTACTCTATTTATTCAAACAAATATGAGTATGTATTTATGTATTATACGTGTATATCAGGGGTGCACGCACTTGCAGGTTACAAGTCAAAATGATCTACCTCTTTCTATAAAACATACTGTACTGTACTGTATAGAACATCGACTTCGAAATACTACTGTAAATATTCATGATGAGTATTTCACATTTTCAAAGTTTACAGGTAATCAAAGAATTATATTCAATATGGCAGTAAAGATAATTCCACATAATTCCTCAATAGTTGTGTAACCTGAGCACTGGCAACATATCTGTCAAATTAGCTACGTAACGTTCATTATGAGACACAGGTCATGCATTGCGTCCAGTTAGCATTTGCTATCAAACATGACCCATATACAAGAATTGAAAATGATTACGCAAAAGACAATGCAGCCGAAGTCAATGCAACATATTCAAAAGGTTTCAGCAATGGTCACATTTTCCATTTCATCATGAAATAATAGTTTAAGAAGCGGAGGTGTAGAAAACACTGATTTCTGTAGTGGAGTTCATGACATGAAGCAAAGCCATCAAACATCCATCCATCCGTGTTCTACACCGCTTATCCTCGCTAAGGTCGCAGGCATGCTGGAGCCTATCCCAGCTGACTTTGGGCAAGGGGCGGGGTACACCCTGGACCGGTGGCCAGCCAATGGCGGGCATAACAACATAATAAGATAATTCACCCCATGTCATACTCATGATACTCATGGCTTTCCTTCTTATTTCTGTTTCCTGTCTTTCCTCCCATATTTCCAAGAATGCATCTGCATTTTGTTTCCCTGCTTTGGGTCCATGTACAGTCTTGCACAAGTCTTCCTGCTGTTTGGGCGGGGCGTCCCATCCATCAGCACCATCCTCCTGACATTTGTTTACGCCGACACGCAGCACGCTTAGCTTAGCTTTCTGCTTCCAGCTTGTTGGAGTCCTCACATTTCTTGGGGGTGTCGGATGAGCTGAAGCAGGCCTGCTTTGTGTGGAAGCAACTGCAGCACGCGCATCTGTGCAGGACCTTTCAGCACCACGCGCTGATTGCTTTTTCCGCTGATAAGATGCGATGGCCAATGAGAGAAAGGAATAGTGGGTGTGTCTGCTCCGTGATGTTTTGTTGCCGTTACGTAGCTACAGCCATCAACACAAATGTTTTCCCTGGTTAATCACTTTTATTTGTCTGCTTGCTTGTTGCGAGGCAGAGTTCATGGGCCTCAATCATTACTCCACCTAGGGCCAATGAACAATGATTATATTCTAGCCACGCCCTCCGAGGCTGTTTCAATAACAGGAAGAGGAAGTCACACACAACCCTGTTTATGACCTCCTAGATCAGGGGTGTCCAAAGTGCAGCCCGGGGGCCATTTGCAACCCGTTGCTGCATTTTTATTGGCCAGCAGCACATTATAAAATATAATATAGTCAAATAAAATATAATTTAACAAGAAAACTAATAAACAGCAAAAATGAAAAAATCTGAAGTAATTTTACAAGAAGAAAGTCCAAATATAAAGAGAAAAAAGTTGTAATCTAATGAGAAAAAGTTGTAATTTTACAAGAATAGCGTTCTTAAAAAATTATGAGGAAATTTTATTAGCATCAATTTGAAATATTAAAGAAACAAGATTTTTATTTAAGTTGTAATATTATGAGAAACTAAACAACAAATAAAGTTGTCATTTTTGGAAAACTAGGTTGTGGAAAAAGTTGTAATGTTATGAGAACACAGAGAAATATGATGTAAATAAAGTCATCATTGCGACAGAAAGCTGAAATAGTTGGAAAATTACAAAAAACACCAGTGGATCATTTTAGGAGAATAAAGTCAAAATATGAAGAGAAAAAAAGTTGTAATCTAATGAGAAAAAGGTGTATTTTTACAAGAATAGCGTCGTAAAATTAAGAGGAAAAATAACAACATTTTTGGAGCATAAAGTTAAAATATTAAAGAAAAAAGACATTGGTTTTTAAAAGTTGTAATATTATGAGATAATAAACAACAAATAAAGTTGTAATTTTTGGGAAAATGTGGTTGCGGAAAAAGTTACAATGTGAGGAGAATAAAGTCAAAATATGATGTAAATAAAGTCATCATTACGAGAGAAAGTTGAAATAGTTGGAAAATTTTAAAAAAACAACAACAAAAGTGGATCATTTTAGGAGAATAAAGTCAAAATATTAAGAGAAAAAAGTTGTAAACTAACGAGAAAAAGGAGCAGACAAGAAAAAGACCAGAATAGCGTCCTCAAATTATGAGGCAAAACAAAAAGATTTTAGGAGCATAAAGTTGAAATATTAAAGAAAAAAGACTTTGGTTTTTAAAAATTGTAATATTATGAGAAACGGCCGCACGGTGGCCGAGTGGTTACCATGTCGACCACACACTCAGGAGTTTGAATCGCCGCCTGCGCATCTGTGTGGCGTTTGCATGTTCTCCCCGTGTGTGTGGGGGGGTTTTCTCCGGGTGCTCCGGTTTCCTCCCACATTCCAAAGAAAGGTTCATTGGGGACTCTAAATAGTCCATAGCTATGAATGCGAGTGTGAATGGTTGTTTGTCTTTATGTGCCCTGCCATTGGCTGGCCACCAGGCCAGGGTCTACCCCGCCTCTCCCCAAAGTCAGCTGGGATAGGCTCCAGCATACCCCCACGACCCGAGTGAGGATAAGCCCCATAGAAAATGGATGAATAAAGTTAGGAGAAACTAAACAACAAATTTAAAAAAAAAAGTTTAATTAGGTTGAGGAAAAAGTTAGAATGTTATGAGAATAAAGTCAAAATATGATGTAAATAAAGTCGTAATTACAAGAGACACTTGAAGTAGCTGGAAAATAAAAAAAAAAACAGCTTCCATTTTCCTAGAATAAATGAATAATATTACGAAGAAAATGAATTTGTCAATTTAATATTATGAGAAACAAACCAAATAAAGTTGTCATTTTTGGAAAATTAGGTGAGGGGGAAAGTTATAATATTATGGGAATAAAGTCATAATATTACGAGAAGAAAAATGATTAAGATTATTGAAGAAGAAAGTTGAATATTTCGAAAATTTAAAAATAAACACCAAATTCGGGGGCGGGGGGAACCACAGGGACACACCCACCAGGGACATGAGTGGGAATACTCCACGCTTCACAATAATACTAACAATTAGGGTCGTGGAGGATAAACCGATGCGAGCACATATCCGGTTTGACAAGCTGCATGGGTAGCAGCTTCCTGGATGGATAAGAATCAGCCACAAATCCTTCGATGAAAGGATTGCAGAGGCATAATCACCCGGTATCGCAAGACTAGCAGCCACTTGACAGTCCGTCTCTTAAACAAGACAGAGCCTGGGCTGCGGTTTTGCTGATTTTCAACACATCAGCAAAACATAGAAACAGTATAGAAACAGCTCGCCATCGCACAGAGTCCGCATCACTGCAGACGCCCCAAGACCCCGAGGTACTTAAACTCTACTTGGGGCAGGATCTCATCCCCGACCCGGAGGTGGCACGCCACCCTTTTCCGGGCGAGAACCATGGACTCGGACTTGGAGGTGCCGATTCCCATACCGGTCGCTTCACACTCGGCTGCGAACCGATCCAGTGAGAGTTGAAGGTCACGGCTCGATGAAGCCAGCAGGCCAACATCATCTGCAAAAAGCAGAGACCTGATCCCATCAAATTGTATCGAATCGAATCGTATCGTTTGTCGACTGTATCCAACCGTTCTGTTTTGAAAATATTGTTTTTTTTAAACGTATCTTCACCCGTGTATCTCGATGCGTAGTGAATCATCTACCACAAAAAGGTTGCATCCCTACTAACAGTCTGACTGACAGGCAAGAACACAACATAAATGCTGCAGTCTGGCAGCATGTGGATGCAACGTGTGGTTGTTTTTAAAGGTGTGCTTCTTAAACAAACTTGCTCTGGTTTATTTCACATGCCTCTTTTTGACACGAACCAGGATCTAATAAGATATACAGTATACTATTATTATAATAATTACTCTGTGGTAGTGTTTGTGTGAGATGTACCTTACTGACCCGAATAAAGACCACGTGGAACGCTTCTCACGCAGTTTCTCTTATATGTTGGTCATTTCTGCATACGCCTTTGCTCTAATTTTGCTCTACTGTAATTGTCTTTGGCTTGTGTGCAAAATACCATTTTTTTGACCCGGAACGTACATTTTCCGATTAGCGTACAACATCTTGTTGCAAGTGCAGCGAGGAGGTTATGTTTTTGCTGGCATTTATCTGCTTGTCTGTATGTGTTCAAAGTAACTTCAAAAGTTTTGGGATATGGAAGAACTGATTCAATTTTGGGGGTGATCCGGATCACCGTCTGGATCCAGGGATTTTTTTTAGAGGTTTCTTTAACATTGCGAGACAGGGCCATTTGCGGGATTCGTGCAGATAACTCCACGAAAATGGGACACTTGTTTGGGACATTTAGTCTTCCCGGTACATTGCTCTATAATGCTAGGTGTTAGCATACTAACATAAGCATGTTAGCATTGCTAGCATGCTAACATTAGCAAAGTAGCATTTTTAGCCACTTTCATAGATATATACTATTATGCTAGGTGTTAGCGTGCTAATATTAGCATGTTAGCATTGCTAGCATGCTAACATGAGCATACTAGAATTCTTTGCAATTTTCATGAATATGAACTTAAGCAGACACTTAGCGCTATCATGTAAGTGTTAGCATGCTAATCAGAGGTAGGCGCTTATGTAACATGCTATTATGCAAGGCGTTAGCATGCTAATGGTAGCATTGTTAGCATTCTTTAAGTCATTCAAACCTTTCCATGGTATGTTTTCATGGTCAAGGAATCTAAATATGTACATAATTACTATTAGCTTGCTAATACAAGGAAACAGCTTTGTAATTGTAGTTATTTGCTAACTAATACAGTTACGCCGCAAGTCTCAAAAATGTGAATGCAAAACACATTTATAGATTTACATACAGAAAACAATTCCAAATGCTTATATATGATGAATGAAATGAATAAATGAACAATTAAGCTCCACTGAAAACATGATTGCTGCCAACGATGCGATGTGGCAGGGAGATCAACACAGCCACCACCTTAGTGTTTTGCCAATAGTGTTTTTCACCTTCTTTATCACTATGCTGCCACTTGCAACTTCCTTTGGCTCCATTGCGCCTTATTTTGCAACCATGATCAAAAGAAAATCATTCACTTGAGGTGAGAAACATGCTGAATTTGAGAAATAACTCATGGCAAAACAGGAAGGTGGTGTCCGTGTTGATCTCGCTGCTACATCGTGTCTTTGTCTTCACTGAAGGTAAAAGTAACCTTAAATATTCATGTATCCTTTTCATTCATCATTTATAAGTATTTCTATGCATTTAAAATTGTTTCCTGTATGTAAGACTATAATTGTAAAATGATAAAAACATGTTTTGTGCCAACATTTTGGACTTTCTGGAACGGATGAATTGGATTCACATTATTTCTTCATATACCTAAATAGCAGCAGTGGCGTCAGCTCCAATATGTAGCGGTGAAGCTAGTTGCTAGCTGGCCAGTAGCTTGCGGTGTGGTGTGGCAAGGTGTCACTATGGCAGCAATAGTTCTTGGGCGTAACAATGCTAACAATAATAATAACAATGTGGCTGTAGCTTGGTTAATATGCAAGTCATATTATGTAAAAGGAGCGTTGTTAGCACTTTTTGGAGGTTTTTTCAGAAGGTGTTATGGTCGGAATATGTGTGTCCCATTAAGCGCATTCTTAGCTGCCTCTTTTTAGCTGTTTTTCTATCTTTAGAATGCACAGAAAAGAGAAAAATGTGTGTCCATGTCTCATATAAGGATTGTGCAAGATTGGCAAAATCCCCCCCAAAAGTGCACTTTTCCTTTAAGGCGCCAAAAACTTACCACTTCCACACAGAATGGGAGGAGAACCTTTTTTCACTCGATCCATCATCAGTGTAATTCATTTATGACAAACCGTGAGGGAGCGATAATCGAACCGCAATGAAAGACAAGCTACACCCTGAGATAATGGTGATCAGTGAAGCAGAGCCAGCAAACTGTCAGCTGAGAAGTATGATGAATACATTTGTAAAAAGTCAGATTTAACTGATAATTAAAAACATGATTTAAGAAAAAAAGATTCGTTTTGTATTTGATTCTGTCTCAAAATATATTTCGTCACAAAGGCGTCTCGTATTGGGGTCAGTACGGTAATTGCGTGCCCTTAGAAAAGGAGGTAGTGTCCCTTTAATTGGAGCCAAGTGGGCCTGCAGGGATTGAGCCTGTGGAATGCGCCGTTTGTGTGCCACAGATTGTTCCCACTGGAAGCTGCGAACTAAAGTGGAGCAAAACAACAAGAAAGCCAGGGGAACACTTTCCGCCGTCAATGGCCGAACTGAGGTGTTTACCTAGCGGGGACACTGATGTTGTTTGTGGGCGCTGGCGACCGATCCGAACCGGGGGCTGGTTGTCATTAACGGTAAGAAGCGGCGACTGTAGCGCGATCAGGTGGATCGTTCCCGTTGTTTCCTTCAATGGACTTTACAGCCATTCTCGCAGAGTAGTCGAGAAATCTCTCAATGTTGGTCCATATGGGTCCACATTTGGAGGACGAGCCCGAGTTAAATTGGACGTTTGATGGACTTTGTCAGTGTACATCCCAGTTAGCCCGCATCTTTATTACAATACAGCTAGCTAACGGCTAGCCGCCTGCTGCTAGCGAGCTAGCCAGCCCGAACCGCTTCACTTATATAGTTGGCTTTAAGTAACATACATGCGCTATATTCTCACGAACTGCATTAGCGATGTTGCATTTGTGCCCTAAACATCCTTTTGAGGCGAACTTTTTGTGTGAGGTCGCCAGTTTTCTGCCGGTGAACTTTTGCATGGGGCTCAACAGGTGATGCTAACAACGTTAGCCCGTACAGTACGATGCTCATCAATCAGTGTTATTGAAAACTAACGTTTCTTTTATTTTCTCATCTGTTTTCTCATTTACGTCATGCCTTGGTCCCATGTTGTGCACCCGCCCCTAAATGACCGTTCCAGACAGGAAGAAATGTGGGATTAGGAAAGTAATGTGGGATTACAGGATGACATAATCCTTGACATGTTCGACAATGTCTTCTGGCAAAATTCTTATCATTCCTCCGTCGGAGCAGGTGATGCCCTTTTTGCTCCTCCAGTGCCCTGCTGGAATGTATGGGGGCGACCATTCTTGGCTGTCTTTCTGGGTTCTGACCGGTCTCTCTGGGTCTCATGGTTGTGATTGTGCTTGGCAGGTCTACCAGAGCAGAACAGACCCCCGCCTTTGGTTCTTGGTGTCAGTCATCACTGCTTTGCCTTCAAGCTTGTTTGCTTCTGGATGCTGTTTTTGAGGATTATGGCTGCCTCACACATCATGGTGGTGGTGTTTACTCGGGTTTTTGTGGCTGATGATCTGATTTGTCAGGTAGTTCATGACATGATGGCACAGTAGCAACACAGTGCATTCCCATTTGAAACAATGGAAATGTCTGTTCCAGGGTCAAACTGTCACCATTTGCATCATGATGGTGTTTTTTGCTGGTTGAGGACCTGAGAGTGATGCTACAGTCCATCCCAGTACAATTTATTCATGAATGGAATCATTTGTTTCCCATTAGAACTAATAGAAATGAATTCATCTGCAATGTATGTGTGGCCTGAAGGGGGAGTCATTGTTAATTAGCATAATTGGCCATGATGTACATATGTATAGTACTTTATTCATCCCACACCAGGGAAAAGATGCATGCGTATTAAAACCAAACAAACAGCACACTGAAAATGAGCCCCGGTCCGCACTTTGGACACGCCTCCTACCTGAACAAGTGATGATGCTAGTGGTTGATGGTGGACAAAAGTATTGGGACAGTTTGTGTGCGTGTGCCTAACTTCCGGTGTACAGGCGTCCCTCATTTATAGAGATGAATTGGTTCCAGACCCAACCGTGTTAAATGAATTTCCGCAATATTGGATTCAACGTTAATAAATGGAATATTTTTTTTTGTGTGTAGAAAATAGGGCTGGGCAGTGTGGACTAAAAGTCATATCTCGATATATTTAGGTGGAATATCGACATACGATATACCTGTAAATCATAAGTCCTACTTGTTGCTGTAACTTCTCACTGGACTTCACACACGAGGTGTCGCAACACCAAACTCAGCATTCGGTAGCGGACTGGACCTCGGCTCACAGTCCGTGGTAGTTGGCGCTGGCTCGTTGACATTTTTTCTCCCGACACCGTAAAGAACCTTGAGACCTTCGACAATGAGGCAACATATTTTTTGGCGTCCTCTCGCCGTTTCCTCTGGTAAATTCACTTCATTCTAAGTAGCTTCACACTTAGCTTCTCACAAAAGCGCATTGCCGTCGTCATCATGAAACAGTCCATTATAGTGTGGGGGGAAAGGGGGGGTAGATAATATGAATTTAGCTTTCAGGTGGCTTTCTTTTTTGTTCTGTTATTTGTTGAGCATGCTAACATTATTATACATGAATATCCTGTACATGGGTACTGCTGGCAGTGGTGGCACTGGCCTGTGCTGGTTGTGGGCCCCCTGCTGGTTGGGGGCCTAAGGCGATTGCCTACTTTGCCTTAATGGTAGGTCCGCCCCTGTGAACATCCATAGCTGCACACTTGCTTAAAGGGGTTATTATGACACCAAAAACAATCAGAAAGTACGAATAAAGCACCACTACGCTAAAAACGCCACGGAAAATATGGAGCTCCTGTAACTAGCTGCCACTCTGGCTGCCCCATCTTAAAACATGAGACCTCTGCATAAAGTCCAGTTTATATCGATATGAACCACATGCTTGTTTTTGCTATCGTGCTTAAAAGAAATATTGATATTTTAAAAACATCGATATATCACCCAGCTCTAGTAGAAAACCTGATTATGACTTTCTAAATACAGCCTTTAACGTTATTAGATCCCTGTAGACATGAAATAGAACCCCTATAGTCGTCTTTACACTCCTATTATTCTTTGTTTACAACACATTGCAGCTCTTATGCTGCAGGGACTCAAGACTGTCGCTAGCTAGCGAGCTAACCAGTTAGCGTCAAACTTACCACTTCCACATGGGATGGGAGAACTTCTTTCACTCAATCATGTGGGACATGCCATTGCTAAATTTGTGCAGTGTTAAGTAGGGATGTCCCGATCCGATCTTCAGGGTCGGGATCGGCTGCTGATCCACTGTATTTTGAAGATCGGATGATATCGGCTTCCGCCACGAGATCTGGCCGATCTGGTTGCTGTATAATGTCCGGAACTCTGGGCGGCACACCAACATGGGTGCAGTAATGGGCCTCAAAGCTGGTTGCCACTCGACTCCTGCCACCAGCAAGAAGAAGAAAACGCATGGTGGTGCTGCGTTTTTTGTCGGACGCTGCATATTTGGCTCCGTAGCTACAGCGGTAGTTCCCCCACACTGTGTCATGGTGCGGGGAGCTGGCACGGAAAGTGCCGCTCTAACTGCTGGTTGTTTATACAGTACTAGAGACCGTCAATAAATTACTATTCTGTTGAAGAGAGTTTGTTAAAAAATGACATATATTCTAAATCACACAACACATTGATCTATAACCATGTCAAATGATTAGTCCTACCCTAAAAGCATTTTGCATGCCCATTTTTTTCAAATTGTATCTTTTATTGGATGGACTTTTATTGGATTAGGGACCTGACTTTAAGAGGTTTGTTCCAAAAGCCAAACAATATTGTTGGTCATGCTGTGTAATAACAAAGTAAATTCAGCAATACTTTGGCTGCATTATTTGTAATGCTTTGACGAGCTATTTTCATAACCATATTCAATTCCACAAATTCATGTTTGTAACAAAAAAAATCTGATCGGAAGCCAAAAAATGTTGATCGGGACATCCCTAGTGTTAAGCCAACAAAATGTCGGCTAATGTCTCCATATTGTGTCTCGTTACTGCCGCCTGGTAACATGAATACTACACGTGGATGTCAAGATGTTTTGATTAATAATAGAACATCATTTATTAATTAATTTCTGAAAAACCGTGATATAATCAAAATGCGATATTGCAAGGGATGCCTGTATATTTTTTAATAGTCAGTCCTCAGCCGCCTCATGCATTGACAACAATATCAAATATCACTGTTAAAAACCACTGTTGTGACCCATTTTTCTTCATGTGTGCATGCATCAAGGCTTGTTTTTTTTTTTGTGGGCCTCATCTGCTACTGCGGAGGAACTATCTGTCACCTGCAGAATGAACAAGTGAACAATTACAGTCTAATTGATAACTAAAGAAAGGCAAAACCTCCATCCCGATACGTGTGATCTGTTGCCACTGGACTAGCATCAAAACATACAGTCCATTTAGGAAAAGTCCAACCATTTTCCTGCCTTTAAAAAAAAAAAAAAAAAAAAAAAAAAAAATCTTTATTTTTTTCTTAGGGATGTCCTATAATATAATAATGGCGTGAGTGATGACATGATGCCTCACACAGCAGTAAGCTAGCTCAATATGTCCTCAGTGTGGTTTTATTTTCAAGTTTGTGCGTTTGGAATGGATATACACTCCTGATCAAAATTTTAAGACCAGCTGAAAAATGTCAAGAATGCACATTTTGCACTGTTGGATACTAAGGAGGTTCTAAGCACAGCTTCAAAATGCAAAAAGAAGAAATGGGAATGAGGCACAAAACGTTTTGAGTAAACAATTTATTGCAAACAAGCATTAAAGTGAAATAGGCTGTTTATCAGCTGATCAAAAGTTTAGACCACAGCTGAAAAAAACCCAAATCTCCCTAAAATAGAAAAAAAAGCGAGTAAATAAGTAGCTGTGCCATTCTTGTAAATGAGGAGAAAAATGGGTTAGGGCATGCCTGATGCCAGTGTTCCCAGGAGGCTAGTGGGAATGTTGCTGCAGGTGCTGAAAATGGCTTCACGGAGGGCATCCACTGTCTGGAAGTGACGTCCATTTTTGTAAACTTTTTGTAAACTTTCCTTGCCATCCATCCCCAAATGTTCTCCATTGGATTTAGATGAGAGGAACACACAGGATGATCCAAAAGAGTGATCTTATTCCTCTGGAAGAAGTCCTTTGTGAAGTGCAGCGTTGTCCTGTTGAAAAAGCAAGTCATCACCACACAGACGAGGGCCTTCAATGATGAGGGATGCCCCCTGCAACATCTACAAATAGCGAGCTGCCATTTGACGCCCCTGCACAACCTGAAGCCACCATGCCGTGTGGAAATCATCTCAGGTGGGATCTCCTTGTCATGCCAGTAACATTGGAAGCCCTCAGGACCGTCAAGGGAGAATAAAACTTTCTTCCACCTTTCAATGTCCCTTGTTTGGTGCTCTCAAATTTTGTGGCCTTGAAGGAGACGGGGCCTTAGAACACCTTTTTTCTTCTTTGAAGCCTTCTCTGGCAGATTGCATCTGATGGTTACTGGACTGCACTCAGCACCAGTAACAACCTTCATTTGGGCCGATGATGGTCCCGTGTCTTGACGGACAGCCAATGGGATCCTCCATCAGGGCTGATGACATTTTTTGGGGAGGTTTACCACTTGACATTTTTGTTCCATAACCCTCAGGATGTGAGAGGCCTTGCTTATGCAGCTCAGCAATCCCACAGCATTCAAAGAGTGAAAGCTTCTTTGCCTTTGCCATCAAGAGGTCATGACAGTGTGAATACCTGACACTAAATCACATTCAATCCACATTTTGGCATCTAAAGGCTGTGCTCTTCAACCTTTGATTAGCAGATAAACAGCCTTGTTCCCTTTAATGCTTGTTTGCAATAAATTGCTTACTCAGATGTTTTTGTGTCTCACTCCCATTTCTTCTTTTTGCATTTTGAAGCTTTACTTAGAACCTCCTTAAGATCCAGCAGTGCAAAATGTACATTCTTGACATTTTTCAACTGGTCCTAAAATTGTGATCAGTAGTGTATGCAAATTGCAAAGCAAGTACTGGTTATGCGAGAGGGGAATAAGGTGTCTTCTTTTTAATACCTTTTTTATATCTCATATTTCCTTCCTATGTGCTGAATGCGCCTAGTTATAATTCCACTATTCTTGGTGTTGGTATTGGTCCACCCTTCCATACTGTGCACTTTACACAAGGCGGCGAGAGACGAGCAAAAGGGACACGTGTGCACATTGCCATATTTGGAGGCTGGCAAAATTATCCAGTTAATTTTCATTTATGGTGTGATTCATTTTATTTTATTTATTACCGTGGGGCATTGTCACATTTGAATCTCACAAAATCTATGGCACCCCTATTGACCTTTGATCATGATATTTTTTTCAATGACTTGTTGAGACTAAATGTTAAAATAAATTTGGCACCTTTTTGTATAAGTTACATTGCAGTATTTGTCATATTTTGCACAGTTTTTATTAGTGAAATGCATCCTTTTTAAAAGAAGAATAATGTGGTCATTACACAACATTAGTTTGAGGTAACAGCCACCAGTTTGGGTATCGGTTCATATCGTTATGGGAAATGAAATGATGTACAGTATCGGTAAGAAAGCCAACTGTCTCTACTTTCTTTGTACAGTCATGTGAAGAAGTGTTTGCCGCCTTCTTGATTTTTTTTAATTTTTATTTTTTTGCATGTTAGTTGCACTTAAATGTTTCAGATCATCAAACAAATGTAAATATTAGTCAATGACAACACAACTCAACACAAAATGTTTTTTTTTAATGACATTTTTTATTATTAAGGGAGAGACCTACAGTACATGGCTTTGTGTGAAAGATTGATTACACCCATTACATCATTACATCTGGCGTAAAAGTAAAGCCGTGTTTCAGAAAAAGAACATCATAGCAACAGTAAAATGTGGTGGTGGTAGTGTGATGGTCTGGGGCTGTTTTGCTGCTTCAGGACCTGGAAGACTTGCTGTGATAAATGGAAGCATGAATTCAGCTGAAGGAGACTGTCCGGCCATCTGTTGGTAACTTCAAGCTGAAAGCAACTTGCAACTGGACAATGATCCAAAAAACGCCACCAAGTCCACCTCTGAATGGCTGAAGAAAAACAAAATGAAGACTTTGGAGTGGCCTAGTCCAAGTCCTGACCTGAATCTTATTGAGATGCTGTGGTTGAATGACAACAGTTGTGCAAAATTCCTCCCCAGCGCTGGAAGAGACTCATTGCAAGTTATCACAAACACTTGATTGCAGTTGTTGCTGCTAAGGGGGGCCAACCACTTATTAGCTTTAGGGGGCAGTCACTTTTTCACACAGGGAGATGTAGCTTTGGATTGTTTTTGTCCCTTAATCATAAAAGGTTTCATTTAAAAAGTGCATTTTGTGTTGAGTTGTGTTGTCATTGACTAATATTTACATTTGTTTGAGATCTGAAACATTTAAGTGTGACAAACATGCAAAAAAAAAAAAAAAAAGAAATCAGGAAGGGGGCAAACACTTTTTCACACTGCTGTAGTTTTTTTGTTGCATCAAAATATGTGAGCAGCTGGTAATTGCCAGAAACAGGAAGTAAGGCTTGGGTGAAAAAAAAGCTTGAGTAAAATGAGGACGTACGTTTAAGGAGGTCAGCGGCCCAGAGGAAAAGACAAAAGGCTGCTGAATGTGCTAATGTTTCACTGGAAGAAAGCATCGCTTATCTGCAGCGCTGCTCAGCCCGCTGTTGCCAATAAAGATAACACACAGCGACACATTCTCTCTCCTCTGTCCAACTCAGTCGTATTGCAGAAAGGGCATTTAATTGCTTCTCTTTGATGCATTTAATTGCTGAGAGCAGGACAATGCACATCAATTATGAAATAACAGTTTAACGTACCAACAAAGGAGAATATTGTGCTGTTTAAATGGTGCCTTTTGCAACCTTGGCCTTCTGCTGTTGTAAAGTCAGCCAATGTTGTTGGCCTTGTTGCTGGTTTTAATGGGGACTTTGTGACATTTGGAGTGGAACAGATTGCATAAAATGTACAAAGAACCTGTTGTGTGTGTGGTTGGGGGGGGGCACACAACATTAGGTACACCTGCTCCATATACAAGCACTGTATGAAAGATGAATACGTCAGTTAGCGTCTGCTACAAGTTAGCCTGTTTTTAGCCTCGGTTTGTGTGCATTCTGCGGTTAGCAAACGTCTTGCCATTGTTAATACACTGCATGAGTCCAACTGTGTTCTCAATGTATTTGTTATCACAGCACATTCTTCCTTGTTAGCATCCTGTGAGCTAGCTTCCAAAATGGCAACGGGACCCTAAAGTTACGTCGTCTATGATGTCACCAGGGCTTGGCTCTCAAAAATGTTAACCCAAAACACATCACTATAGTTTTACAATTCTAATTTTACAGGTAGAAAGCTATTCTAAATGCATATAAATGATGAATAAATAAAAAGATAAATGAACATTTAAGGTACGTTTACCTTCATTGAAGATGTGACTCCCACTCTCCCTGGTGTTTCAGGCCGCCATACCAGCATGTTGAGTTCGGGAGGGGGCGCTGCTGTTTGTGATGACATGCTGCCACGATTGAGTGGTCCACTCAAAATGGGAAATGGTTCCCCACACAAATGTTCCTTCTCGTCCCGATGACATGTTCGGTAGAGCATGTCAATATATCAAGGCTGGCAAAATTATCAAGTTTTTTATTTATCGTGCGTAGGCCTGTCACGATAATCGATAAAACGATTAATCGAGCGCTAGAACAAAAGAAGGTAGATCATTTTGACGCCTGGATAAGTTGACATGTGCGACGTGTACAGTACGTATGCCTGTTCCATTTCCTGGTATCGCTGTAGCACACAGGCTGGATGACGAGGGTTCACTCTGCTTGTGTCTGAGCGCATTGGTTGTATAGTCAAATTAAGGGACAGAGTGAGCCTCCTGTCAGCTATTCAGCGTCTTTCTCACAGTACGTGGAGGCGGGGGCTAGCTACGTAGTGATTGAATACACTGAGTGCTAGCTAGCAGTTAGCAAGCAAATGCTAAAATGAATGAAAACACAAAAACGAATTCCACAGTTCCAGTGTGGATGTGCTGTGGGGCATTCGTCCCGGTGGTTGGCGTTTGATCAAAGTGAATGTGTGCTGCCAGGCGGCGCAAGCTCGCAGTACCCCGGGTACATGAAGTGGTGACGGGTCTAATCATGCGGTTAATTGATTTGGGTATTGTGACAGGCCTGGCGCCAGTGTGCTGTAACCAATGCACAGAGTGAACCATCTTTCTGCCTGTTTGGAGGCGAAGTGTGAGGATAACAGACAATTCAAGATTCAAGAGTTTTATTGTCATATGCACAGTAAAACAGGCAGTTATACAATGCAATGAAATTCTTATTCTGTTCATTCTGCCAAGAAAAGAAAGAAAACACAAGAAAAAGAATAAGAAGAACAGAAGAGACATAAATACCAATGAATAAATAAATAAATAAAATGCTATGAGTGTGTGTGTGTGTGCTGCGTGTGTGAGTGCTTCGTTGAGAAGCCTGATGGCCTGTGGGTAAAAGCTGTTTGCCAGCCTTGTGGTCCTGGACTTCAAACTCCTGTAGCGTCTGCCTGACGGTAGGAGTGTGAATAATGAGTGTTGTGGATGTGTGCTGTCCTTGATGAGGTTGTGTGTTCTTCGTAGGACTCTGGTTTTATAAATGTCTTGCAGTGAGGGGAGGGCTGCCCCAACAATGTTCTGTGAGGTCTTGATCACCCGCTGGAGTGCCTTCCTATCACGTGTTGTACAGTTACCGTACCAAACAGTGATGGAGGCGGTAAGGACACTTTCCATAGTGCATCTGTAGAAGCAACTCAGGATTGTGGTGGACATGCCAAATTCCCTCAGTCTTCTCAGGAAGTACAGTCTCCTTTGGGACTTCTTCAGAATTTGTTGGGTGCTTGCCCTCCAATTAAATGCTTTGCTTGGACAAAATGCATTATGGGAAAATTGTCATATGCCATTTTATGATATGGACATGTGCGGCATTTAGTGGGTGCAGTTTAAACACCGGTGTGTCTAATACACCGGAAATGATGGTGATTTATTTATGATTGCCCCAGGCCTAGTGCCCACGAGACTTTTTTTTTTTCTGAACGAGACATCTTGTCACATTTTAATCTTGCAAGATCTTGTGACTCCTTGTGTAACCTCTCCATCCGTATCATTTTTATTCTTGACAGTATCCTTGTACTAATATGACTTAAACTGCATTATTTGTAACGATACAGCTGTATTTCTGTATCATTACAACTTTATTCCAAGTTTATTCTCTGACGTCTACTAATTCAGTACACATTTGCCACAGCGTCTCTAGTTTATATTCTAATTATTTTATTTTTTAACTTATTTATTTATTTGCATTATTTTGGGTGTTAGCCTGCTATACTGGATGTAGTTGTACAAAAATCACAATATTTGGGGAAAAGTGATCAATTTATCAACAGAAAGTCACCAGGTCACATTTAGGACCTTATTTCATCATGCCGACTTTCTTTTAGCGTAACTTTGGGAGTTTCTTTCCTGTAAATGAAACACTTTTTTACCTTGAAATTTCGCTGATACTGCTTTTGTAGGAGCCATGCACTGCTGTGTTTTGGTTATATTCTCATCTGACGTGGGTGTTTTTTTTGCCCTGGGCCTGCCATACGTCGTGCTATTGTCAGACGATGAGGTGGTCTGAGTGCTGATAAGAGCCGTGATATCAGCAAACAGAAAAACACTGCGTCCTTGCTTATCTTTGGCTAATCTTTTACCTCTACCAAGCAAAATTCTCATCATTACGGTTGAAGTACCATTACCTCTCTTTCCTAAAAGGATTGCGTTTGGGATATTCAGGGGTGACGTTGGAATTATCTTGTTTTTTTTTTGGTGGAGATCTGCTTATCTGTGAAGGTCTTATCTTTTTTGTTTTTTCTGGCCCTAGCAAGTATTGCTGACCTCCTCAGTGTGTTTGAGCTTTGTTGAAGCTGCTCTGCTAGACATCTGCAAGATAGTTGCAATCCTCCAATGCAGGTAAAAATGATCCAGAAAGCAGAGCAGGCTAAAATGTGTTCTTGTTTCTGCTGATCTAGGTTTATGATTTACGTGACAGTTGAGTAATACAGCAACAGAGTTTAAAAACAAGGGTCACGACCCTGCCGTTGATGCTTGCATCCAGAAGCCAGTTTATGTTGACTTTTCCTTGAGCGTGGCCAGAAATGGTTCATAAGTTACCAGACAAGTGGGAAGGATTTCAGTGACTCCAGCTACAAATGTAAATAGAAATCTTTTTATAGAGTCACTGGCTGCTGTGGGTGCACTGGAAATGCTGGTTTTGTCCTCATCGTTGTCCTGCAGAAGAGAAGAAGCCTTTCTGATCAGCTGTAAGTGGAAGTTGCTGGTATGGTTAGTGTTCGTGTTCACATTGTGGTGTTGACTGGAATGCTGACTTTGACACGCAGCGATGTAACCGCATTCAAACAAAAACCTTTTTGCATGACGCGCCTCTGCTCTGTGAGCCTTCGTCCTGTGGGGAACAGTGTCTCCCGCTGGACTGTAACCTGTGACGTCACTGTCTAATTTGTATAAGTGGCCGTGACTAGGCAGGTGCCGGTTACCGGGTTCAAGGTATACCACGGTATGAATATGTCATGGTTTCAAAAGCGCTAAAGTAGTCTGTCATACGGTTCTGTCGTATGAGAGAAATGGGGGTCCAGCGCGGCCATCATGTGGAGATACTTTGTCATGTCCTCTGTTTTACATCCTGTAGTGTGTGTTTCGCATGGCTTTGTAGCGATCCAACTAATGTGTAAGCTCATAACACTATTTAAGTGAATGTGAATATCGTAATATCGTGCATCTTATGTTTTTAACCTTTGTCAACAGAACATGAAGTTAGTCACATACAGATGTTGGTTTCATTTTGTGCAGCAGTTCATGTGTCCTGGGCCCCACGTAAGTGTGTGGCGATTTTAAAGGTAATGTACATGTCATTGTACATCTACTATCTGTTGCTGCTGGAGTACCCAGCATGCCTTGCGGGCACTGTTGGGTGAAAGTTGTCAGTACTTATTTGTTGTTCACTACAAAGAAGGGGTAGTTCATTGTTGTGTTAATTTGCTGTTACATATGACTCTCCATTCTCCAGAACACCATTTTTTTTTTTTTTTTTTTTTTTTTTTTTATTTAGATGTACTAAATGACTCAACACAGCCATTATTGTCCAAATAGCTAGCAACACAAGTGACAGCCAAGATAACTGTCTTGCTTCCAGTCCGGCATGGTGGTGGTAGCGTCGTCTGTGGGAGCACGAGTGCTGCTGTTTCTCTCGCTTTGTATTCAGTTTTTTTTTTGCTGTTTTTTTTTTTTAGTGGCACACTTCATTTAGTTGAGTCTTTGTGTATGTGCTGCATTAGACCGGGCTTTTCAACACATCCCCACTTACAATGGAACCGCCTCTCCACAGAGAAGCTTCTCTAGCATTGCTGTTTATTTGTGCCTTTTCTCTGCGTGTGTTTCAGACCACACCGTTATTGTTCAACCAGCATTTCTCCCTGCTGGGTTGGAATCACATGTTGCATAGTAATGGCTGCATTTGTTTGACCTGGGACCTTTCTACCATTATAGCATTCATGGTAAAGTAGCCAGATGACGTTGGTATCAGAGTTTTTATCTCCATATTCTTTTGAATTCAACTCCTAGATAGAATACTTGTTTTGGTACAAAATGAAAATAACCGTTAATGTTTTTTAATGGACACCTGCACTTTATGACCAAAACAAGGACTAAAAAAACGAAATATAATTGATAGACGCACACCCACTTCCCGTACATTGAAATGTACGGGAAAAAAATGTTCTGTTGTGACATTGTTTTTTTTTTTGTTTGTTTTTCAGATTGTGCTGTGAATGTTCACAAGAGCTGCAAGTCTCTGCTGGGTGAGTGCACCAGCACCAAGAACAAGGTAAACACTTCACTGAAGCGTAGAAAAACAATGGATGCAGTCCAGTGGACTTGCCCAAGTAGCCAAAATACAGTCATGGCCAAATGTTTGGAGAATGACACATGAGAATGACATCACAAATACTAATTTTCACCAAGTTTTCATAACAATTTGCATATACTTTACGATGATATGAATAGGATAGGATAGGATAGGATGTCCCTCTTTTTCATTAAAAATTAACTTAATCCCCCAAAAAACATTTCCACTGCATTTTAGCCCTGCCACAAAAGGGGCAGGTGACATCATTTGAGTGATTCTCTGGTTAACAAAGGTGGGAGTGTTGACAAGGAGAGGAGATGACTGGAAGCTTTAAAAAGGAGGGTGGTGCTTGAAATCTTTGTTTCTCTTCTGGTAACCCTGGTTACTTGCAAGGAAACACGTGCAGTCGTCATCGTTTAGCACAAAAAGGGCCTGTAGGATGGCACCTAAACCAACCGTTTATCAGATCATCCAGAACTTTCAAGGAGAGAGGTTCCGTTGTTGTGAAGAAGGCTTCAGGGCAACCAAGAAAGTCCAGCAAGACTGTCTCCCAAAGTTGATTTAGCTGTGGGTTTGGAGCACCACCAGTGCAGCGCTTGCTAGCAGGTAGCAGGCAGGCATGAGTGCATCTGAACACACAGTGAGGCGAAGACTTTTGGAAGATGACATGGTGTCAGGTATCGGACTCCTGAAGACTGGGGTAAAACCATTTTCTCTAATCAATCCCCTTCCTGATTGTTTGGGGAATCCAGAAAAAAGCTGGTCCAGAGAAGAAAGTGCGAGCGCCACCATCAGTTCTGTGTCATGCCAGCAGTGAAGCGTCCTGAAGTCATTCATGTGTGGGGTTGCGTCTCAACCAGAGGAGTGGTTTCACTCGCTCTTTTGCCTAAGAGCACAGCCATGAATAAAGAATGGTACCAACACAACCTCCGAAAGCAACTCCTGCCAACCATCCAAGAACAGTTTGGTGAACAATGCCTTTTCCAAAGGCCACTTGGGGAACAACATAGTAACATAGTACCTACCATCTGACAAAAAGATCTAAAAACACTGAAGCAATAAACTTTTAGAAAAACAACACTTGTGTCACTCTCAAAACCTTTGGGCACGATTGTACAGTTGTTTCTTCTTTATGAGAGTAAATTGGTTCCAGACCCGGCCGTGATAAGTGAAATTCTCCGAAGTAAGATTCAAGAGTAATAAACGGAATATTTTTGTATTTAGAACATAGAAACCCTGTTTGACTTTCTAAAGATGGGGTTTTAACATTATTAGAGCCCTGTAGACATGAAATAACACCCCTACAGTCACCTTTACACACCCATTATTTTTTGTTTACATCACATTGCACAGGCTAACTATATTTATACTTGCTCCAAATTACTGACTTGCTATCTCCAATTTACTCATTCTAAACCTAAAGTGTTTCAAACGGAGTGGGGCAGAAGGACAAAGAAGCCAAAACCTTACCACTTCCACATGGAAAAACCTGAAATGTGATACTACTAATTAGTAATAAAATGCAAGTTTTGCCTTTTAAATACGTACAAAACATCTTTTAGCCTTTTTACAAAATAAAAAAACAACAAAATGGCCCCCACATCCTTTGACTCTTCCATATGTGGCTCTTGCACAAGAAAGTTTGGACACTCCTGGTCTATGTACAATGCAGTATTAGGGCCACATTGAATATACTGTATTTAGCGTAAATGTACGATTCATAACACTATATAGAAAAACTGATAATATTGCAATAATAAAGACGTAAATTTAGGAGAATAAAGTCATAAATGTACAATAATCAAGAGAGAGACAACTATGAAAAGGGGGAATTTGTGACCTTTGGCCTTGGTCATTTGGAGCGGGCGGTGCAAGGAAGGTGGAAGTGTAAGCGCCACATGCGAGAGAAGGGCTCGACATGCTAATCTGTTTGTGCTCAACTGTTCTGTTTTGCTGCCACGTTATAAATAAAAGCTTGCCTGAAGTAAGAGGAAAGTGTCATTCCTTCCTGAAGTTAGTCGCCGGACCAAGAGAAAATAGAGCTATGCTAATTTACTAATTTACAACTTTATTCTCGTAATATTACGATTTTTTTCTCAAATGTACGTCGTAAATTTACAACTTTATTTGCGTAAATAATGTACGTCTTTATTCTCATAATATTACTATTTTTCATCATAAATGTACGTCGTAAAGTTACGACTTTATTCACGGAAATTTACAACTTTTTTCTCGTAAATTTCCGACGTTATTCTCATAAATTTCAGACTGTAGTATCGTAAATTTACAACTTTTTTCTCAAAATTTCAGATTATTTTTCCCCTCAATACGGCCCTAACACTGTCATAATGTCAAGGCTATGAGAGAGTGAATGGCAAAGTACAGATGTAATTAGGCACGGATTGAAGTAGTAACACACTACAAGCATGCAGCAGTACCAAGTAGTACTACAACAGTGAAGCGTATAAGTGCAATGATGGTCGGGTTGCGTCTTCCAAAAAGACTTCTACAAAGTCGCACTCATTATATGATTCAGGAGTTCCTAATCATGCCTTCTCCAGTCAAAAATGTATAGTCTGCAGTGAATAGTGAAAATGAGCATTACAAATACTGTAAGTCATATTTGCAAAATGTCGCCCCTCCTTATATCGCGGGTACAACGTCGCTCCCTCACTATATTGCGTTTTTTTTTTTTAAATAATGAATTACTGAATGATGGCTGGTTGACTATGGCTATCGAAAGTGTCCTTACCGCCTCCATCACTGTTTGGTACGGTAACTGTACAACACGTGATAGGAAGGCACTCCAGCGGGTGATCAAGACCTCACAGAACATTGTTGGGGCAGCCCTCCCCTCACTGCAAGACATTTATAAAACTAGAGTCCTACGAAGAACACACAACCTCATCAAGGACAGCACACATCCACAACACTCATTATTCACACTCCTACCGTCAGGCAGACGCTACAGGAGTTTGAAGTCCAGGACCACTAGGCTGGCAAACAGCTTTTACCCACAGGCCATCAGGCTTCTCAACGACGCACTCACACACGCCACACGCAACACAAGCACACACTCATAGCACTTTATTTATTTATTTATTTGTATTATTTATTTGTATTAATGTCTCTTCTGTTGTTGTTGCTTAATTTATTGGTATATATGTTTATGTGTTTATGTTTTTTATGTTCTTATTCTTTCTTGTGTTTTCTTTCTTTTCTTGGGAGAATGAACTGAATAATTTTCATTGCATAGTAGAACTGCTGTTTTACCATGCACATGACAATAAAACTCTCTTGAATCTCTTGATTATCAGTCCAAAAATATTAAAAGACAAGTTCTATGTAGAATTGTGGTCACTAGGCATCAGTAATGTTATGAGACATGACGTTAGATGAAATTAGCTTTCACACTGCATTAGGCCTGGCTACTGAGCTATGGCCATGGCTGAGACGGACATACCATGGCTGAGATCGAGTGGGGGGGAGGAGTTTCTCGTTACATTGCACCTTTTTACTCCACCCCCCCATTGTTGCTGTTTTTTTTTTTTTTTTTCTGCGGGCCGCACTTTGGACACCACTGACATAGACGAACATTAAGTATACATAAAGTATTATGAAAAGTCAAATTACGGTCATTCTTGCAACAGTCTTTGATGGCACATTTTCACCCTCTAAGAAGTCACAGCCAAAGTATTTAGTTTTTGTTTTGCAAGTAGCAAGTGAAATGGCCTGGAAAAATCTGATGTTATGTTTCTGTATTCTACACAGAGAGATTCTTTATCAAGGACAGGCCTTTCTGGTTCCCCTAATCTTGGTGAGTATGAATCAATTCATTTTTTTTAGAGATCCAGTTCTCAACAGAGCTCCACCTAGTAAAACTTTCAGTCAGCTCTTTAGAGAGACAGGGATAGAGAGTCAAGATCCAATGGAACTTGGGTATACGTTAAGGCCCTGTCACACCTTGACGATTTAGCCAGCTTACGCCAACGTATGAAAAATTTGGCCAATACGCTGGCGTATGTCGAATAAGTTATGGGTAAGTTTTGTATAGGTTAAGAGCACGCCGGCATACGTCGTAGTACGTCCAAGTCGTCTAAAAATTTTGTGCATGCACAAAACCTTTCGACGTACAGTATGTCAACATATGATTCATATGTCCCGCATTCGCGGGCAATAAGTTATGCGATCGTTGACACCCGTTCACACACGTTATTTGTAAGTTACGTATAAGTCGTAATACGTCAACACACCTTGAGACAAAACTGTGTCTTCGGTTCATTGAGGGAAACGTGAATTCCAACTTGTACTGTGACATGGTGAAGCATTCTGTGTGAGGAGGAAAGAGGAGCTTGTGACATTGTTGGGATGTCCCCTGGCAGTCTATGGCAGCGTAACTGTGTGAGGCTTCAGGACTCATTCAATAAACATTGTCCTGCCTCCAGAGCAAATCTTTTGTTTATAGCAGTTAATTGGTTCCGATAAGTGACTTTCCACGAAGTAGGATTCAATATTAATATATATTTTTGTAGTTGGAGAATAGATAACCTGTTTGACTTGCTAAATATGTTTTTTTTACCATTATTAAAACCCTGTAGACATGAAATAACACCCCATAGTCACCTTTACACTCCCACCACATTATGCTAATGCACAGACTAAAGGATCGCTGCATAGCATGCTAGTGAGCTAACTGGTTAGCCTCCAATTTATTTCTTCTAAATGTAAATGAAAAGTGCGCTTTTTAAAATTTTGACCATCATCCACATCCACATTCTTATGTAAGACATGAACGCACACGTTTCTCTTTTCTGTGCGTTCTAAAGATATAAAAACAGCTAAGAATGCACATAATGAGATTCGACTGTTCCACCGATAAAGCATCTGGAAAAAACTTCCAAACAACGCTCCATTTACATAATGTGAGCTGCATTTGAACCAAGCTACAGCGAGATTGTTATTAAGAAGAACTACTTTACTGGCGTAGTGACACCTCGCCACGCCACACCGGCTAGCGACGAGCTTCACCGCACACTCGCTCAAAACGCCTCAGTCCACTAGTGAAAGGTAACGCTACATATTGGAGCTGCCACCACTGCTGCTGTGTTTTTGATTTTGGTATACTTGACGCTAGGTGTAGCGTTTCTTTCCATGTTGCTATGTGAAATCATTGCGCCCCGAAAGAAGTTCCCCTAATGCTTAAAATGACCCAAATACTGTAAGTATTACATGCTATCAGGAATGTACCCGTTACTACATGCTCACAGCATGGACATGAAATGATCAAATGTTCTTTAATAGCAGGCTTTCTAGGCAGAAAAGGCGTTGTTGTTGAGCTGACTCTGTTTAACTTTTTTTTATCTTTAGAACGCACAGAAAAGAGGAAAGACGTGTGTCCATGTTTCATATAAGGATTGTGGATGATGGACAAATTCCCCAAAAAGTTGACTTTTTTTTTAAGAAAGGGTTTCAAACGGGGTGGGGAAGAAAGAAAAAGTAGTAATCCAAAAAGGCACTACTTTCACTCGGAATAGGAGGTGAACTTTTTTCCACTCTATCATGTTGAGCATGCAGTGGCTGACTACATGCAGTCTGATGGTAATGTCATGTCTCATCAATGTTTTGTGTCATGACTGACGCCTCGTGGCCAGAATACTGCATATAACTTCATTTCACTATTTTGGACTATTAATGAGGCGTAGGTCAGCCATGAAAAAGCAGTCATTTATTAGGTCATATTTGAAAAATCGCGATGTAGCGAGGGACGACTGGACACTCTTAATTTAAAACAGATGACTTTAACGGACTCGGGTTACACACCTGCCATCATTGGGATGCATATTTCTCCATCCACTCATCTCACTTCTGAGTCATTTCTCTCCCAGCACTAAAGGAGCGGGACAGAGGGCACGAACACTCGGGCGCATCCTCCTCACAAACTCTGAATGGGAACCCAACTTTTCCCGGCCCCCCCGGCATGACCATCATTCCTCGGGGACCAAGTATCCAGCCGAGTGCGTCCCACTGCGCCACCTCTCCCGCAGCCCCGACTTTAAACCTCAGCAGCTCAGGGTCAGTGGATCACTTCTTCCTTGTTGTTGCTTTTGAATGCGCCTCAAATGAAGGCTCTTAGAAAAACCATATGAAACTGAAGCACACAAGCACAATAAATAAGCAGAGAGAGAGAAAAGTGTAGGTATTTGTTCTTTCTGAGGTTTTGTTTTGCTTACGATCTGTGGCTTGTCATCCTTCAGCTCTCTCCCCGGGGAGATGGATGAAACTGATGCTCTTCGCTTCAAACGCTGCACCGAAGACACCGTTTCTCTCGTTCCCTCCACCACCGAGTCCGTCATAGTGGAAGGTAAGTCATCCACCTTTGACAGCCAGGTTGTTTTTCAGTCTGGAGGGTGTTTTCTTATATCTGGGGAGTGTGTGTGTGTATGTGTGTGTATGTGTGTGTATGTGTGTGATGGTCAGACATGACTCCACGCTGTCTCATTAAGTTGTGGGACAGTGAGAGAAAGTGGGTACGAGCCCACTTGGCACTAAGCTGTCTCCTGCGCTGCTCTCCATGTACCTCTTAAGAGATATGTTGTCACACAAGCGTCTTAAAAAGCCTAAGATGACATTGAAGGTGTCCATTTACAATGTGCATTACTGCCACCTAAAGGCTGACTAGAGTAGAACATTATTTTTGTACCTAAAGACTTGGGCTGTGTCTGAAATGGACTCCTTCTGTCACTACACTTCAATAAGTGTACTGTGTGCACTGTGTACTTAATACCTGAGTGCACAAATTTAACAGTGTATTGCTGTCGTTGCACGCTTACTCACATCTTTTTCTCTTCCTATTCACCACTTTTCACCACTATGCGTTGCTTCTCGGCTGCCGTTATTTCACGTTAGTCTCTCCTCTTCACAGCCTCGTACTTGGGCGCTTGGTTGTATTAATAGTAGAACAAGTGTACAAGTACAGACAGTATAAACTCCTCTGTCCTTTACTAGGTTGTACTTTTGTTGCCTCCTCTTCTCAGATGCTCACTATGCTGCAGTTCGGGCTGATCTGGAGTCCGACGCGCAGGACCTGGAAGCAGAGTCCTGGAGTTTGGCAGTTGACCAGCAGTATGTTAAGAAACACTCGAAAGACGCCACAAAGAGACAGGATGTCATATATGGTTGGTGCTTTTATTACTTTTAAACAACTACCCTAGCAATGTGTGACAAACTTTATAAAACATAAATAGAAATAAGGGCTGTCAATCCATTGAAATATTTAATCACGATTAATTGCATTTAGTTAACTCATAAGTATTCATCCATCTATCTTCTACCGCTTAGCCGAGGTTGGGTTGCGGGGGCAGCAGCCTAAGCAGAGAAGCCCAGACTTCCCAGGCCAGCTGGGAGACATAGTCTCTTCAACGTGTCCTGGGTCTTCCTCGAGGCCTCCTACCGGTGGGATGTGCCCAGAACCCCAGAGAGACATCCAGGAGGCATCCTGACCAGATGCCCGAGCCACCTCATCTGGCTCATCTCAATGCGGAGGAGCAGCGGTTTTATTCAGAGTTTCTCGCGGTTGGCAGTGCTGGAGAAAACTCATTTTGCCCGCTTTTACCTGCGAACTTGTCCTTTCGGTCACTACCCAAAGCTCATGACCATAGGTGGGGGTAGGAACGTAGATGGACCGGTAAATTTGAGAGCTTTGCCTTTCGACTCAGCTCGCTCTTCACCACAACGGACTGACATACTCATAATGAACTTCTACTTAATCGCAACTAATCGCAGTTAGAAGTTTTTATCTATAATAAGTAGGGATGTAAATTGGGGTGTTTTAAAATAATCGATTCGGCGATATATCGCGATATTACATCGCACGATTCTCATAGCGATTCAAAAGACGTTCAAATCGATGTTTTCATATGTATTTTGGAGGTACTGTATTTATTGCAGCGTCTTTTGTCCTGCACTTACACTCACGGTCACTCGCTGGCAGCGTTGGCAGCACATCACCCAAGCCCGCTAGAGTAATAACATCTCACAAGAGTATTTCCAGGGCGGTATCTTCACACGATATTCTCGTGTTTAGAAAACAGCTGAAGTTTCACCATGGAGAGGGAATTACGAGATGCTCCGAAGCACATTTATAAATCTGCAATTTGGACTCATTTTGGCTTTTACACCACCACAGACGGGGGCCCAGATTATGACAAAAGCTACGCCACCTGCAAAATGTGTTACGCGAGAATCAAATATTGCGGAAACTCCACGAACCTCCGTGCACATGTTGCCGGCGAAGTGGCGGTAAAGGCAAAACAGGCGACTCCTCTCAACTAACTATTGAACAAGCTAATTTAGCCAAATTGTCTTCAAGCTCACCGCGTGCCACCAAAATAACACACTCATTTACTTACTATATGTGCAAAGACATGCACCCTTTGAGCTCGGTGGAAGGTGATGGCTTTCGTTACATGATGAACATTTTAGAGCCTCGTTATTCCATATCGTCCCGCCAACACTTCACTGACGTTGCTTGCCCCTGATTGTACAAAGAAGTAAAAAACGATGTGCCTGTTGGTCTTCGTTTTGCGGAGCAACTTTCATTAACATGTGACGCCTGGAATTCCAGGGCCACCGAGTCATACATAACAGTAACAGCGCATCGCATCGACGACATGTGGAAGATGTGTTCTCATGTGTTACAAACACGTCCAATGTATGACAGTCACACGGCAGAGAATATTGAGGCGTTGCTGCGTGAAGTTGTGGCTGATTGGGGCGCAAGTGCAAAAAATCCTGTGGTAGTTCCTGACAATGCTTCCAACATTTAAACCTAAAACACAGTCTGAAACTTGTTAAATACAGTTCTAAATACAGTTTCATACAAATTTTCTTTTGAATGTGTACTAGTTTAGTCATTAGTTGTTTCCAGAATCATATTTTTAAAAATCGATTTTAAAAAATCGCAATAATTGTCTTGCACTTAAGTATCGGGATATATCGAAATCGAATCGAATGGTGACCTATGAATCGTGATACGAATCGAATCGCCAGATAATAGGCAATGCACACCCCTAGATGTAAAGCTCTTTGTGGTGAACGATATGATAGGCATCTAGATACATGGGTTAAGATACGATTCAAAAACAATATATTTTGAAAACAGAATGAGTTGATACATGTACAAACGATACGATTCAATGGTTACATTTGTTGATGTAGATACGAATGTTACATTATAAAATAAAAAAGCCAATTGTATAAAAGTGTCATTCTTCCAGTACTTCCAAACGTGTAAAAGAGCACATCTTATCCCCAAGCATGCTGTAAGGCAGGGGGTCCCCAACCGCCGGCCTGCGAGATGCGCGCCGTCACTGAATTTTTGCTTTGAACTGCAAGCTAAAATCTGGGTTACAAGCTGCTAGTTACCTCCAGGCATAGCAGAGGACAGCTGTTTGGGGGCTTGTGTCAATGTGACCATACGTGAAGATGAGAATGGATGTCCATAGCATTAGCAGCGTAGCGTGCTCACCGGGAAAGATTTTCAACACATCAGCAAAATATGCATACATTACAGACATCTAATTTATCTTTATTATGCATTGAGTAAAACTAAGACAGGAACAACATCAAATTTAACCACCATCCACCAGTACCAGCCTGGACTTTGTTTTTCAGAGAGGTGCACTGGATAAATATGCACATTAGCACTCAATAAGGTCATCAAATCTTACCTTTATGCGTTCCCACATAGTATCAGCATTTGGAACCAAATATGAGGTAAAAGAAAAAGGGGAAAATACAATATAGTAATCTATCTGTGCAGCGTGAGAGAAAGTTAGATGGTGCGTTCAAGGACAGTTGAACAAAGTGGGACAAGTCGCCTTTCGCGTTAAATGTGAAAAAACTGGGATTTCTAACTGTATATTTTTTTTGAATGAACAAATGTCCCATATTTCCAAAATTGACATCCCTTTACATACAATTTCATGTACACTAAGTCCCCTACTAACGAACATCCGACGTGAGAACACTCGGAGATACAAACACAAGCCGACTGGTCTATTTTTTCATGTGTTTTGCCTTATAAGTCCATATTTATACTGTTACATGCTTGACCGGCAAACCCATATTTATACTGGTACATGTTTGACCAGCAGAGGTACTGTGACACTGCTAATGGGACCAACAGATACAGGAAGATGAGGAAGAGGAGAGAGGAAGGCTAAGAGTTTTGTGATACAACCCGGACAGAGCGTGTGATTAAAGTTTATGAAGAGTTAATAGGCCTGCTTAATTCTACACCACCCACAGAACACTACCTCTTTTAGAAGAGTCTAACCACCACCACCATTTGTCCTTTTTTTCAATAACTCCTCCTCCTCCACAACGACGTATGCTCGACCACTCCTATTCAAAGGTAAATAACATTTATCATTACGTATTATTATATCACTTTTATTATTGTTTTTTTCATTAATTATCCTGGTTTAATATTACTACTGCATCCAAACTCATATTTACATACATACGCATATACTGTATATGTATACACATACATGTAGTACCTATATCATTGGTAATACTACCTTTTCCCCTACTTAAGAACAATTCGACATGAGAACGGTCGTCTGGAACCAATTGTGTTCGTAAGTTGGGGACTTAGTGTACTTATTTATAAATGATTTTATTTAATATTTTTTGATAATCCTGAGATATGATGTGCTCTTTTACACATTTGGAAATACTGTGAGAATGACACTTTCATAGAATTGGCCTCTTTATGTAGTATAAGATTGTCTACATCAACAAATGTAACCGTTGAATCGTATCGAATCATTCTGTTTTTAAAGTATATCGTTTTTGAATCGTATCTTAACCCGTGTATGTAGAGATGCGTATGGAGTCCTTTACCAGAGATTTACATCCCTACTTGTTCTTGATAAAAACTTCTATCTGCGATTAAATGAGTTAACCACAAACCAAATGCGATTAATCACGATGAAATGTTTTCATTGACAGCCCAAGTAAATATACATCACCCAGGGGGCAGTGCACAGGATGCACATTATACTAAATGTTGATGCCAAGACCAATATGTTATTTATCATACAGGCACACCACATCATTTTTTGAAGTGATTGTCACATGTCACTTTATGCGCCTGCAGAGCTGATGCAGACGGAAATGCATCACGTGCGGACGCTGAAGATCATGCTGCGGGTTTACGTCAAAGAGTTGAGGGAGAACCTCCAGCTGGATTCGGGCAGGCTGGAGTGTCTCTTTCCACGCTTGGAAAACCTCCTGGAGCTCCACACGCATTTCTTGTCCCGTCTCAAGGAACGGCGGCGAGACAACGTTGTCTCGCCCACCGATGGGAACTACACGGTGGACAGAATAGCGGATGTACTGATTGCACAGGTAGACGACAGGCAAACTAAAACATGTAAATGCTGAGCAGCGTTTTTTAAAATATTTTTTTAGTGAAGTTCTTTTTGTGTGCAGTTTTCAGGTGAAATAGGTGAGAAGATGAAGGATAGCTACGGCGATTTCTGTAGTCACCACACTGAGGCCATGGGCTACTACAAGGAACAGATGCAAACAAACAAAAGGTTCCACAGCATCATCCGGGTGAGACGCTTATCTGTGATGGCTTTTCCACCGTGTCTGTCGCACAGCGGTATAAATCCCCCTGCAGTCTCCAGTGAATTCAGTGTTATATTTTCTCCTCACAGAAAATCAACAACCTGTCCATTGTGCGACGGTTAGGAGTGTCTGAGTGCATTCTGTTGGTGACGCAGCGCATTACCAAGTATCCTGTTCTTGTGGATCGGATTCTGCACAACACTGAAGGTCCTTTACATGCATTTAGTTGTTTTTGACTGAGAATAAACTGTGTTTTATTGAGATTTTATTTTTTTTGTTGTTGTGGTTATTTACTTTAGTGGGTACTGAGGAGCACGCCGAGCTGAACCGAGCTCTCGACTTAATTAAAGACACTATTGTTCAAGTGGACGCATTGGTTAACCTGCACGAGAAGACGTGTCGCCTTCGTGACATCCACAACAAGATGGAGCCGAAGGCGCTGGGGAAAATCAAAGACGGCCGAGTGTTCCGCCGGGAGGACTTGGCACAAGGTCGGAGGCGGCTGCTGCACGAGGGGACTGTCAACTGGAAGGCTGCTTCCGGCAGGCTTAAAGGTTGGGAGTATGACACACAAAAAAAAGTAAAAGTCATGAAGAAATAATCATGCATGTAATCATTATCACTGTCAAAAACAGCCCATTAACGGCGGTAACTAATTGACTTCATTAACTCATTCAGTACCAAAGACGTATTTATACGTTTTCATAAACCCGAAAGCCCGATCCCAAAGACGTATTTATACATCTTTTATGGGGGGTTTTTGCGCAAGATGCGAACAGAGGTTATGACACAACTGCACACTAATGGATGTCACGTTTAGAGCAGTTTTAGGTGGCAGAAGTGCATTTGGTAAGAGCTATGCATAGATAAACACACTTAACAGCAAAGAGGAAGTGGAAGAGCATGGGGGAGTGTAGCGTGCAGAAGGTTACGTACTGTACGCTCACTTGCTAAACAACGGCATGTACTATGTAAGCCGCTGTTAATGACTTGATTGGCTGCATAAGTAAATATGTGCCAACAGGTTTTCATCATTAGGTGGACAGCTTGTTCGTCGCTGTGTTGTATGTTGTTACCGCTTGTTGTCGCCTGTCACCCCCTGAGGTGCGTTGCAAAACGGTACAGAATGAATTATGTGTTTGTTTCATTTATAGTTCAGGTTGGAATGTATTTTACGCGCAGCAAGGAGAACACGAGAGCAGTGCACGACTGCGCACATGCGCAGCTTAGAGGGCAGCTTAGAGGGAACATTGGTTAGGAGTCTAATATTTCTGTTGGTAGGTTCCATGTTTATGTAGCCATAGAACACAATATTCTGTGTGCCTTGAAAGATGAGTCAAAATGGCCTTTTGAAAAATGGCTGGGATTGAATGAGTTAATTATGTGTACATTTTTAGTGTCATTAACGCATGCGTACCATGTCAAGCCACACCTCAGGGTTATGATGGCAGATGAGACACAATAACCTCCCCATACAGAGTCTGAGGCAATTTTGTAACTTTATTTATACCTGAATAAGTCAACAGCTGTGCACTTCCAACACCACATACTGTATGTATCTTCAACTCACAAACACGTCTCGAGTCCTCATTGTCACAGCAAGGTGCATTCAGGGGCACTCCGAACATCACAACGATGTCTTTATTATGCGTGCATGTGTGGTGTAAGTAAACAGCAGTTAGTGGATATTCATATCACTCTTGTGGAAGTACAATTTGCTGCATTTAAGTATGCTCGGAAATCCTCAAAAGTACATCTCCACTCAAAACAGTGAATTCAGCTTCAAAAATGACGCGGTCTTTGAACGTAACCCCTTAATGGCTCATAATCATGCAGTTAAAGTGTGATTCAAATGTTGTGCTACTGTTTAAGAGACTAGTGTTAGGCAAATACATTTTCATACATGGTGTCTTTTAGAATGATTTCAGTGTTCAGTTGATGTGGAGCTGTTGATTCATACAAATACAGTATCAAAAATGTGTCCTGTCATTTATCTTTTTGATCACTATAATACAGTTAAAAGGGCATATTTCACACAAAGTTGCAAATGGCGATTAGTCATGATTAATCTAAAAGCGGATCAATTTGATCATGTAATCATTTGACAGCCCTAGTAATCGTGCATCGATACGGGGACATTGTCTTGGATGCACGCACACAGCACGCTCAGTGCCAAGTGCTTACGTTGTAGAGATATCAGACTACATTAGTAATATCATTGTTATTATCAGACTTGTCAAAAGAAAATTCAAGTAGTTCATTTGATCGCCAGCGCGCCTCACCAGCCGGGGCAGCAGGCCCAACTCGCCCTGGCAGGGAGAGCGAGGATGCAGTTTCAACCGTCATGCTAACAAAAGCTCAGCATGAGTCCTTGAGAGTGCATTTGTTGGTGATGCAGCTCGTCAACTAAAATTGAATAAAATCGTTGATATTTACCGATTAGAACGCATGTTAGTGACTTGAGATTGCAGTATTTTTCTTTTTTTTGGTGCAGCCCTAATTGTTCCCTGATAGTATTTTATTTTCCCTTACAGATATTCTTGCAGTTCTCCTCTCAGACGTGTTACTGCTGCTACAAGAGAAGGATCAGAGATACATATTTGCTGCAGTGGTGAGTAAGCCTAGATGTCAAGGCTGTCCAAAGTGTTGCCAGGGGGCCATTAACAGCCCGTGGGTGTTCTTTTATTGGCCCACAGCACATTCAAAAAATATAATTTCATTTAAAGAAACCTAAGAGGAAAAACCCAGCAAAATTGGAAATGTTGGGGGGGAAAAAAAGGACATTTCACTGTAATAACGGCATAATATTGTGAGGCAAAATAACAGCATTTTAGTCGCATAAAGTTGAAATATTAAAGATATTTTTTAAAGTTGTAATACTACGAGAAGCAAAACAATGAATAAAGTTGTAATTTTTGGAATTGTTTTTGTGGAAAAAGTTCTAATGTTCCTGAGAAAAAAGTCAAAATGTCACGGCAAAAAAGTCATAATTATGAGAACAAAATATGCAAGAATAAAGTTGAAATAGTTGGGGGGGGGGCAACAAAGCAAACCAACAAATGGGGAAAAAAACAGCTGCACTTTTTATGAGAATAAAGTCAAAATATTGAAATATTGAAGGAAAAAATGTTTGTTTGTTCTTTTTAAAAGTTGTATTATGCGAAACAAAACAATATAAGAGGAAAGTCAAATGTCATTTTTGGAAAATTACATTGGGCAAAAGTTATAATATTACGTGAATAAAGTCGTACTATGAGAAGACAATTTACGACCATTATTGAGGAACAAAGTTTAAATGTTTTGGGGGAAAAAAACAACAGTAAAAATGGGGGGAAAGAGAAAAAAGTGATGTTGATACCAATAATAGGCTTTTTCCCCTACGTCACAAAGCTGAGATGCACTTTTTTTCTTGAAATATATATAACGTCTTAGTAAGTGTGTAAGGGTACACTAAAATGTAATTTCGGTTTGGTTCAGTTTCTTGAAGTGCTCAGTCCGGTTAATTTTTGGTACAAAGAAAAAGGCAGAAAAAAATGACTTAAAATGCTTTTATAAAAAAAAAAAATGCAAAGAGAACTTTTTTAAATAAATAAAAGAGGCCCATTTGGGTGGTATTTCAAATAAACTAAACAGAGTTTTCTTTTTCTTTTTTAATAGAAAAAAAATAATAAAATAAACAGTTGTATTTATTTAAACAATTGTTTAAACATAATGGACAGTTCCAGTTAAATAGCGGTCTGTTGCATGTGATGTCCAACCATCTGCCGTAAGTGAAATAGCAGACACACGTGATAGCTCGTTGACAACATCACGTTTAGCTTTTTCATAAAGTGCTGGTATAAATTTCCGGCTAAAGTGAGGACGTGATGGTATTTCGTTGCGAGGTTCAAGAACTTGAATCATATACTGTCACGGTTTCTTCAGTTTATTGATCCTTTTCAAAGCCTGGTACAACTAAAGGCACATTTGTTTGGACAAATATAATGATGATAACAAATATAGCTCATAAAGAAGTGATATCTAGCAACTTCCACGGTTTTCTTGATAATAACCATAATCACTTAAGTACTTACATGAATAGCTATAGCATTGTACTGCCAAAAAATGTAACTCTTATGAGCTATTTTTGTTGTCATTGTTACATTTGTCCAAACAAAGGTATCTTTAGTTTAATCAGGCATTAAAATGAACAAGAAACTGGAGAAACAAGGGGGGTGGTCTCAGCATTTTTTCCATGACTGTACTTAAGGCCAGCGTTCTCAACAACTGAATATGGACGTAATCTCGTGGCTATTAAAACTCCAATACCATGTGTTACTGCTTTGACCCAGTCAGAGTTGCTTGCTAGAGGTTGTTTATATGCTGAAGTTATCGGTGTTTGCACTAAACTGGTTTTCTTTCTTGTAGATGTATTTTAACATTCACTGTGCTCAGGCTTGCATTTGCCAGGATGCCATTTGCCACGCCTGCGAGCTACTAGCGTTCCTACCCCTCAGTCAGTAGTGTCCGACACTCGGAGGCATCCGTGCGGAAACCCGCCCAGGACTTTGGTTCCGCGTGAAAAATAGCATCAAATATAACCGAAACGGTATGCAAGTGGATCGAACCATACATTGCAGAACCGAAACGGTTCAATACATTCATGTTAACTGTTACACCCCTACTTCTTAGCATATCTATATGTATGTGGCCCTGACTGGAAACATTTTTGACACCCTTGATATACAGTGGTGTGAAAAAGTGTTTCTTATTTTTTTTGCATGTTTGTCACACTTAAATGTTTCAGATCATCAAACAAATGTAAATATTAGTCAATGACAACACAACTAAACACAAAATGGAGTTTTTAAACGAAACTTTTTATTATTAAGGGAGGGAAAAAAATCCAAACCTACATGGTTTGGGAAAAACCTGTGTGGGAAAAAGTGATTCCCACCCCTGTTAAAACATAAATTAACTGTGATTAATTGAGATCTGTCAGTCTACAAAATGTTATAAAGTCATTTCTAAAGCTTTGGGACTCCAGCCAACCACAGTGAGAGTCATTATCCACAAATGGCCAAAACATGGAACAGTAGTCAACCTTCCCAGGAGTGGCCGGCCAACCAAAATGACCACAAGAGCGCAGCGACTACTCATCCGAGAGGTCACAAAAGACACCACAACAACATCCAAACAACTGCAGGCCTCACTTGCCTCAGTTAAGGTCAGTGTTCATGACTCCACCATAAGAAAGACACTGGGCGGCCTGCATGGCAGAGTTCCAAGACCAAAACCACTGTTTAACAATAACAACATCAAGGATCGTCTCAATTTTGCCAGAAAACATCTTGATGATCCCCAAGACCTTTGGGAAAATACTCTGTGGTCTGACCAGACAAAAGTTGAACTTTTTAGAAGGTGTGTGTCCCATTACATCTGGCGTAAAAGTAACGCCACATTTCAGAAAAAGAACATGATAGCAACAGTAAAATGTGGTGGTGGTAGTGTGATGGTCTTCAGGACCTGGAAGACTTGCTGTGATAAATGGAAGCATGAATTGTACTGAAGGAGAATGTTGGTGACCTCAAGCTGAAAGCAACTTGGGTTCTGCAGCAGGACAATGATCCAAAACACACCAGCAAGTCCACCTCTGAATGGATGAAGACTTTGGAGTGGTCTAGTCCAAGTCCTGACCTGAATCCTATTGAGATGCGGTGTCATGACCTTAAAAAGGAAAAGCCTCCAATATGGCTGAATGACGAAATTGTGCAAAATTCCTCCACAGCGCTGGAAGAGACTCATTGCAAGTTATCACAACGCAGTTGCTGCTGCTAAGGGGGGCCAACCAGTTATTAGTTTTAAGGGGCAATCACTTTTTCACACAGCTATGGATTTTTTTCTCCCTTAATAATAAAAAGTTTAATTTCAAAAGTGCATTTTGTGTTCAGTTGTGTTGTCATTGACTAATATTTACATTTGTTTCATCTGAAACCTTTAAGTGTGGCAAACACGCAAAAAAATAATAAAATATAATAATAAAAAATTTTCACACCCTTGACATGTCATGAAGTCATTTTTTTAATGTTATGAATTGTAATTTTCATCAGTTGAATTTGTTTTTATTGGACAGTGTAAAACATTGGAGTGTGTGATACTTTTAATTCCATACAGTAGTTGCCCTTGTGTGGCATGCAGGTCACATGAACATGTGTTAGCACTAGCGTGCTTCAGTGTTCTCGTTCCCCTCCTCTAGGACAACAAGCCGTCGGTCATCTCTCTTCAGAAGCTGATTGTGAGAGAGGTGGCCCATGAAGAAAGAGCCATGTTTCTGATCTGTGCCTCCTCCAATGAGCCGGAGATGTACGAGATCCACACCACCTCCAAGGAGGAAAGAAACACGTGGATGGCACACATACGGCAAGCTGTGGAGAGGTAGGTGCGACGTGGTCCGTTTTAGGCGACGGCAGTTGATATCATAATGACTAATGGTGTACGTCCTGTCCCTGATAGCTGTCCTCATACAGAGGAGAGGCTGTTCAGTGAGGAGGAAGAGGCTCGAGCTTCCAGGTTTAAAGAATTTCAAGGTACTGCCCCAATTAGTTGGAAATGATACTGTACTTTTGACCTACCCAGCCACTAGGGGGTGCTCACGCTTCTTCAGCCTCAAAAGCAGACTTGTTTTATTCATCCCAGGGGGTATTTTATAGCACTTTTCAGCAGCCTGTGAATGCATTTTGGTGCATAAGTGTACATAAATGTATATAAAATAGCTGTCACTATTTGACACTATTATTACTACGACTACGTACAGTACATTACTACACAGTATTCAGGAGACTTATCGCTCACCCCTTTGGTCACTGATTCCCAAATGAGGTTATTGGAAAGCACTCCGGGGACACTTGACATTTTCTTGATTGATGGATTGATAGCATGCCTATTTTGTAATTTTACCCCATTACAAAGACAAAAAGTACAGACATACATTTAAAACATATTTTTTGTGATATTAAAATATACACTCAACAAAAATATAAACAACACTTTTGTTTTTGCTCACATTTTTTTATAAGATGAACTCAAAGATGTAAAACTTCTTCCACATCCACAATATCAGCATTTCTCTCAAATATTGTTGACAAATGTGTCTAAATGTGTGATAGTGAGCACTTCTCCTTTGCTGAGATCATCCATCCCACCTCACAGGTGTGCCATATCAACATGCTGATTAGACACTATGATTAGTGCACAGGTGTGCCTTAGACTGCCCACAATAAAAGGCCACTCTGAAATGTGCAGTTTTATCACACAGCACAATGACACAGATGTCGCAAGATTTGAGGGAGCGTGCAGTTGGCATGCTGACAGCAGGAATGTCAAGCAGAGCTGTTGCTCGTGTATTGAATGTTCATTTCTCTACCATAAGCAGTCTCCAAAGGCATTTCAGAGAATCACCTCATGTTGCAGCAGGATAATGCACGGTCCCATGTTGCAAGGATCTGTACACAATTCTTGGAAGCTGAAAACGTCCCAGTTCTTGCATGGCCAGCATGCTCACTGGTCATGTCACCCATTGAGCATGTTTGGGATGCTCTGTATCGTATACGACAGTGTGTACCAGTTCCCGCCAATATCCAGCAACTTGGCACAGCCATTGAAGAGGAGTGGACCAACATTCCACAGGCCACAATCCACAACCTAATCAACTCAATGCCAAGGAGATGTGTTGCACTGCATGAGGCAAATGGTGGTCACCCCAGATACTGACCGGTTTTCTGAGCGTCAAACGGCAGCCGGCTTTGTGGAGATGTCGCAGGGGGCATCCCGCATGACCCGAGGGCCCTCGTCTGTGTGGTAATGACACAGGATAACGCCGCACTTCACAAAGGACTCCTTCCAGAGGAATAAGCTCACTTTTTTTGACCATCCTGTGTGTTCCCCTCATCCAAATCCAATGGAGAACATTTGGGAGCGGTTGACAAAAGATGTTTCCAGAAATGGACATCAGTTCCAGACAGTGGATGCCCTCTGTGAAGCCACGTTCACCACCTGGAGCAACATTCCCACTAGCCTCCTGAAAATTCTTGACATTTTTCAACTGATCTTAAAATTTTGATCATGTGTGTATATATTTTTGTTTTTCAACAAAAAATGCTTTTCTTTGATAAGGGGGTACTTGACTGAGAGGTTGACAGCCACTGCCACACTATGAGAACATAGTGTGTCCAATAAATAGTGGGCTGTCATACTGCGATATGATAATCAGGAGGATTGATTCCAGTAGGTTATGTTAAATAGTGTTGTTTTCATGATTTCAGTTGTCACTTTTGTTGTTGTTTCTCTAGAACGGTTGAGCCAGAAGGATGCCGTGATCGTCCAGGCGCTTTCTGAGAAGCTGCAGCTTTTTGCAGACATGGCAGACTCCGTAGCCGGTCTGGAGGACGCGGCTTCCCGCTCCAAACTGCTGTTACGGGGAGATGCCTCAGATCTCCAGCAGGGGGAGACCTTACTCAAAGGAGCCATCACTGAGGGTAGGACTGACTGAAGGCTATTCACACTGGAGTCAACTTGTTTGCTGTGATGTCTGCAGTTCCTCTCAAATGTTTTGCACAATTTCAACCATAACTTTGACTTTTATGTTCATTCAGTGGAAAACCTCCAGAATTTGCTCCAATCTGGAGTGAGAGATGAAGGACTGGATGAAGGGAGCAGCTCTGGACTCCTTCCCAGGAGAGCAGACACCTTTGGGGGCTATGACAGCAGCCCCACCATCCTCACCAAGAGTGAGTCCGGTACACTTCATGTCCTGAAGGAACCTCCCATCTAACGGGTTGTACTTTTATGCACTTGGTGCCATAAATAAACTATGAATTATTAATAAAATGACACTTACCCCCCACCCAAAAAAACGTGCTTTTGTTGTTTGAAATGGTTTATGGGCAAATGGAGATAGTCATCGTCCCTGTGTGACTTATCTTTATGTGTGGCTGTTAATGTTCATGTTTTCTGGTCTGTTTGGTCTCACTGTTTTTGTGTGTGTGTGTGTGTGTGTCATTGTTTGTGTTTGTGTCTGTGGCTGTTGGTGTTCCTCTGCCAGATGGCAATGTGAAGAAGAACTTTTCTGGTGAGTCCAGAAGCAGAGACCGAAGCCAGCGGGCCAGCTCTGACCCTCAGCTCAAAGATCTCTATGGCAGCCAAACTCTGGTAGGATGCACACACACATGAATATATTTATTTCCTGTTTACAACAAACAGCGCTGAGAAGATATCGATTATTGATGATTTCTGTCCCAGTGTTGTCTTAAGTAAGCCGAAACTGAAGTACACAACTAAATGCACATTATTCAGACCTGACGACATGTACGCGTTTTTTGCAAGCGTCACGCATATTGACCCAGGAGTGCTCTCGGTACCACAAATACATTTGTAAAGCCACAAATGCATTTGGTGCCAGCAGTTTCCCCACACTCATAAACACAATGATAATCTGCCAGAGGAGAAGTACAGAGTAAAGTGTTTTTGGGGACTCTGAAATGAATGCATGCATGGCTCTTCTCAACGAGCGGCAGGTCCCCCAACTCTCAAAGCAGCTCAGTTTTGTTTGACATTGAAAAAGGGACGAAACAAAGCGACAGTTCTAAGCGTATTTCTTTTGCTTTTCATGTTTATTTCTGTTTTACTTCATTTAGCCATCTTTATGCTTGAAAATGCTTCATTTAGGCAAAAACTATGTCAGATTGGCTTAAATATGCATATTTAGATTAGTAGGCCGTACTCAACCATGAAACAGCATGATTTATTCATTCATATATTTTGGAAAACGTTTTTCACCTTTAATTTTTTAATTTACAACACCTGCACCATTTGAACCATGTGTCACTATGTATTCTTTACTTGCGTATCTTGCTTGCTGCTGTAACAAGTGAATTTCCCTGCTGTGGGATTAATAAAGTACCATACATACATACATACATCCATACATACATACATAATTGGTGCCAGATCCAACTGTGATAAGTGAATTTCCTTGAAGTAGGATTTGATATTGATAAACGGAATGTTGTCGAAGTTAGAACATAGAGAACCTGTTTATTACTTTCTAAATACGGGTTTTAACATAATTAGAGCCCTGTAGACATGAAATAACACCCCTATAGTCACTCATACACCAATTATCCTGTGTTTACACCACATTGAACAGGCTACGGCATCACTGCAGGAACATAAGAGACGGGCTCCTGCTAGCATAGCATTGACCAGCCTGCTCATCCTCGCTGGCCGCGGACCATAACCCCCCACACCCCGGTCCCCTTTTACCAGAGAGGCACGTTTCATCTATTTTCAGCACTTCATTGTCTTAAAGGAAGCTTTGATGAGCGGCTGCAGCCCCGCAGACACAAACACGACACGCCTGGCTACACATGATGTCACCGCTTCTCTCGTTTACGTCCAATTAACAGGCCCAGTTTGCAAAGATTTACCAACGTACTCACATCTCATTGCTCAACTTTTACCACTAAACTTGCATGTTTGTAGCGTATACAGGACGTCCTCCGTCTTTGAACGTGTTCCATTCCTATGACACCAGTACAGTAAGCCGTTCATTGACAACTTGCAATGCATCAACTCTATAAAACAGCAACGGGTGCATTTGGTGCTACCCATTTGCCCTCGCTCATAAACACATTTATAACGTGCCTGGTCTGCCAGAGACAGTAAAAGCAAGTGTCTTTTGGAGACTCTGAAATGAAAACATGTATGGCTCTCCTCAAAAAGCGGCAGGTCCCCCATTTTCTAGGGGGCTGTCCACAGGGGAGCATTTTCAGGTCGAAACGACAGTGTTTCATGGTTTCAGCCTTTTATCCACACAGAAACAGTGTTCTGGGTGTCCTGAAATGGTCTTTTTTTTTTTTTTTTTTTAAACGGCTTCCAGAGTGGAAAAATCAGGCAACATTGTCGTGTTGTTTCTATGTAGACACACAAACCACTACTTTTTGAAAACGAAGACATTATTGCCCCTTTGTCACTCCTTTGTTGTCATGTGACCAGAAGTGATTGTTTCCGACAGAAGTTACTCCACTTTATTGTTAGTCCAGACAAGCCTGCCAAGCGGAAGACGACAGACTTTATACTCATGTGTTGTCTCTTCTTCAGTAGTTTTGGGGGCTATCCACACGGAAAGGTTTTCAGGTCAAAACAGCAAAGCATTTTATGGTGTCAGCCTTTTACCCACACGGAAACACCGTTCTGGGCACCCTGAAACTGTATATATATATTTTTTAAACGGCTTCCAGAGTGGGAAAATCTGAAAACGCCGGCTTGTCAATTTCGTGTAGACAGCCGAACTGCTGTGTTTCAGAAACTGTGACGTCACCGACCCATCGCCGTCACATGACCAGAAGTGAGTTTTAGCCACAAGCTAACATAATATCTGAATACTTCGATGGACATGACTCACCCCAGTTGACAGTCTCCTGATATTTTGTTGTATTATTCACTAAAATGACTCTAGCAATTCCATTTTGTCGTAAGTCTCTAAATGAGCCTCGGAAAGCGGAAGACAACGGACTTACGCACATGCATTCTTTCTTCTTCTGTGGTTTGGGGCGTCACGTGGTTCCGTCTGTGTGTCTGTTTACAGCGCCACACATGGGTGTGCCTTGTTGTCACCCAGTCATCCGTTCCCGTCTGGATGCAACTATTTACTAATCCCACACCATGTGGACGCAACTTTAAAAAAAAAAAAAAAAAAAAAAGTCAAGATCCGTTCCCGTGGGGACAGGGCCTAAAAGGGCTCACAGGCAGCTCAGTTTTCTTTGACTTGACATAAATGAGGCAACAGAAGAAAGGTCATTTGTAGTTCTAAACATATGTTTTGCTTTTCATGTTTATTTTTATATTACTTCCATTTTTGTACTGAAAATGCTTCATTTAAGCATGAAAATATGTAAAATTTACTTAAATAAGCACATTTTCTGAGTATAATAGACTGTATTCAACCATGAAACAGCATGATTTAGTAATTCATATATTTTTGAAAAACCATGATCCAAAAAGCCGTGAAATAGGAAGCGCCAAGTGGCGAGCGATTACCGTACTCCCAAAAGTCTTGTACGGTTGACAGGACCTGCATTACATAAATAGTGACTTTTAGCATAAGCAAATGCTGTTCTCAGATGCAGTAGGCTCAAATATTTGTGCAGTTTTACATTTGTTGATTTAGATAGCAAAAAATAACTTTGTGTACGTTTTGATGTTACTTAGGTTCATGAGAGCTGCTGCACACCCACCAGATGGAACCGGTTCTGGTCCAGCTCGTTCCCCGAGGCAGAGGTTGGCTCCCTTTCTTTTATCCATTGCTTGTTCACATGCAGCGTTGGCTGATTGTGTGTTGAACCAGTGTGATGTGTTGTGATATTTTCATGTGGGATAACCTTCTCTGTTTCCATTCCAGTTCTTTGACAGAGTGCTCATGCTTTCACAGCGGCTCTACAGTCTGCAGGTAACACGATACCTTAGCTACTTTTCATGTTTTGTTGATATTTGCACGCTGCTACTCGTGTATACTCACTCACTGTACATACACATCAGGTGCACGTCTCATAAAAGATTTCGTACAAAAGTATTTTAAAAACCAAACAGCTTCCACTATAGTGAATGTTATCATCTTGGTGAAGACATAGAATGGTCTCATTGGACTGTTTCTGTGTGTCCAGTAGACGAGACGAGATTTTAACATTACTTTTCAGAAAAGTACAGTGGAAAAATATAAAAAATGCATAACGATGTATTGCAATTAGTGCTGTAAATCTTTGTGAGAGACGATTCGTTTTGAATCTAGATACACAGGTTATGATACGATTCAAAAACGACATATTTTAAAGACAGAACGATTTGATACGATTCCATTCAAATCTACGGTTAATTGTTTGCTGATGTACATATTAACTCGTTCAATCCCAGCCCTTTTTCAAAATTCAACCCCTTCACTATCGGCCATTTTAGATGATTTTGACTGATCTTTCAAGGCACACAGAATATTGTGTTGTATGGTTATGTAAACATGGAACCTACCAAAAGAAACATTACACTCCCGTCTTTCATCAGAAAAAAAGTTCCGTTCTTTAGCAATCAGCATTAGAACATAGGTAAGTTTCAGGAAAATATCAGTTCCCTACTAAAAAGGTAGGAAAAACAGCTTTTTGTGAAAAGATACATTTAAAGCATAACTTTTACTTTGACACAAATTTTTTGCTTTTGTGACAGCTCAAATATCTAAACAACTATACCACAACACAAAAATGGGTTGTTTTACATCAAAATAACAATTTATTTGTGAATGTAAGACCATAAACTATTTATAATTTCCACATTTGGAAGTAAACTGTGTGTATGAGTTAAAATTTCCCTACAATGCGTAACCTTCGCACGCTACACTCCTCCACACTCTTCCACGTTCTCCTTGCTGTCAAGTGTGCTTGTACGTGCAAAAGATCCACGCCGAACTCTTGTCAACTGCACTTCTGCCACCTTGTGGCCGTTTCTATGGCTTAAAACTGCATGAAAAGTGACTGCTTTTAGTCTGCAGTTACGTCGTCACCTCTTTTTGCCTCTTGCGCCAAAAAACGTAAAAGACGTATAAAAAAATCAGGCGTTCAGGTTTATAAAAACGAATAAATATGTCTTCGGTATTGAATGAGTTAATTTTACATCGTAAAATAAAGATGTCAATTATGTGAATGTGTTATTCTTACGGTATTTTCTAAATGTGCAAAACAGCACATCATATCCCCAAGCATGCTGCAAGGCACTGGCAGAAATAAAGTCAACAGAATGACATGTCAAATGTATACCTGTATATTGTTTAGACACAGAACAAAAAAAAGTCTTGCTGAATGAACATGTTTTTCTTTGATGTGATCAATATTTGACATTCTAGATTTTCTATCGATATTTTTATACCTGTTACACTGGGATTTGTAACATTTAAGTTTTAACATGTCTTCATGTTGCTAGAAATGGAAGTGGAGCCACCAAACTAAGTTTTGTTGTATACTACGCGCAATGACAAACATCCATCTATCTATATAAAATATAACACTCAAAAAGCACAAGTCTTTAACCTTCAGCCCAATTAATAATACAAAGTAAATAAATATTGCAAAGCCCTTTAAATAAGGACACATCTCTTCCAAGCACAGGTAAGTAAAGAGAATTTGTCACAGGAGTACAATGAAAATGGTCTTTTAGCTTGGAAAAGTAAACGATCCCATAGTCAAAATGTCACAGAACAATGGCAGTCGCACGACGTTTCAGACTGAGCATAGTGCTTTCAACACTCCAGGCGCAACATTTCAAAGTAATCACGTTACAAAGCAGAAAAGTTACCACACTCGCCTCTGTTGGTCTGGCTGCTCTCGTGTTGCACCCTTCTGGAAATGAATCCAAAGACGTCCCAAACTTCGGCGTTCAAAATGCCTTCTTGGCTAGCCGGCACTTCAGCATTCTCGTCTTCCGCCCTGGCAAGTTATGGAGCATGCGCAACAATCCCTTCACCGGCAGCCCAGGCTCACACGTTGTTTAGAAGACATGTTGTTTATACTGTAAGTCAGCCGATGGCTTCTCCGGTGCATGTCTCCACAATCGATTCATCTAAAGACTCATGTGTCATTATCAATACAGGAGACTTTTCTCTCGTTCGTTCCTCAAACTGGTTATCCGGTCGCATTGGTTTATCATTCACATCCCTAATTGCAATCCACTCATTTATTTTTCTACATTACCTTTACTACATTGCTCCTCATATAGAGCCCTTTGAAAGCCATTCACATTTTTTCCAGAATTTTTTCAGTTTGAAACTTTTTTCATTCTGTTTTTTACTTTTTAGACTGATTTTATTATCATAGATTATGTGCTTTTTTTGTGACAGTGAATGAAATTTTAAAATCCTTACATTTATTGGCGCAATATATAATTGGACAATTTTACCCGGTATTTTTCGAACTTTTTATTCCTACAAAATCCTATCAGTGTTTGTGGTTAAAGAAGACATAGCTGCAGATGCAATTGCAATTGTTTTATTAATGTAAGCAAATTTTTTTTAAGACACCCTTATTTTATTACCACTATTAGACGGAATGTGCTATTTGAAGGCCGGAAGTGTTGCTGGGTTTGTTTGTTTTTTTTTCATTTTACTTGTACATGTTTATATATTTCTGAGGTATATCTTTTTAGTGTTAAGTTGCTGTGTGATGAGTTTAGTGTTCTTTGCAAGATGCCACCATGAGTCAGACTGTTATATTGAGTAATGACCTCCTGCAATTTCCAATGGGTTGACAAGCTAGTTGTGAGTTTTTTCATAGCTCATGATTGGCTCTTGTCAAATAAAGAGCTGACTGGTCCTCACGGACTCACGTGCACCACAATGTCATTTTATGACGTATACACGTGCGGCTTATACACCGGTGTGGCTTATCTACGTCTAGATCTGTTTTTTGAGTTTAGCGGGTGCAGCTGATACACCGCAATTTATGGTACACTCTTCTGCGCTCTGTGTGTATGCTAGCGGCCCCGCCTCCACCCACCGAGACAAAGAGTGTATGACTAACAAAAGGGTTCACTCCATTCATGCCGTTGTTCTATGGAACAATCTTGTGATTCCCCTAGTGTCCAGTGAGTGCATCATGGCATGGTTACAGTAATCCCTTGTTTATTGTAGTTAATTTGCTTCAGACCCGACAGCGATATGTGAATTTCCGCAAAGTAGGATTCAATATTAATAAATGCAATATTTTCATAGTTATAGCATAGGAAACCTGCTTATCATCTTCTAAATATGGTTTTTAACATTTATAGAGCCCTCTTGACATGACAACACCCCCATAGTCACCTTTGCGTTTGTGTTAACCAACACAGTACACATAATCAGAGAAAATAAGACATACAGTATTAATCAAATAAGATAACGTACACTCAAATGTTCCTTGTGTTTTTTCTGGACAGCGTACTTCCTTGCAGCCTTTAGTAGTAGTAGTAGTATATATGTAGTATTTTCTTTTGTTTTACTAATAGGCCGCATTCAACAACGAAACAGTAATCATGAATACATTTTTGAAAAAACGCGCTATAGCGAGGGAATGCTAATCGAACTGTAATATTGCAAGGGACGACTGTACTCTGGTTTGAAAGTTCTTCCTCTACGTAAATTGGACAAAGAATCTGTGTTTTTTCTCTTTTTATTTCCCTTGACTGGTGTCAGGCCATCATATCCCAGCAAGACAGCCACATCGAGCTGCAGCGTGTCTCGCTGACAGAGCGAGCCTCGCTACCCGGGCGCCATCGCGGCAACGTGCTCCTGGAGCAGGAGAAGCAGCGGACGCTGGCCCTGCAGAGAGAGGAGCTCGCCAGCTTCCACAAACTGCAGTCTCAGCATCGGCAAGAGCAGCAGCGCTGGGAGAAGGAGCGCGAGAGGCACCGCCAACAAGTGGAAGCCACAGAGGCCAGACTGTGGCAAAGGGAGGAGGAGTGCAGGCGGTTGGAGGTAACGTGGTCAGACCTACCTGACAGTTGGCGTATTTGCGTGACTTGCACTTGAATTACAACAACAACAACAACAACAACAACAAAAAAATGGATGCAGGAGCGTCTGGCAGAAGAGAGGGTGGAGCTGGAGAGGCAAAGGGAGACGTACCAGCAGGACCTGGAGAGGCTGAGAGAGTCCACTCGAGCTGTGGAGAAAGAGAAGGAACGCCTGGAACACCAGAAGAAGATCAAGAGGAAAACCATCGAGGTGGGAGCAGGCCTATAGCGCAACCACTGAAGGCTAGAATTTAGTAGCTAGTAGACAAATGAATTATTCAAACAGGTTTTTTTTTTTTTATCACATCGAAGCATCTTAGCGCCACCACAAGCACACAATATGTTCAGAGCCAAACTGTCTCTGTCTTTAAAACTTGATGAACTCGAATAGGAAATGTTTCAACATTCTTAACCACTTCCTTGTTACTATTACACAGTAAAACCTAGGGGTGCACGATAATTACCGGGCAATTATGACGTCATACCAATAAAAATGGCCCCTATAACCGATAATTTTGAAAAAAAAAAAACCCAATGAGGCGAGATTACCTGTACTGTGAGCAAATCAAGCACTCCTTTTTTCTCCTGCCTGTGATGTTAACGGCCTGTCGTAACTTCCCCTGAGCTCACTTGTAAACGAACGTTCACTTTCTCATGGTCATACAATCATCTTCTACCGCTTATTCGAGGTTGGATCACGGCGGCAGCGGCCTATTCACTTTCACATTCACTTTCCAGGGATAACATTTTGCGTGCTAGTTGCTTCGCGATGAAAAGAACCCATGGGGCACCAAAAAAAATCCTTATCAGCCACCTTAAATAGTGTTTAGAAAGTGCACAAGGTTTGCCAGAGACCTCCGTGGCGTCACACCGGCTGCCCGGAGCGTGTGCCCGAATACAGTGCACCTTGCTGGGTCACAGCAGCTGGCTCCTCCCGCTCTATACTCTGGTTTTCCTGATAGTAGTGATGTGGTAGCAATGTCATGATATTTGATTAGGACAAATCAACAGGTACACTTGGTCCAATCAAAATTTGTTCCATCCCTCCTTACCTCCAGGTGTACACAAACTACACTTAAATTTAAATGGAAAAAAAAGTGATACAAAAAAGGTTATCAGTTATTTTTTCCCTATCAGTCTTGAAAAGCAGTTTTGGTATTGGTTTGGAAAAAAAAAAAGTGTATCTCTAGTAAAAACCATAAAACCTGAAATGTCAGGTGCCATGTGAAGGTGATTCGAGTCACAAACATCTTAATTGTCATAGAAATGTTAAAAATAAGTTAACCATCACTTTAAAAAAAAAGTAAAAGCAATGAAACACTTTTGATGAAGATGTTAGAAGTATATTTTACTCTGACTATTTGGGTCAAATTCTGAGCAATAGGCCCTCAAGCTATGATATTTGAATATTTATGCAATACAACAGTGTTTAAAATCCTCCTTAAATGGACTGTGGCTGAATTTGAAAGGATTCTGCTCATACTTACACACCGCAGTGTTTCCCCGACATAAATTGTTTTGTGTCAACCTGCCACAATTACATTTGGACCGCCACAGAAAGTTTTGTCGAGTTTCATTTTTACCTCCTCCGAGGAGGTTATGCTTTTGCCGGCCTTTATCTGTTTGTTTGTGTTCAAAATAACTTGGAAGGTTCAGAATGGATTTGGATGACATTTTCAGGAATTGTCCAAAAGGGGAAGTGGAAGAACTGATTACATTTTGGGGGGTGATCCGGATCACCGTCTGGATCCAGTATCCAATATGGGGGGAACTATGGTGCTTGGCGGAGGTCTGCGCGCTCTCAGTGCTTTTCTAGTTATTTGTAGATGTGGTGTGTTTACCCTTGCACGCGTTTAGAATGGGACTGCCTATGCAGCTTGTTAATACAACGGCGTACAGTAGGTGGCATCGCGACTCTTGCTTCTTAACACACCTTATATGCACCTCTAGAGGACACAGTCCTGCACCCTGGCCGGGCTGGATCCCGTGTCATCAACATAGTGCTGATATTAGCTTATCTTTCACACAGAGCGCAGGAAACATCTACAATGTTTATTTTTAATCGCTAGTGTGTATTATAAGGTGGACAATTAAACCAACACCCGTAATAATTTCATGTTCTGTTCTTAAAGGGTCTCTGACGTGATTCCTCAACTTTGCTTAAATAAGTTATGTGTTGTTTGTAATTATGTTCTACATTGTTCCATTTTTGAAGGCGAACGGTAAATTGGCAAAAATTACATTTATAGTTAATGACGAGCTAGCTCTCACTGTTCAGCCTCCTTTACGAGACAGAGGATGTTTACAGTGATTATAGCAAAGATTTGGCCATTGTGTCAATAGTTTGAGGAGAAAAGAAGGGAGAAACAATTGGAGGTGAAATAGAGAACTCTCAGAACATGGACTTAAGCCTTAAGACATGGAGATGAAGATTAGTTGCCTTCAAAACACAGAATGGTAAGTGTAAATTACTCGAGTTGCTTATCTTTGAATTGTTGCTTTAAATCGGCTTCTTAATGAGCGTAAAGGGGTCTTTATAGCGTTTTTTATTTTATATTTCACCATCACAGCTTCCGCCGCCGCAGTAAACATACATATCGCTGTGAAAAGATGTTTAACATTTACCGTATTCTTTACAACCTTGTCGCTATCATGGAAAAGACTTTATGTAAACAAGACATGACTTACTCTGTTCTGTGGCAACTTTGACATCATCCTTCTTGTCTTTTTTTTTTTTTTTTTTTCCTGTGTACCGGCACGATAGCATCCTTTTTCAAAATGCGTTTATACCGTACTTTCAAGACAAATGCTTCTTGTAAAGGTGTTCCTTCGAAGCAGTCATCAGTGAAATGATCACTGCAAAGGACAGAACTCAAGGTGGGCGGGCATCCATCTGTCTTTCGTTCTCTGCACTTGCTTTGTCCATTGTTGTCATAAACCTCCCTCTTTTGGGAAAGAAAACAAACTTGCAGTATCATTCGATGAACGATGAACATCCAGCAGCGATACACCTTTTTGGCATGACTACTATTTTGATGAAAAATATACTGAACCAAGTCAACCATCTACCTCGAGAAGTGTTTGTTTATTCTGCTTTAATGAGAAATGAGACTGAACAGTGAGAGCTAGTTCAACAGGTGACACCACAATCTATAAATGTCATATTTGCGAATTTACCTTTTGCTTTCAAAAATGAAACAATATAGAGCATAATTGCAAACAATATATAACATATTAAAGCAAAGTTGATCAATCATGTGAGGGACCCATTAAGGTTTAAAAGTGTGACATAATGGTGCACATTTCTAATGACACAAAGCTCTGTTTTACCCATCCACACGCAAACTTACTTTGGCCTTTCTTCAACTGTCACATGTGCAGACTTAATCACAAAATGGTTTGGTTAAAAAACCAAAAACTGTGTTGAAAGTACTTCCTTTTGGGGCTTGAGACAATCCCGCTGGTCTGAAAGAGTTGTTGTTTCCAGCTCCCACGGCATCACGGTGGGTGTAATCATAAACACACACATCTCTAACCACTTCAAGCCAAGCCAGCTCTCCACCTCCGTAGCCCAGCTCCTTTTTTCCCCCATTCTTCTTCTTTACAGCTGTCTCCATCGTGGCTGGTTCCGTACTTGCAGCCCACTTTCCCCTCCTTGCAGAACAATGTGACTTTGTAAGTTTCATGGGAAAGGAGCTTTGACTAACGTGGCTTTCATTTCATGCCAAAGCACTACGGTAATCCCTTGCCACTTCACTCCCATCACCATTTTTCACAGGTACATTAATTACGCAGTTTGAATATGGCCTATTATTAGTAAAAAAATATGCATATTTTCAACATAAAAATGGCTAAATGAAGCAAAATGCAAATATAAAACATTCAGAAGATGCATCCAAAGACATTGTGATGATATGTAGTATTGTACACTACACTGGTCACTCGGTGAGACACACAAGCACCAGACTTGATTGTCACCGGAACAACAGGCTTTTATTGCAGCTTTGAATTATCTCAAAACAGGCCCGATAATCCCTAACACAGAGTACTGTTGCAGCCCTATCCCACACCAAGCTAAAACTCAACTCTGAACCCCTGGCGTCACTTCCTGCCCCCCCAACACATCTCTCCTAGCACTGGAACACATTCACAGCAACACACACAAGCACGAGTCTTATTTGTGTCTTATTTTCTTATGTCGCCTGCAGGGGTGTCTACACTGCAGCCCTCAACTGTGTTTTTATCCGCCCCCAGCACATTCTTAAATACAATTAAACAAGAAAACAAAAGCATAATAAAGATAATAGGAGAATAAAGTTCTAATGTTAAGGAAAAAATAGCATAAAGTTGAAACATGAGACTAAAATGTGTAATTTGTTGAAAAGTGGTAATATTATGAAAAATCGAAGAATCAGTTGCAATTTTAGTAAAATTGGGTTGGCTAAAAGTTATTAAAATAATAATGTCATATTTATCAGAACAAAAAAATTATATTACAAGATCAAAGGTATGAGAGGAAAGTTTTAAAAGGTATTTTTATAAAAAAGGGGAAAAAAAAAGTGTAAAGTGAAAAAGAAAAACTTCACAATAATGCTAATAAAAATTTTAAAAAAGAGCCCTTGGTGGAAAAAGTTTGGACACCCGTGGTCTACTATATTGGGTAATAGGAGTGTAAAGGTGACTATAGGGTTGTTATTTCATGTCTAGAGGGCTCTAATGATGTTAAAAAGCGTATTTAGAAGGTAGTCATCAGGTTTTCTATGCTGTAACTCCCAAAATATTCCATTTAGAAAAAAGGAGAGTCCTACTGTGTGGAAATTGACTTCTTCTGACAGTTGGGTCTGGAACCAATTAACCGCCATAAAGGAGGGATTACTGTAATTAAAATGCAGTTAGGGTAACACTTCTCTGCTCACCTGTCATCACATGACTGATAAGGTCCGCTGTCCGCTCTCTCTCTCTGACGACCGCTGTCAGGCTCTACAACACCTGCACCACCTGAACCATGTTGTAGTCACGATGCTTTACTTTACTTTACTTTACTTTACTCTTTACTTGTCTTGCTTGCTTGCTGCTGTAACAAGTAAATTTCCCCGCTGTGGGATAAATAAAGTACATACAATACAATACAATACAAGGTGCTGAACTTCGGCACCCCCTTCGGCACCCCACCACCCAATGAAATCCGTTTTATTTTTTTCCAAATTCCGTTTTTTCCATTTTAATTTAGCTCACTTGCCTGCCAACTGCATCAAATTTTTTTGGTTGCTATTCTTGTTTAAATCACACTTACATGTAAACTGAAAAAGACAATATATTTAAAAAACGCTTGTTATTGTTACTACTACAACTTGCCTTTCAAGATGTCTGTTCTCGGTCTCTGATTTCATGAAATAAATTTTAAAATGTGACTTAAAGTCCGGAAAATATGGTATCCAGCCTTAGTAGCTGACACACGCTGGCATGCTCTGCTAAACTAAGCTAACCCCGCTAGCTTCCATTCACGCTCCGTGAGAGAGGAGCTTCCACCAACTCTTGCCGTTGTTCCAGGTCACCATTTCGACATGTTTAATTCGGGAGGGGGTGTGTTAGTGTTTGTGATGAGAGTCTGCCACAAATGAGCGGTCCGCCAGGGAAATGCTTCCCCACACGAACATTCCTTCTCACAATGACAGCATGTCATTCACATTGTGTCAATTTAACAGTAAATTCCGTTTCTATTGGCTAATTCCGTGATTGTGTTGGAAATCATAGGGCCCTACTTTTCGCTGATGAAAAAGCGTGGCATGTGTGATGGTGAGAAGGAGAGGATAGCTGTGATGAGTCAGCACCCTTGTAATTACAAGCCACGGCTGAAACAGCCATGCACACAAGAGTGCTATTTGTTTGTTTGTGAGATTACACTGCAAGACGGGACCTGAGGCCAGGGAGATGCAGGGCCGTGTCAGCACTTGGCGCCCACTGACATCATCCCCACACTATTTGGTTTTCATTCGGCCTGTTTGTGTGTTTAGTACACACGCAGATGTGAGGGTACGCACTGCGTATGCTACATTGTTGGCTCCACCATGGGACTTTTCTTGGCTGCGGTTCACCCACACCCACACACAATCAAAAACACATTAAAGTTCAGCCTTTTCATCAGCTATGACCCCGAGATGTATTCCAGCCTGATATCAGCATCCATTTAATGCCTACCATCAAACATTAGGAGTCATCAGCAAACCGGAGCGCTGTAATTAGACCTCATAAAAAAGAAAAAGACACGCCTCTGCTCATGTTTGTTTTATCTGTGGAGTTGAACACGTGTGGGAGGATGGAGCGAGTCGCAGCGTGTAAAGACTTCAGAGGGGCGGCTTTCATGTGTTATCTCATCTGATCGGGTGGGTCTTGTTTGATAAGGAAGGCCTCGGATACGGATTTTTTATTCTCCGTTGGCACACACCCAGCATGGGTCTTGATTGTGCAATACCTCCGGTTACTGATGAATGCCAGGGAACCGCTTTCATGGCAGGTCATATGACTGAAGAAATACTTTGTACACGAAGGGTGTGTTTACACAGTAACCATCAGACTTAAAAAGCTTCACGTACTCACAACGTGCTCAAAAACGACCCTGCCATAATGACTGAAAACAATGTCATGGTCATGCTAGGCCAGTAGGTGGCGATGGCACTTTTATAGAGATCGATGCACTACATCTGCTGTGACTACAGCATTGTGTTCCGCCATTACTCTTTTTACTGTGTCTAGACTGAAAACACACACATCGTCCCTCGCTATATCACGTTTTTTCAGAAATGAATTAATGAATGATGGCTGTCTTGTGGTCAAAACACATTGAAAAGCAAGTGATATGTCTTCTTCTGGCCTCTAGGCTGCAGTAACGTTACATGGATGAGACATCCGTCCTTTATTACATTACCCTACCTTGCACTCCATGTAGCCAGCCATGGATGCAGAGTGAAAAGCTTCTGAAAGAAGAAAAGACACATGAAAAATGCAACAGAGCTCTTGAACATTTCATCATTTTATTTTAGTGTTCGATTAATATTAACTATAACAAACATCTGTGATTGGCTGGCGACCAGTCCAGGGTGTACCCTTTTTTGTATTGTTTATGTTGTGGTATGCAAGTAGTTGTTAGATATTTCAGCTGTCACAGAAGCAAAAAATTGTGTCAAAATTAGGCTTGAAATGTATCTTTTCACAAAAAGCTGTTTTTCCTCCCCCTTTTTTTAGTCGGGAACTGATATTTTCCTGAAACTTACCTATGTTCTGCTGCTGATTACTAAAGAACGGAAAAAGGTAGAAACAAACTTTTTTTCCCCTGATGAAAGATGAGTCTAATGTTTCTTTTGGTAGGTTCCATGTTTATATAACCATACAACACAATATTCTGTGTGCCTTTGGGTAAAACGGCCGGTACTGGAGGGGATGTCTTTTGAAAAATGGTGGGGATTGAATAAGTTAATGTAAAATGTGGTATGATGGAAATGCATGCCTTGATATTTGACCACTTTTTTTGTTTTGTTTTGCCTCTGTTGGCCCTGCTCCATTCACAGCGATGACAGCAGTACGTGCTGTCACTCAGTCTTTGTCTTATTTGTTATGCCACCGCCGTGTCTTCCAAATCTACTTTTTCCAGTATTTACACCTCCATTTCCGTGAAAGTCCGCTTCTTCGTCCACTTTGTCTTCCCACCAGCTGTGATTCAGAATGACAGCGGCCATGCAATCAAGGCTCTTTAAACATGGCCACCACATTCATGAGTCACTTTGCATTCACCTTCTGTGGTGAAGTGGAGGCGTGGAAAGAGCGTGACTTGCGGCGGTGTTGCACACACACACTTCTACTCCAGGTGGAATCTATAAACCACAAATAGTGTGAATGTGTGCGTACGCCACTTTTTATAACTGAATGTTTTTGTCTGTACGCACATTTTGTTTTTCTGGCGTACGCAGACTTTTAGTCAGAATTCCACACAGATTTTAATAGACGAGGCCCCAGACCTTTTATGGCAGGTTTATTATAACCTCGAGACACAGGATGTTAAACAAAAAAAAAGAGGGAAAAACATGACATTGAACACATTGAAGGAAATACCAACCAGCAAGCACACAAAGTAGTCCTGTCCCTTTTCGGAAAGTGCAGTGGTAACTTAGTGTGCGCTGTTAATTTCTTCCAAAAGGTCAGTACATTGAAATTGTATGAAAAGCACAGCAATTTTCCCCGTAGGACATAATGTACATCCAGTGAATCCCTTCCTGACACACAACAATATTAACAAAAAATACATTTTGTCGATAATAATTCTAGTTTTACATGCAAGATAAAACAATGCAAGATAATATACATGACAAATGAAATTGATAAATGAACATATTTTTATTCGGGATGCTCCCGTTTTATGCTGCCGATTCCGATGCCAATCATCCAGGACTGAAATCGTCCGATACCGGTCACATGGATTAATGATACAATTTTCAATGGTTTTATGATATGTGCTATTGGCCATATGATATGAAAATAGGAACCATAAAATCACCTTAATTTTGACAAAAAATTTTTTGACTTTTGTTCTTTTGAAGAAAGAGAACATACTGTATATCACTAGTGAATCTTAGAGAGGATGAGACGCCTACTTTAAGGACACTTAGGATGAGAGAGTACATTGGTGGAGCTCTAGCAGGACTTCAGATAAGCGAGCTAGCACTTGGCGAACACCGTGTGTTCCGCCACTGAGAAAGGCTGGTCATCTCGTCCGATGAATTCTATTAGCTTAGCCTTCTGACTGTAATGCACATACGAGCGAGTGTTAGCCCACTGTGAGCCTCAAAAACTCACCATACTCCAAGTGTTTGTTCTTCCAATGCCGTATTAAATTAAAGCTTTTTAACGTGCTACCCTGGCGAGATAGTTTTCGTGGTATGTGTTGGTTGTTAAGTTCTACACGGCAGACATGATGTTTTTGTTTGGCATGCCTGCACGCTGTGAAGGAAAGTGGGAGGAGCACAATGCCCAAGACGTTAGTTAGAGCAGGACACTACACTGAACGCATGGATCGCTGCGGGCTGCAACTGTACTAGCCACAGGTGACCGGCTTTTGTGATCGGTGTTGAAAGGCATTTATCCCCATATGACGATCACGTGATTTTTCACAGAAATCAGCGGATACTGATTGGTGGCTGATCAATCGGAGCATCCCTATTTTTTACCGTTAAGACTCTTGTTGATGAAGATAGCGAGAACAGGAGGGCTGCTTTGCTACTTTTGCTATGTGTGCTTTTCTTGAATTTCATAATGTTTCTAACCTTATTTATTGAATTTCTGCCGCTTGCAACATTCTTTGGCCCCGTGGTGGGTTTTTCAGCAGCTGCACTGAAAACAAAAAGGGAAGACGGTGAGTCTGCAGTGCATAGGTTGCTTTGTTTGGGCACGCCATTCTTCAGAATGACGCGGTACAATTATGCACAATATTGTACCAAAACCGAGACAGTGTTAGAAAACCAAGGCATAAATTCTGACGAAAAATGTAAAGGAAAACTGGGACATTCGAAAAGCGAGGTTTGGCTGTACTCTGAAGCGCCACTCAGTCTCTGGCCAAAAGACACCTGTCTTCCATTCAAACCTGTCCACCGCCACGGGCAACACCAAAGAGCCGTCAAAGGACCTCGGGGACAAGAGTGTTGACCTGCACAAGGCAGGAATGGGCTGGGAGAAGCTTGGCGAGAAAGACCATCTCGTTATGTGAAAAGGCAACAATGTAAGAGGTCACTTGTTAAACAGTGACCCCCATCTGTGCTTTCTACCCTTTTTGAGTTAGCCGTTCAACCTCGGTCACCCCCTGTCTCCAGGCTGTTGTATGATGTTACCTGAGCGTGTCTCCTCTAGGCTGGACAAAAATCCCCCTATGAGTAACGTTAACCTGTCCTGACCGCACCACTCCACCTACGTACCTATGACTCCTTTTTCAACCATCAGCCGGTAGCGCTTGGGTGGAGAGCAGGCTGCATGGGACCACTTACTAATGCAACACAACCCTTTTGTTCTTTTTTCACCTGCAATCTTGGCCATTTACACAGAAAATTCATCAACAGCTCATATTCAGACACTGAAGAGGTTTGATTTGATTGTTTAACAAATATAGTAACACTCACCAGCCACAATTAGGAGTCCAGTAATTCTGTCATGTTTTTTCAAAAATGCGTCTGTGTAAGCTCTCAGTCGTACAGGAGTAGTCCATCGAAGAAAAGGCTTCTTGAGACGTCATCTGTACTTCTGTGAAGAAGGTGTCGGTGTTTAATTTGGACCCTGTGTTCAGCAGGTTACTGAGACCAAAACCCACAGCTCTTAGTCTTGCAAATGAGGTGAAGCCAGGGCCGAGCCAGAACAATAGATGCTAACGAGCCAGTATCAGAGTCGTTCATACCCAATTCAGGGAGCGACACTTCCCTTTTATCGGAGGTGTTAATAGCAGGAGAGGATTATACCACTACTCCGCCCAGGCTTAGTGTAAGGAACCAATAGGAGGAGGGTGTTGGCACACCAATTCCGCCCACTCTTACTGTATTTAAGGCCTAAGCTACCAGCACTTATTAGTTCGCTGACGAAGCTCTTCGGATGAGGAGCGAAACGTCCGACACCTTCTTCACAGAAGTACAGATGACGTCTCAAGAAGCCTTTTTTCAAAAATGTATTAATTAGTAATTCGTGCTGTTTTGTGGGTGAATACAGCCTATTATTAAAATGTGCATGTTTAAGCAAATTTTATATGATGCATTCAAAGGCGTTGTGATGATATGTAGTACAGTGTTCCCTCGTTTATCGTGGGGATAGGTTCCCAAAATATTCTATAAATAAAACAAAAATATTCCACTCCAGTGACGGTGCCTTTTCGTCCTGGTGCCGTTCCGCTGTACTGTAGCGTTGTTGTATCCTTGTTAAAACATATTGCTGCTTTATCTCAGCCATGGGAAGGATGTAAATGGGGACACATCAGTAGTGTACCTTTTTGAATCAGTGGGCGTTTCAGCCCGTCAGCACGAGACACCCTCATCAAAGGCAGCCAACTACAGGGTGATCAAGCCTGAGCCTGTGTCCCATGCCCAATCATGAGTGAAGTACTGCCTGGAAGATGAAGAAAGGTTTGTGTGTGGGAGCGGTACTGAGCTAAGCAGTAAGGTCCTGACCTAGGACCAAAAAGCCGCCCCGCCCACTGGGTCGATACTCACCCTCCTCTCTTCCCCCCACACTCCACCCTTGGGTAAGGGCAGGAAGGAACGGGGTGGCTTTAAAACTTCTTTAGAGTAGTCAGGGGGGGTACCCTCCTTCATTGGTGTTTTGATGATAGGCCCACTGACCCCATGACACCTCCAGAGGGCTCATCGGCAACACCTGGCATCCCAGGTGTGTGCCCCCTCTGCTTTGTGCCCACCAGAGCCTGTCCATGAATGCCAAGGTCTTTCATAAGCCTGATGGTAGACAAAGCTTATATTAACTTGTTCAATACCAAAGACATATTTCTGTTTTTTTTTTTTAAACCCAAAAGCTCTCTATCAAAGACGTGTAACGTCTTTTCCGTTTTTTTGCGCGGTGCAAAAAAAGGTGGTAACGCAAGTGCACACCAAAAGATGTCACTGTTAGAGCAGATGTAAGCCATAAAAATGGCCACAATGTGGCAGAAGTGCATTTGATAAGAGCTCGGCATGTAAAAACACACTCGACAGCAAGGAGGAAGTGAGAGAGCGTGGAGGAGTGCCGCGTGCAGAAGGTTACGCATTGTCGGGAAATTTTAACGCACGTGCACACACACAGTTTACTTCCAAATGTGGAAATTGTAAATAGTTAATGTGTTATATTTGAAAATAAATTTTTATTTTGATGTAAAACAACCCTTTTTTGTATTGTTTATGTTGTGGTATACAAGTAGTTGTTAGATATTTCAGCTGTCACAGAAGCAAAAAATTGTGTCAAAATTAGGCTTGAAATGTATCTTTTCACAAAAAGCTGTTTTTCCTCCCCCTTTTTTTTAGTCGGGAACTGATATTTTCCTGAAACTTACCTATGTTCTGCTGCTGATTACTAAAGAACGTATCCTTGTTAAAACATATTGCTGCAGATGAGCCAAACATTCATTTACAAGCTAGAAAGCAAGCAAGCAAGCTAGCGATGACACAGGAGACATGGCAGGGCGGCACAAAGGAAATTGATTGACAATGGTCTACAGTCAATCAGGATGCAGAAAACAATGGGCGGTGCAGACAGACGAGAGGGGGGAGAGATACACTCAACTTCCCACAATGCAGTTCTTCTTAAAAGGCCAGGCTCGGCCTGTAACAGCTTTAGTATGTTGTTTTAAAAAAAAAAAAAAAAAAAAAAAAATCTGTGAAAGGTGAACTGCGATAGAGGGAGGGAACACTGTATTGTACATTGGTCACTAGGTGTCAGTAATGTTACTGTAATGTTGGGTGAGCACAAGCACCAGACTTGATGGGCGGAGCAACAGGCTTTGCTTGTAGCTTTGAAAGATTTCACAACAGGCACAATAAATCCTCAAACGGGCTTCTGTTGCGGCCATAACCCACACCAAGCTAAAACCCCTAACACATTTAGGTCGTAAACAGGTTTTCTATGTCCTAAATTTTAATCATTATGGGGCTGATATGAGGGAATAATAACGTCATATCGATAAATCTGATAACATTTAATATAGCTCTGATAATTGATCATTAAAAAAAAATGTTCCAGTGAGGCGAGATTACCCGTACTGTACGGGTGAGCAAATCGAAGCGCTCCTTTTTTCTCGTGCCTGTGATGTTAACGGCCTGTTTTAACTTGCCCTGAGATCACTTGTAAACAAACATTCACTGTTTCAGAGACATTTCGTGTGCTAGCTGCACCAAATGCTCCACGATAAGGGGAGGAAAAACCCATCAAGCACACAAAAAACCTACCACGCTTTGGGGCACGGCATTTGAAAAGTGTAAAGGTTTGCCAGAGACCTCTGTGGTGTCACACTAGCTGCTCCGAGCATGTGTCCAAATACAGTGCACCCTGCTGGGCCACGCCAGGTGGCTCCTCCCCCTCTATACTCTGGTTCTCCTGATAGTAGTGATGTGGTAGTAGTAATGTCATGATGTCAGGAACAGTTGGTCAAATCCTAATTTGTTCCGATCCTTCTTACCTCCAGGTGTGCACAAACTACCCTTAAATCTACATTTAAAAACAGATACAAGAAAAGTTATCGTATCGGTTTAGTTCTTGGGCATGAAATTGTTAATAACACTAACTCGAGAAGCACTGAGAGTGCAGACCTCCACCAAGCACCATAGCTCCCCTCATATTCTGATTCACACCAAAATAATAATCCTACATTTTTTTTGGATCAGTCTGTGATATTTTGTTGGAAACTTGTCCTGTATTTTTTTTCCAGGTGCTCTGACCACTTTTTGTGGAGTTACAGTATATGCCGGAAATCTTGCAATGTAAAACAATTCTTTAAAAAAAAAAAAATCCTGGATCCAGACGGTGATCCGGATCACCCCCAAAACTTCCATATCCCCTTTCCGACAGCGCCTGGAAATTTCATCCAAATCCATTCAGACCTTTTCAAGTTATTTTGAAAATAAACATAACCTAAAACATAGCATTGTAGTGCATCAACAGTGACTAATTTGGTCCAGTTCTGGTCGGAATTCCACGACGAGGAACGTAGTTCTGCATAGGTGCTGGGTCATTTAAGTAAAGAGTTTGGCTTTTCAAAACAATATGTGTTCAAAAAAGTAACACATTTGCATCATAAAAATGCCTCCTCAAAAATATCAGACCTGGCTCGGCGTTATATTTGTCTCCCGACGTGTCCCTGCGCGACCGTGCATCCGTGTGTATTTGATAAAGACGTTCGCAGCTTCTTCCGCTGTGGAACACACACGTAAACAAGATGGCAGTGGCGCTCCATCGCGGATGAAGATGCGAGCGGCCGATGGTGGGGGTAAGTGATATTTAAGTGTTGATATATACAGTATATACAGGTGTAGTCCACTGCTGGTGGGGATATCCCTTTAATATGTAGGTAACATTATGTAAATGAAGTGTTGTTGGTGCTTTGGAAGTATTTTCAGAAGGTTTTATAGACTAAATAGGTGCGTCCCCTTAGGTGCATTCTTAACTGCCTCTTTTTAGTTGTTTTTATATCTTCAGAACGCACAGAAAAGACAGACGTGTTTTCATATCTTCCATAAGGATTTTGGATGATGGGCAAAATTTCCCCAAAAAAGTGCGCTTTTCCTTTAAAAAATCTCAACATAGCCCCTGAATGAACTGAATTTTGAGGACGTTCTAATAGTTTCAGGCGCACATTGAAAGCCCTTCTCAGGCGATCATGTTACGGCCGATCACCCAGCGCAGGTTAGCTACCTCAGCCAGCGTCACCCTCCTCAACGGGCACCATTGTGCAGTGTTAGCCGAGGCGCTCGACCGGCTTGGTCTGATTTGGGAGTATCCGGGCGGTTTTCAGGATGAGAGGAACCCGGCTGTATAATTAGCCAGCGCAAGCCTGTCATTAGCAGAACCCGCTGGAAGACGGCCAGTGCTAATTGTTTGTGTGCTGTCACTCAGGGCTGTTTATGTTCCCCCCGCTTCCGAGCAGTTTTCTTCCCTGGAAACCTGCCGCTTGTGCTGCAGCTTGCCAGTCACCTTGTGCAGGGAACAATGGAAGGTCTATGTGCTAAGACCAGGGAGGAAGACTGATGGAGGAGGAGGAGGGAGCCAGATTGAACGAGGGACTTTGGCCGACTTGTCCCACTGAAGGGGCCTCTCTGTGCCTCGGGGCGTCCCATCATGCTCAGCTGTTAGAGCTGGGATCCAAACACAGTCACAGTCGGATGAGTTTGCCCTCCACGGCTTGTAAAAGAGTCATGAAGTCTTCCTCATGGCCACAGGAAGTGTTCTTCGTCATTCCTCGTAATGTAGCGTGTGCACGCAGACAAAAAGCCAATGTTTGCCTTAAAGCTGCTGTAGGTTGGGCAATCTACCTTTCTGACCTTTGCTGTGTTTGTTTTAGTCATTCTTTTTCAGGAAGCCGTACAGGATCTTAGGGAAAGACTGGCCAAATAAATACAAATCTAAACTCGTCTGTAAATACCATCCCACTTTGACCGCTCTTTCCAAGCCGTCTTTGGTCAATTATTTTATTACCCTCTAGTACCACGACTCTTCTTAACTTTTCCATCTTTCCATCCATCTCATCACTTACCCTTCCTTCCTCTTAGTTGCTTTTTCTGAATATGGTTTAAATAAGCGTGATGGGATGTCTTCAAGTCAGTAAAGGAGAAGAAACCACAACAAAGACTGAACCTTCCATATGGAGACAGTTTGATGAAGATGATGATTTCCAGTCCAATGAAAGTTTGACTGCCATTCATTCAAACATGAAGCGCTATTAAATACAGAGTGGATGCAATGGATATGCTAAATAAGCCTAAAATGTTTATTTTTTCATATCACGCAACATGCCATCAAATGGGTTCAACCACGGTATAGAATTTCACTGTAAGGAAGAAATAACCACAAAATGTATTTTATACGGCATCAAATCTCAGCAAGTCATTGTAATTATGACTTTATTCCCATATTTTGTCTGTATTGTCATAAGATTATGACTTTTTTTTTTAAACCAAATTGGCCAAAAATTACATCTTTTTAATAAACTTTTTAATATTTCTGTTTTATGCTACTAAAATTATTTTCCTCATCTTGTAAATTTTTGACTTTTTCTTGTCCAATAAGAACTTTTTTTCTCTTAATATTTTGAATTTATTCTTGTAAAATTACTGCAGATTTGTAAATTGTTGCTGTCGCCTGCCGATAAAAATTTAAAAAATTTAAAAAATAGCTGTGTGCCGCAAATTGCCCCCAGTATGCACTTTGGACACCCCTGCTTTAGTATCTGAAATACATTATTAAGTATAAGATCTAATTATTGTGTCGTCTAATGAAACTGACTTAGGAACAGAATATTTATGTCCAACGATTAACCTTTGAGGTTCCACTGTAATAAAAATAACAGCATGAAGAGCATTAATAGTGGTGGCTGCCGCTGTGGAGACAAGAGGAGGTACAGTCTCTGCTAGAGAGGTTGTTGTGGATCTTGCACCAGGTGCTCAGAGTAGAGCTGTCCTATCTAGTCTGACTGGCGTGTGTCCCACCGAGACTTTGAGCATGAACTGATGAAACGTCTTCGCAGGGAACCTGAACAGTCCAGTTGCGATCGATTCAGTTCCCTGAGAATACAAGTCATATGTAGTATTCTTGTAGTAAAGTTACATTGATGAGACATTACCTTACATTACATTACATGACCTAAACAGTGCATGGTGTCAGCCATGGCATGTCTGATATGATAGAGTGAAAACAAATTCTCCTCCCATTTTGTGTGGAAGTGGTACATTGTTGACTTCTTACTTTGTTCTTCTTCTCCACTCCGTTTGAAAGACTTTTAAGTTTAGAAGAAACGGCTAACTAGTTAGCGCGGTAGCTTGCTATATGTGCGGCGGCCATTTCTTATATCCTGCGCATTAGTGTTGCGCAATGTGGTGTAAACCTTAGGTTCCCATAGTGGGGTACAGCAATTGTCATAGGGGGTACCTGAGTAAAAATGCAAAGTAGCGCCTAACACTCCCAATTACGAGTGCGCCTGAACACCTCACGGCGCAAGGAGACAGCATGAAGTTGTTTGTTGCTCTGTGTGCATCATATGAACAAATAAGTAAGTTTGATGATTATTTTGTGCATTAAGAGTGTTTCCCCTTGATTTAATTTATATTGACGTTTTAAACCCCGCACGGTGTGGCGGTGAAAACTCGACACTGCGCGTGGGGATTCCCCTCAAAATGAACCGTTATCGTTTGGTTGTATGTGTTTTTGTACTTGGGCTATACTGCTTTATCATGATTGTGCAACTTTCCCTTTCAATTTGGTTTTAAATGAATATGCAGACTTAAACCAGATGTGGCGTGAGTGGACAAAAAAAGTGAAGTTGAAATTCAAGGCAACATCAGACGAGAATAAAAGATATACTCATCTATTCATCAGTGCTCATATCAAACTTCAGCAAAATACACATTTTTAATGTAGTATAACATTAGTCAGCCAGTTATGTTCAATATTTCAAGTTAATTAGGATAAAAAGCTTGATGTTGTTCAAGTGTGCAGCAGTAGCAGGTACAAGGCTTCACCTCAGATGTGCTAACGGGTACGTCACTGGAAAATGTTTGAGAACCACTGACCTCTATTATATTTTTTCCCCAACCTAATTTTCCAAAACACTATATTTTGTCTTTGTTTATCAATTAAAATTACATTATTTTTCCTTATCATAATATGAGAAGTTCATTATTGTAATATTTTTTACTTTTTTTCTCCTTAGATTACAATTTTTTTTTCTCAATATTTTGACTTTCTCCTTTAAATTACAGCTGTTTTTTTTTCTGTTGGTTTCTTTTTTTAATGTTCCAACTATTTAAACTTTCTTCTTGGGAATTTTCTTCTCGTAATTGTGACTTTATTCCCATAATATTTTGCCTTCATTCTTGTAAGATTATAATAAGAGTGCAACAATTCCTCGATTAAAAAATAAATAATAATAATAATAATGGAGGATTTTTTTTCTGCCTCAAGGAATCGCTTACGTTGGCAACGAAAGGAATGAAGGAAAACAAAGAATAAAGATGCCATTTTGTTACCAAACAAAATGTAAAAAAAAGCAGACCGAAAATGTGGCTAAACAGCAAGTTGAACCCCGTGACGTGTGTCCGTTGTAACGCGGCACTTACGTACCACAACAGCACATCTTATATGTTGCATCATCTCCTCCCGAATGGAGCGGAACATCCGCGACAAGGTAACATGAATGTAGCGCAAATCCGTGAGATTAAGGTTAATGTACTTTACTAACATAACGTTAGCCGTGTGGAGGGCTAGCTTTCTCTTAATCACGACTACTGTCCAATGTGTGGCAGTATTGCAGATTGCAACGTGACTTCATACAGGATTTATTTCATCTGCAAAAACACAGCACTGCGAGTTAAGAAGATGGAAAATAAAAACATTTTAGCTCGCTAATCAGTAGCTGCTCATTTCTAGCAGACACTGCTGTGCAATGGAACAAGGAAGTGCGTGTCTCACTCACTTATTTGCGAGTACTGTGTTCCACTACAGAAGGTGTCTTCATTTCACTTTGAACACTTCAAGAATATTTGTCTTATTTCTAGTCAGGCTGTCTAAGTTTAGGATTTATAAATGCACAGCATCAGCATGATGTTACATGTCATTTAGTCTTAGTAAAGTCTTTATTATTGCTCTCCTTTTCCAGTAAATAGTTAGTCTGGGATGGATGAGTTCAGCTACAAAAGCACCATCATGTAGTCCATCAGGCCCAAGAAAATGCACTTTGCAAATTTAAGAAACAAAATGATTGATTATCTAAAGGATTAAACCAATTGGTCGTTCATTATTGTGAAATGTTTTATTTTCTCTTGTGTATTTATAATTGCACTTTAACCAAGCAAAAATGTTTTTCCAATTACTTGATTAATCTTAGACATTTTCACTAGAATACTCGATTCCTGAAATGTTTCATAGCAGCAGCCCTAGACTATAACTTTTTCCGCAACCTAATTTTCCAAAAATCACAACTCTACTTGTTGTTTTGTTTGTTTTTCATAATATTACGACTTCTTAAAAAATATCGGCTGTAATATCTCAACTCTATGCTACTAAAATGACGCTATTTTTCCTCATATTACATTACTCTTGTAAGGTTATGGCTTTTTCTCGTGTTGACTCTATTCTTGTAAAATTACTGATTATCTTTTATTTTTATTTTTTTTTAGTTCTTAAATTCTATTTTTAGAATGTGCCGCAGGCCAATAAAAAGACACCTGTGTGCCGCAAATGGCTCGCAGGCCCCACTTTGGACACCCCCACTTTAGTATCTGAAATACGCAAGCACAAGATCTTATTTTCTGTCGTGTAATGAAATTGACTTATATCCATTATTTCCTATGGGAAAACTTCTATTAAGCCAAGAGGTTCTATTGTAATAATAATATTAATAGTGTAATGGTGGTGGCTGCAGCTATGGAACAGGTACTGTACAGTCTCTATTGGAGACCTTGTAGTGGTCGGTGTGGATTAGATGATCAAATCTTCATGTGCAGGTCATCTTTCAGTCTCTTTTGTTGTTTGTACAATGCACTGTTTGTTCCCGTTAGACGTTTACGTGTCTAAACAGCTTCTTTAGGCAGACACGCCCCTATGTACACAGGGACTATTAAGGGTATTATGTTCTCTCATTTTGGGCCTCTGTGTGTGTGTGTGTGTGTCATCCTTGAGTGTCGTTAAGAACACATCAAAAGCTCACAGCAAACTTAGCGAAGCGTGTGCTCAGCAGAAAGAGCCGCATGTGTTTCTGATTCTCTCTGCGGCCCATAAATACGCCGTCTGCTCTGCAGATTGTGTTTCTCTAATGGCACGCAGCCACGCCGAGGCTTTTACAATATGTGTGTGTCATGTCTGCTTTCTAGAGGCGCTGAGTCCAAACACAAACCAAACCACGGATGCACTATAAGCGCTAGAGTGTGGTCTTTACACACCTACAGTGCGTGACGTACAAACGCTGGGGTATGCTGGAGCCTATCCCAGCTGACTTTGGGCAAGAGGCGGGGTACACCCTGGACTGGTGGCCAGCCAATCGCAGGGCACATATAGACAGCGTTTACACTCACATTCATGCCTGTGGACAATTTAGAGTTGCCAATTAACTTTATAATGCATGTAGGCCTCTCGTGATAATCAATTAATCGAACAATAAAAAAAAAAAGTCAATAATTATGCCACCCTCGATAAATGGACATGTGCATGCATGCGTGTGTGTTTCATCTGCTCGTCTCTCTGTGCCACACAGGCTGGATGACGTCTGTCTGTGCGCGTTGGTTCTATAGTGGAATGAACAGAGAGAGTGAACCCACCTCTCATTCAGCCTCTTTGTGGAGGCGGGGCTACTAGTGAGTGGCTACAGAGAGCTGGCACAGAAGTGATGGTTTCTAAGGCGAACGCAACGAACGTGTGGGAGTGTTGTGGTTTTTAACAGAATGAGCAAAGTGAGCACGTGAACGCCGAAAAATCGATATGTCGCAAAGTAGTGACAAGAAAGAAGGATAACACCACCAACTTGTATGCACACCTCAAACACAACCATCCTTTTCACTTTTCCCAACTGGGGAAAACAAACTACCACTGAGGTGCAGCAGAGCCTTCGTCCCGACAGCCAACGATGACTGAGGTGTTTCTATTTGAATCGTTCTTTTTTGTTTAGGGTGGAATGATCATACAACGTACATCTTAAATGATTTTGAACAATTCCAAACACACATCAAAACTGCTTTTGTAATGGCTTCCGGAATGGCCTTCCTAAAACCCCTGACCTTTTCCTTAAACACTAAAAAACAAAGGTGTCAAACTCATTTCCGTTGAGGGCCACATCACAGTTATGCATGGCTGCCCTCAGAGGGCTGCTTGGAACAACGAATATACTGTATATGAATGTATAGTCATACCTCGTTTGTGGCGGTTAATTGGTTCCAGACCACCAAGTAGTAGGATTCAATATTAATATATGGACATTTTCATAGTTGGAGCATAGACAACCTGTTTATGACTTTCTAAATACAATCTTTACCATTATTAGAGCCATGTAGACATGAAATAACGTGCCTATAGTCACCTTTACGCTCCTATTATTTTTTTGCTCAACTGTAATGCGCAGGCTACAGGATCACTGCAGGGACACGAGACGGCCATGGCTTTAAACATTAGCAAGCTCGTGAGCTAACTACCGTAAATTTCCGGTGTCTAAGCCCCTTCTTTTTCTTAAACATTGAACCCTGCGGCTTATACAGTGGTGCCGCTAGTGTATGACCATGTTCTAATCTCGTGACATCCCCTATACTTCAGAACTGCTGCAAATCGTTGAAATACTGCGCCGCTCACGAGTCAGTCAGGAATCTGTAGCTCCTTCTTTGGCGGGAGCCAATCACGAGCTATAAGTGAACTCAAGACAAGGGAGCTCATGAGCGCCTGCTGGTGGCTGCCGGGCACCTATGGCAGCGGTTGGTCAATGAACTGTTCTGCTTGGGACTAATGCATTATGGGTACAAGGTAAAATAGCTGGTATTTTAAACCTGTACATTTCCTAGCTACATTTTGAGTGTTAAGTTGCTGTGTGATGAGTTCAGTGTTGAGTGTGAGTCAGACTGTTACATTGAGAACATCGAGTTTTTTCTTAGCTCATGATTGGCTCCTGTCTTTTTTTGTTTTGTTTTTTTTTTATTTTTTTACAGGCTTTAGTGGGCCACATGAAATGAAAGTGGCAAGCCACATCTGGCACCTGAGCCTTCAGTTTGACACCCGTGCTATAGAACATTGGCGGACTGTGCTTAAAAGGTTCCTACCAGGAAACCAACCGTTTTCCAGCCATAGTGGAGATTTGTTTGTGCTTTGGCGAGCAGATGGTGGCAAATCTAAAATATAAATAAATGTAATAAAGCTGGGAGTATGTGTGTGTGTGTGTGTGTGTGTGTGTGTGTGTGCGTGTGTGTGTGTGTGTGTAATACATCTGTGGCGGCCCAAATGTACTTGTGGCAGGCTGGGACATTAAACCACTTATTAGTGGGGGCTTATGTTTATATTTGAGCCTGTATATCTTATTTGGACTCTGTAAATGAGAGAGAATTCAGAATTGTTCACCCAATTCTTGTTTTTCAAAATCAGTGAAGACATCTGTTATACTATCATTCCATCCTGGTGGAAGAACCGTTCAAATAAATCAATAAGGGACAAAAATGAAAAAGGCATCAAGTTATGTGAAACAACCAGGAGGTGATTCATCAGCACAGTTTCTCATCTAAATTCTTCCCCCTGTGCCTTCCTTCCTCCTTCAGGTGGGTCCCCTGTCAGGCAGTCTAAATGGGGAGCTCCTCTTGTCCTCTGGCCTCAGCAGCTCCTCCAGTCTGTCTGAAGCACCCCTGCCCCAGAAGCCGCTCGTGCGCGGCAGCCTCTCCGTGGCGCCAGCCGACTACCCGGAGCGGCCCGAGGTGACGTTGCGGCGGGACGCAGGCTCCTCCACCCTGCCGCTGAAGACGGAGGTGCCGCTCCATCTCTTCAGCACAACCAACCAGCAGCACAAACTAGTGGGGGTGCAGCAGCAGATCCCCACCAAGCTGGCCGCCCTCAGCAGCGCCAAAGGGAAGGGAGTCAAGAGCGGCAAGGCCTCGCAGCGCACTGACAGCACTGGTGAGTAGCCAGGCGCCGTCGTGACACTCTCAGCAGTGTGCCAAGGTGATCCACAGGACATCTACAAAGTCCTGATAAGGAACCTGCTTATGTCAGCCAGACTCTTTGGAAGGACATTCACACACATTTGTCACAGATAAGCCAGTGAAATATGAAGTTGTTTGTTTTGGGACTTGCTCGTCTTCCCTTAAAAGAATCCCAAGCAACTGAATTGCACACACAGATCTCAAGGTTCTTGTTGGGGTGCATAATAATTACTGGACCAACAATTATCGGGTCGATATGAGGGAGTTATGACTTCATACCAATAAATCTGATAACATGAACAATATCTCTGATAACCAATCATTTAAAAATAACGCTCCAATGAGGCGAGATTACCTGTACTGTGCAGTTCTCTTAGTAGTGATGTTGTGGTAGTAATGTCGTGACATTTGATTTGGACAAATCAACTAGAACTAGAAAAGCACTCAGAGAGCGCAGACCTCTGCCAAGCGCTATAGTCTTCCCCCCCCCATATTGTGATTTACACCAAATAATACACACAAATATTATTTATCTTCATATTTAGATTCCTTGACCATGAAAACCTTGAAAGCCTACCATGGAAGTGTTTGAATGAATTAAAGAATGATGGCATGCTAACTTTAGCATGCTAACACCTAGCATGATAGCACTATTTGTTTGGTTAAGTTCATATTCATGAAAATGCTAGTATGCTCATGTTGGCATGCTAGCAATGCTAACACCCAGCATAATAGTGTCTACCTATGAAAATGGCTAAAAAATGCTACTATGCTAATATTAGCATGCTAGTAATGTTAACATGCTAACGTTAGCATACTAACACCTAGCATGATAGTGGGAAGTGTTTATGTATGTGTCTACCCATGAAAATAGCAACAAAAAAAGCCAGTATGTTAACATTAATATGCTAGCAGTGTTAACATGCTAACACTTAGCATGATAGCGCAATGTGCCGGGAAGGCTAGATGTCCCAAACAAGTGCTCCGACCATTTATTTTTGTGGAGTTATATGCACAAATGCCAAAAATGGCCATATCTCGCAATTTTAAAGAATCCTTTAAACATTTCCTGGATCCAGATCACCCGCCAAATTTGAATCAGTTCTTCCTTATCCCAGTTCTGACAATTCCTGAAATTTTCATCCAAATCCATTCAGACCTTTTTCAAGTTATTTTGAACACAGACAAACAGAAAAACACAAACGCTGGCAAAAACATAACATCGGTTATCGGTGTCATATTGTCTTGAGAAGCAGAAAGTTATCTGTATCGGTTTGAAAAAAAGCTTTTTCTTCATGAAGATATGGCGAAAAGGATCACTTTGATTGATTGATTTGGTTGTAAAATGTGGCAACATCTCCGCACAAATAGGCGGAATTGTGGAACTGGAATAGTCACAGGTGCATTATTGATTGCTACACGCTACAAGAAATGTCAAAATCAGGCTAGAGTGTTGGATTTTGATCTAAAATCTGCATCCAAATGGAAGCACAATGCTGGTGTCGCATGCTATGGAAGGAGGCGACAATGCCAACAAGAAAGATGATTATGAACACCACTTGTATTACCGGAACAGTCACCACAGTGCATTGAGTTTCTGCGGGGAAAAGAGAGGCACTATGACACTGGACTAGATGCTCCAAGTGTGAAAGACAGGAGACAAAGTCAGGGGAGTGCATGGTATGGTGCTTGTTGCTCGGTTTTCGCAGCAGAAGAAGTTCAAAGTTCGGTCCAGAATCACGTTTCAACAAAGTAACTAACAGCACCCGAAGTCAGTTGGAGCTGTGGTGGGCCACAACTGATAGAAATATCCATCCATCCATCTTCTATGCCACTTCTCCTCACTAGGGTTGCAGGTATGCTGGAGCCTATCCCAGCTGACTTCCTACACCCTGGACTGGTCGCCAGCCAATCGCAGGGCACATATAGACAAACAGCCATTCACTCTCACATTCATACCTATGGACAATTTAGAGTCACCAATTAACCTAACATGCATGTTTTTGGATATGGGAGGAAGCTGGAGTACCCGGAGAAAACCCCCACACACACACACACAGGAAGAACATGCAAACTCCACACAGAGATGCCCAACGGAGATTCAAGCCCAGATCTTCCCGATCTCCTGACTGTGTGGCCAACATGTTAACCACTAGGCCACCCCTGATATCATATAATATGAAACACAAATATAAAAATAGAATACAGTGGCACGCTTGTGTAGCCCAAGAGGTTCTGAGGGGCTTGCTTAAAGGCAGTTGCTCGTTATTTGGCCAAACAGTAGCCAAAACGGAACTGGCAATTAGCTTGTCGACACATTGGAAACGGCAGGAGGTCATTACTCAACAGTCTGACTCATAATGTCATAAAGGCAATGACGCTACAACCATCCCACGCAACAACAAATAATACTACCAGGGGAGGATAATAAGCACGCATTCACAAAAAGTTGCCGCAAGGCATGCTGGGAGAAAGAGAAGGGAAAAGCGCGTCAAGTTACATTTATTTGCATCCATTTCTCCAAGGAAAGTAAGAGGTTCGGCATGACGCTTGAGCAGACCATCATCAACCTTGACGGAAGGATGCCAAGGAGTGTTCATATCATCTTTACATTTGTGGAAAAATGGTCTCAAATAATGTTGACAATAATATCGTTTATCGGCAATCATTTCTCGGGCAATGATCGTCCGGCAAAATTTGACAGGCCTACGTGCGGTTAATTGATTTATTGATTATCGTGGCAAGCCTAGTGGTGAATGTGACATTGATATACATTTCTCCGTATGATGCAGTGTAGTTGTACACCAGGGGTGTCCAAACTTTTTCCAGCGAGGGCCACATACTGAAAAATGAAAGGATGCAAGGGCCACATTGATATTTAGTAAAGCAACACGTGTACAGGTAGATATGCTAAGAAGCTACAGTATACAAGAAAAAACTGCATTTCACCTTTGTAATACACGTGAAATGCTACGAAAAATTATAATACCAGTTTATTCTTGGAAAATTGCGACTTCGATTATGACTTGTTTCCTTAATATTTTAACTTTATTCCCGTAAAATGACAGCTGTTTTTTCAATTTCTAGTGTTTTTTTTCATTTTCCAACTATTTAATTTCAGCTTTCCTCTTTCCAAGTTCATTCTCAGAAAATTGTAGCTTTTTTTTCTCCTAATATTTTGACTTTTCTCTGGTAAAATTTCTGCGGTTGATTTTTAAAAATAATTTTCCAAATATTTCAACTTTCTTGTATATTTTCTTTAATAATATTTTAACATGTTATACATTTACCCCAACCTAAACTTCCAAAAATGACAACATTATTCATTGTTTTTGACACTAAAACTTTTTTCTTGAATATTTCAACTTGATGCGACTAAAATGACATTTTTTCCCCATACTATGACTTTATTCTTGTGAAATGATGGCTTTACTTCCTTGCTAGATGACAACTCTTCTCTTAATATTTTTACTTTGATTAATTTTCCCATTTATGCTGCTGCTGTTGTTTGTTTTTATTATTACGTTTCCTTGTTAAATTATATCTTTAGACTGTGCTGCGGGCCGATAAAATCACAGCGAGGGCCACAATTGGCCCCTGCAGCACACTTTGGTCACCCCTGTTGTAGACCACTGCCAGACAAACCAACCAAATCTGCTTCTATCTCGGCAGGCCAACTGTGTCAAGGCTTTATCATTTAGGTGGCTCATTCCATTAACATTACTGCAGCTAATTGGGTCAACCCTACGCTTCATCAAATGATGAGAGAAGCTGATCCGCTCCACTTGAGCGTAAGAATCCTATTTTACACCTAAACCACCCTGTTATCATCTTCCTCCCCCCTCCCTTCCTCAGCCTCAGTGGACATGAAGCAGATTCTACCTCTGAAGCTGTCAGCCCGTGACGACAACGCCCTCAAAGCCAAGCGCTCGGTCAGCCCCCACCAGCAACCCCCGCTGTCTGCGCCTCCTATGCCTCCCTCCCTCCATCATCACTTAGGTATACAAACACACACACACACACACACACACTCCCAGCTGAATGGATTTCACACACCCATTCTTTGACCCAACCCTGCCATCATTCTCAGCCCCTCCCTGTGCAAACATCTATCAGTGTCACATTCTTCACTCTTGATCGCTGCTACCACACAATGCCAGGAAAATAACACAAAATCAGCTTTTCATTCATACTGTTCTCAAATCAAATCATCAGATCCAACCCCACCCGACACGTCTGGACCAGATTCCCAATCTACTGTTCCTAGCACCAGCCACCCTGCAACTCTCCAGAAGCCTCCAGTACCTCCTGCTCAGCCCCCCCTGCAGTCGTCCGTGCAGCCTCACTCCATCCCGGCCCACTCCCAGACCGCCGGCTCGCTCCACTTCCAGCCACAGGGCCTCAGCCCCAACCCCCATGTGCAGGTGCACACGCAGGGCCTCAGCCACAGCATCCCGCCACCGCCCTACATCAGCACAGAAGACCTCAACAAGGAAGACGTCATCTTCTTCTAGATTCTCAGTCTGGCTCCTTTTCTGTATCCAAACATTTGGCTTCTTTTAAACAAACTTATCCAAAGATGGCTGAAGGAGTCCAATGATGTGAAGACCAGACTTCCAGGTGCTGAAGCGTGGAAGGAGGACGGTGTGCGTGTGCCTCAACAGGAAGTCCCAAGTGATGGAACACTGTCTGCTTGGTGGTTGATTTGCACAGTGTAAATACTCCATTCCTGACTCTTGAACGAGCCTTCATGGTTATTTTTCTTAATGGGTTGTACACACGCCAAACTCTTCTCTTAGCTCGTTTGCCCTTTTATGTTCTTAATTCCACTTTTAGGGATATTTTTTTTAATCAGCTCAGACAAGCCCAGAAATGGACTTAGTCAACACGTGGAAAACATCACACCTTGGAATTCCTTCTCTTCAGTCTTCTTTCACCCATCCATCTATTCCGTCTCATTCAGTGAAGGTGGGAGGCGGTGTGCCCCCTGGACTGAATCACGCATCCCCTTTCATTTTTAACTTTTTAACATGACGTCACTTTTAAAAGAAAAAAGTGTGATACATGAATGTACAAATCACAGCTACAGCGCCTTGCAAAAGTATTCCTCCCGGGTGTTTCAACATTTTGTTGCTTTTATAAATTGTCAGTGTAATTTGACTTGGTTGAAAAGAATTAGCAATAAATAAAGGTCAGTATTTAGCAGATGCACCTAAAAATTACCTTAATTTTTGGTTTATAAGCTGCATACCTTTTTCTTTAACTTTGAACCTTTAGCTAATTTAGCTAATTTATGGGTAAGTTCTAACATCATGACATCTCCTTCACTAGAGAACTACTACTAATGGTACTGTGCCACTTCGAGGTCAGTGAGGAAACGGGAGCTCTTTGGAAGGATTCAATCCCGAGCTACTGTAAGTGTACTCACAATTGGAAGCATTGGAAATCGCAGGAGGTCATTACTCAATATAACAGACTGACGCTCGGTGTCATTTTAAACAGAAAGCTAAACTTATCACACAGCAACTTAACACTCAAAAGGTAGCTAGTAAATATGCAAGACAAGTCCCAATACGAGTTTAAAATGGGGAAAAAAAAGATTTTAATTGTAATGCACTGCGTTTAAGCAAAGTACTTATTGATGCCTGCCGGGGCGCCGCAATGATGTCAGCCTCCCTCTGGGCTCATCTGGTGGACAGAGGCAGAATTGCGGTGCCATCCTTGCATCTATTTTCTATGCCGCTTGGCCTCCAATGATATGCTTCGCTCAGACGCAATTCATTTTGGGGAAACGTGAAAATATATATTTTTTCCTTTTAAACTCATATTTGTACATGTGTCTTAGGTATACCCTTTGAGTGTTAAGCTGCTGTGTGATGAGTTTAGTGTTTTTGTAAAATGACACTCAGGCTGTTATATTGAGTAATGACCTCCTGCAATTTCCAATGGGTTAACAAGCTCATTGTGAGTTTTTCCATAGCTAATGATTGGCTCCTGTCAAATAAAGAGCTGACCGGTCCTCACAGACTTGTGCGTGCCACAATATGTAATGCCATTTAATGACGTGGACATGTGTGGCTTATACACCTTTGCGGCTTACAAACCTGTTTTTTCCTCAATTTAGTGGGTGAGGCTTAAACGGAATTTACGGTAGTTTTCATTTTCACATTTAAGGAGTAGCAATAAAATGCTGACACAAAGGGGCAGGTGAATGCTTTTACAAGGCACTGTCAGATTTTTGGAATCTTATTCGTCTCTGCGATGACAGCAGTTGCCATTTTTGGCCCGCAGGCGAAGGAAAAATACTTTCCTATGATTCTGTCTTGCTGAGACTCGCCAGACAAAGCCTGAAGGTCATTGCTGCGCACACGCTGGAAGCCGGTGGACCCACTTCCACTCTTCTCTTAGCTGCAGTCACGCGGGGAAGGAGTCATGTTTGGGGAAAAGTCATGTTTTCAAAGCGCTCACGGACCTGCCTGTCATTTCCCTGTCAGAGTGAGGTCACGGAGCAAAGCACTGTCTCTTATATGGCATATACAGTATGTTGGAACATTATTTCAGGTACCGGCCATGGTGACGTACGCGTGGGTTATGGATTGCTGATCACGTTTCTTTAGCAGGTACTGTCACACCTCTAGCAGGAAGCTGTTGAAGAATGTCCCTCCCATGACACCTATGAAGTAGCGTGAGTGACTTGATGTATTAATGTGTACATTTGTGTACATAATGCAACGTATGCAATGCCATTTTTACATTAGGTACATGTCTATATGTGCATACATTAACGTATTATCCATTTAGTCACTGGACAGGTTTTTCTTTGTCAATGTAGCATGGAAGTCAAGTGCACTGCCAGCCATTTTCCACCCTCTTCCACACCTGTTAAGGTGACGTAGCAAAATCTTGCTTGATTCAGTCTGTTTAACCAAAGAGACAAAGAGTGTTTTCTGTACGTTTACCACCCCCGCCCCAGCTTTATATTCTGCTTGAGTTGTTCATACTGAACCCTGAAAACAAGATTCATCTCTTGCGAAAACAAGCAATACTCATCTGAATGTCATCAATACAGGAGTTAAAGTGCTGAAAAAGCAGCATTTTTATTTCAACATCCATCATCAGCGTTGTTGATACCGACGCCGAACAAAAAACTTGCCTGGCAATGTCAATGTTTATTGTTGGCAAAAGAAGCCTTGAGTTTAGCCCAATATTATTATTCATTGTCTGGCCAGATGTTGAGTTCAAGTGAATTTGTATTTGTTGAATGCATGTCTTTTAGCTGCAGTTGGTTTTTACTATTGAATTTTTTTTGTGTGCACTCAGAGCACGCAAGAACTATCTGAGCGTGCGCTGGCCGCACCAGTTACATATGTGGGGTGCACGTGCGACGTACGACAAAATTGACACTTCGCCCAAAACCCAACACCAGCCAAACGTACGAAAGACACACGTTGGCCGTAAGGGCGACGCACAGAGGCGTATGAAGTGCGTAAGTTTGTCTTGCAACCTGAAAAAAATGTAAGCGGCCGTAGAGTTTCTTTGACATGACAAAGAACTTCTGTGGCCGGCTCAAAAATCGTCACCGCCCGTACGACCAGTTGTGACCTGGGCTTTAAGTGACCAAATAAGGTTCCTGTCCCAGTAAAGTTTTAATGGATCAAATAAATAGGTTGCTGTGTGTAAAAAAACAAAAAAAAAATGTTTTTTTAATGCACAGACAAGTCAGCAACGCGTTGGGTGCTTTGTTTGGCCACTCTGTTCCGCAGAACGATACAGTACAGGCAAACTAGTTTGTTACACGGACAAATTTTTGTATGAAAACAGAGATACTGTACGAAAACTGACTCATACGAAACACGAGTTTTGACTATCTCATTAATAAAGAATTAATTTTAATTTGAAAAATTAACTGCGTGCCCCCAGGCCACTCTATGGACACCCCTGATATACAGTCGTCACTCCCTACATTTGCAGTTTGAACATCGCTCCATCGCTATTGCGGTTTTTCAAAAATGATTTCGTAAATGATTGCTGTTTTGTGGTTGACTGCGGCCTATTATTAGTCCGTAGTAATGCGCATATTTAAGCAAATTGTACACATCTCCAAATCATGTCCAAGCATAAATGAACAAAAAGACAAATAGAAGCCATTAAGACCACCTTTCAACTTGTGATTGTAGTATTCTACATGGATCACTAGGTGTCAGGTGTTTGGAGAGACAAGCACCAGACTTGATCACCGGAACAACAGGCACAATAATAATAATAATATCATCATAATCATCATAATAACATGGGTTGCTGTTGCGGCCATAGCCCACAATAATCTAAAACTCAACTCTAAACCCCCTGATGTCACTTGCTGTCCTGCTCCCCTACAAGGTGTCTTAAATGGCTTATTTTCTCTGATTATGTCTACTGTATTGGTTAATAGGCATGTAACGGTGACTATAGGCGTTATTATTATTTCATGGCTAGAGAGCTGTAATGTTAAAAAACATATTAAGAAGATGGTAAACTCTATGCCAGGGGTCTCAATCTCAGTTTACCCGGGGGCCACCGGAGGTAGAGTCTGAGTGAGGCTGGGCCTCATCAAGTATTCGGCGTAAGGCTCACGATAACGATAATATCTATATTATAGATGTTATCCTTATTGTTATCGGCAGTGAACGTTACATTTCTTGTAGGTGGTGTTCTGTTTAGTGACCCCCGGGTCTTCATGTGACACACTCTTCGTTCCGTGGTAGGTTGTGCTTTCACCCTGTGAGCATCATTGGCTTAACTCAGACCTTGCGGGCCGTATTTACAGTAGCCTTTCCTGTCAAGTCGCGGGCCGCAAAATGTGACTTGGCGGGCCGCGAGTTTGAGACCCCTGCTCTATGCCATAACAACAAAAATATTCCATTTAAAAATAAAGAATCCTATTTTGCGGAAATTCACTTACCGTATCACGGTCGGGTCTGGAACCAATTAACCTCCATAAACGAGTGATTGTTCCAATATTGGACGTGTTGACACAGGATGAATCATTTTGGGCATGAAACTGTCAAAATGTATATTCTAATGAATGATAATATAATATTGTTTGTAATTATGTTTTACATTGTTCGATTTTTGAACGCCAACAGTAAATTCTCAAAAATGACATAGTTCATGACGCCAGCCGTGATTAACTAGTTCTCGCTGTTCAGTCTCATTTCCAGATGTGACGTCATCGGGGTGACACCGTTCAGCTAAAGCAGAGTAAACAACGCTTCTCGAAGTAGATGGTCGACTTGGTTCAGTATATTTTTCATGAAAATGGTAGTCTTGCCAAAATATTGTGTTGCTGCTGGATGTTCATAGTATCCGAGTGATATTGTAAGTTTGTTTTCTTTTCCAAAAGCTGAAGGTTTAAGACAAAAATGGACAAAGCAAATGCAGAGAACGGGAGACATATGGACGCCTACCTCGAGTTCTGTTCTTTGCAGTCATCATTTCACTGATGACTGCTATGAAGGAACACCTTCACGAGAAGCATTTGGCTTGAAAGTATGGTGTTAATGCATTATGAAACTATTCCACGGGGAAACTATTACACGGGGAAAAAAAGACAAGAAGGATGACGTCAAATTTGCCACACAACAGAGTAAATAATGTCTCGTTTACGGAATGTCTTCTGAACAATAGCGACAAGGCTGTAAAGCATTTTGCATGTTACATAAACATCTTTTCACAGCCATATGTGTGTTTACTGTTGGGGGCGACAGCAATGAAGTATGAAATAAATCTGGCTGTAAAAGGCGTGATTAGGCTTTATGCTCATCAAGAAGTCGATTTAAAACACTAATTGAAGGATAAGCAACTCCAGAGTAATTTACACTTACCATTCTGTGTTTTGAAAGCTACCAATCTTCATCTCCATGCTTAAATCCATGTTCTGCAAGTTCTCTATTTCATCTCCAAATTTTTCTTCTTTTCTCCTCAAAAATGATTGACACATGGCTCAAATCTTGTCTATAATCACTGTAAACATCCTCTGTCGTACTCTGATGGAGTCACTTCCTGAAATGAGACTGAACAGCGAGAGCTAGCTCGCCATGGGTGGCCCCATGAACTACAAATGTCATTTTGGTGAATTTACCGTTTGCTTTCAAAAATTGAACAATGTAGAACATCGTTACAAAGAATATATTTAAGCAAAGTTGATGAATCAAGTCAGGGACCCTTTAACACTGACCTGTTTGACCATCGCACATGTCAGTCGCATCACTGTACACATTTGCCTCACCTCCAAACAACACTTGTAACCTGCTCACGTGATGGAGCTTTTAATGTGTAAATAATTCTACTTCCTCTGCCAGTATGGAGCTTTTAATGTGTAAATAATTCTACTTCCTCTGCCAGCTGTACACTAGTCACTTTGGATAGTAGCATACTTGAAGGGGAAAATTAATGTTTGTTTCCATGCTTGTTGTTGTTGTGATTATTGTTATTATTGTCTGTGAATTTACCTTGTAGCACACAACAAAAGAGTTTTGTATCATTTTATTTTTTATTGTATTCACTGCAAGATGTTAGAATAACCTGTGGACACAAACTGCTGCCTTAGGCAAGTTTTAGTATTAAAGAAAACAAGACCAGAAATGATTGTGTAGTGTTGTGTTATGCGGCAAAGCTCTTTAATTGTGCAGTGACGGTCCGTCATTGTGTAACGTGTAATTGTGCCTCATTATTTACATGTCATGTTCACCGCTCATGAAAGGAGTCCTGACCACCCACTGCCAGCATGTCTGACCAGGACCACTCACTTATTGGACCACCTAATAACACAAAGCTCTATTTCAGGTGCCGCGGTCGCTGTGGTTCTGTTGGGTCTTGTGTGTGTGTGTGTGTGTGTGTGTGTGTGTGTGTGAGAGAGCGAGAGAGAGAGAGAGACTCCTTACTGCGAAGACGCTGCAACAGTGGCCTTTTTTTTTTATTGTCTGCTGTCATTAGTGGCTTTCCTCTTGTCTCCTCTCAACTATTATTATTCCAGGCTGTTTCCTCTCTGGAGGGAAATGGCAGATTCTTGCGTCTCTCTCAGGCTGTTTGGACCATTACATCCAGTCTCCACGTCTCTACGCTCAGGCGACCTCCAGCTAAACAGTCCACAAAGTAAAAACATACATCGCCTTTCAGGTTCATGACATGGGTTCATGTCTAAAAGCATGTAGGGAAAATGAACCAATTCATCATCTACACTTTTATGAAATTAAGAAATTCCTGGTGCTTTAAAAGTTTGTTATATGAACTCATTCAACTCAATCCATTTTTCAAAAGACAACCCTTTCAGTAGCGGCCGTTATAGACCATTTTGACTGATCTTCCAAGGCACACAGAATATTGTGTTGTGTGGTTATATAAACATGGAACCTACCAAAACAAACATTAGACTCTTGTCTTTCATCAGAAAAAAAAGTTTGTTTCTACCTTTTTCCGTTCTTTAGTAATCAGCAGTAGAACATAGGTAAGTTTCAGGAAAATATCAGTTCCCCACTAAAACAGGAAGAAAACCAGCTTTTTGTGAAAAGATACATTTCAAGCATAACTTTCACTTTGACACAAATATTTTTTGCTTTTGTGATAGTTCAAGTATCTAAACAACTATACTACAACATAAACAACACAAAAATGATTTGTTTACAAATATAACACCATGAACTAGTTACAATTTCACATTTGGAACTAAACTTTCTTTGTGCACATGCGTGTGTGTGCGTTAAAATTTCCCTACAATGCGTAACCTTCTGCACACTACACTCCTCCATGGTCTTCCACTTCCTCTTTGCTGTTGAGTGTGTTTACATGCAAAAGATTCCAGCCGAGCTCCTATCAAATAAACTTCTGCCACCTTGTGGCCGTTTTTAAGGCTTAAAACTGCTTTTTAAAAGTGACTTATTGTGTCATCGCCTCTTTTTACCTAATAACTTTAAATCCTTTGTCACTTTACAAGTATCGTTGATATACAAATTGAACAGTTTTGGTCCCGATATTGACCCCTGAGGTACTCCACACGTGATTTTCTCCTAGCTTTACAAATTGCTTCCTGTTTTCAAGGTGGCTTTTAACCCCATTCAAAACTAATCCTCTGATTCCATACCTTTCTAATTTTGTTGTTAAAACATTTAGATTAATTGTATCGAAGGCTTTTGTAAGATTTTCTGGAACTTAATGTGCAGAGTGTTTTTGCTCAACCCAGACTGTTTACTACGACGGAGTATTAGGGCCACATTGAAAAACCCCTGAGATTTCAAGAATGTAGTAAATTTCCGAGAGAAAAAGTCGTAAGTTTACGAAAAATGGAGTAGTACATTTATGAGAATAATGTTGTAAATTTACGAGAATAACATAATATTACGTGTGAGAGGGAAAAAGGAAGGAAACGTTCCTCTTGCTTCAGGCAAGCTTTTATTTACAACGTGGCAGCAAAACACAGCAGTTGAGCATTTAGCATTGACATTAGCATGGCTAGCCCTTCTCACGTCCGCCTTCCTTACCCCGCCCCCTCCACACACCCGAGGCCAACGGTCACTCTCGTAAATGTACGACTTTATTCTTGAAATCTCAGGTTATTGTAATACTCTGTCGTAAAAGGCATTGCCTCGGACAGCTATGAAAATAGGGGACTTATGTGGTCAAAGGTAATATTACAACGTTTTTCTTTGTAAATGTACTACTTTTTTTCTCAGAAATGTATGACTTTATTCTCAAAAGATTCTCAGATGATTTTTTTTTTCAATGTGGCCATAATACACCGTCATAGTTTACGCTTTCACTGTAGGAACTAAAAATTATACAATTTTTTCTTAAGTTAGTTTAGCATGTTTGAAACAGATGTTTTTTCTGTATTTTTCTCAAGCTGCTGCACCTCCCACTTTGAAAATTACTCGTTTGGCGCATCTGACCCAACTTTAATGGAAGCATTGCCGCACCTATTCCCTTGCCTTCAGATATTCCCACCCTCAGGACAGACACACTTCCTCACATCCCTCAACTCCACTCAAACCACTGAGGAATTGGATGTCAGGCCGTGAGAAGGAGTCTCGCTGCTAGTTATTTGGCGTCTGAGCCTCCTCTGGCCACAAAGTTAAACAAACAGATGCTGCGCACAGACAGACGTGCACACACAAAAACACACACAGCTCAATTTCAAGAAGACTCCACTTGGTTTATCAGGACTAAACATACAGTAGTGGTATGAAACAGTGGTTGCCTGTTTTTTGCATGTTTGTCACACTGAAATGTTTCAGATCATCATGCAAGTTTAAATATTAGTCAATGACAACACAACGGAACACAAAATGCAGCTTTTATATAAAACTTATTATTAAGGGAGAAGAACAATGCAAAGCTAGATGGCCCTGTGTGATCTTTGGGTGAGTCCAGCCACCCCACAGAGGAAACTTTGGGCCGCTTGCATCTGTGATGGCGTTATTTCGGTCACAACCCAAAGATCACAGCTCATGACCATAGGTGAGGGTGGGAACATAGATCGACCGGTAAATTGAGAGCTTTGCCTTCCAACTCAGCTCTCTCTCCCTTTACCATGACGGTCTGGTACAGCGACCCTATTGGAAACACCAAAATTCTGACTGCACCTCGCCCAGACGTGGGACACCGGGGCTTCACCATGGAGCCAAGCCCGGGGGAGGGTCTCTCGGGTGAGCGCCTGGTGGTCAGGCCTTCACCCGTGGGATCTTCACACACCCCACAAGGGTCGGGTGCAGTGCGAGGGCGGGTGCCTGGGAGACCTGGTCTTCGGCAGCCAAATCTAGTTCTTGGGACTTGGAAATCTCGTTTTAGTGTTAATTAATTGCTGATAAGTATTTTTTAGATTCCCTTTTAATCAAACTTAATGGGAACATTAGTGAGAGGACAGACAAAACAGGAAGGTCCATGCCAACGTGCGCTGCATCAAGAAAGATATCAGGAAAGATCAAACCCCTGCGGAGGAAACCTGCCATCCATCTAGGAAGATTAGGATTATGTTCGTGTATGACAGATGTGTCTTATTAATCATGTTTATTACGCCCTCAGGCTGAGCATTCTTGACTAATTGATTAAGAAAAGGAATGTTTAGGATGGGTCTTTTATCTGTTGCTTCCCTACACACACACACACACACACACACACACACACACACACACACACACGTACAAAGCTTCTTTTGTGTCAAACCCACAAAGCACACAATGTCTTGAAGGTGATGCCACAGATAGGAAGCCCAGTCAGACACGCCTTACAGAAGAATAATCTGTGTGTGTGTGTGTGTGTGTATTGACTACACTCGCTAAAGCAAGATAAGCGCTTTAGTAGACTTTTATCACTACATAGATTACACATGACCGTCTCTACGCTCTCATGTGCTTTTAGTTCATGGTTCAGCTCGGAATGAATGAGGTTCTTTTGTTTATCTCGCGTGTTGCGACAACAAAAGAAAGCCGCCCGCCCTGGAAAAGGTCAGCAAGGGCTAACTGTAATCATCACTGCTGATAATCACAAGTTCCACAGTTGTGTTCATAATAAGCGGCTCTTCTGAGGTTATGATTGCGTACTTGCGATAGTCATGAAAGACCTGCACTAACTACGCTACTGCAACCAGGAAGTGATGGATGCTGTGTGGTTGGGTCCCATCTTGTGTCTTTTCAATGGAACCATGAGTCGTCCCTCGCTACATCGCAGTTCGAATATCGCTCCCTCACTGTATTGCGTTTTTTCAAACAATAATGAATAAATGATCACTGTTTTGTGGTTGGCTATGGCCTATTATTTGTCCAATCAGTAATGTTATGAGACATGATTGCATTGCCTTTCACACTGCATGGAGAATGGCTGCTGAGCCAGCAGAGCTGAGTCGACATGCCATTGCTGAGACGGAGTGGGGGGAAAAAAAGGTTCTCCTCTCCTTCTGTGTGGAAGTGGTAAGTTTTCTTCTTTGTCCTTCTTCCCCACTGCGTTTGAAACGCTAAGTTTGGAATAAGTAAATTAGAGAGGCGAACAAGTTGGCTTGCTATGCCAGTGGAGGCCATCCGTTATGTTCCTGCAGGGATCCCATAGCCTGCACACTGTGGTGTAAAGAAAGAATAATAGGAGTGTAAATGTAACTATAGGGGTGTTATTTCATGTCTACGGGGCTCTAATAATGTTAAAAACCGTATCTAGAAAGTCATAAACAGGTTTTCTATGCGCTAACTACAAACATATTCTGTTTATTGATATAGAATCCTACTTCGCTACTGAAATTTTGTTTTGTTTTGCTGTTTAGCAGGATTAGGCAGAAATGTTAGGATCAGGGCTAGGTTCCAGTTAGGGTAAAGATAAGCGGATAACAGAAGTGTTAAGGGTAATAGGCTAGTGGGAAGGTTAGGGCAGGGGTCAATCACGATCGACTAGTTGATATTTTGGACTTTGACGGTCAATCTAAAATAATATTAGGAAAAGTAAATATTATTACATCAGTACCCTCCCCTCCCAGCGAGTGACCAACAGGCACCCATCTTGGCCACTGAACATGCCCAAACGCCTCACCGCTCTTCAGGTATGCATACCGCAAGCCCCGACCCAGAGCCCAGTCCCCAAAACCTTGCCGGAGCTGCCAGCAAACGCCACATCAGCTTACCTCAACATGCACCTCCAAAAAAAAGCGTATTGTTAGGACCGTTACTGTTAAACCTTGAACCTCTACGGCAGTGGCACTATGCAAAGGGTAACACTGTGACTGTTTTGTTTATGGCCTCAACAGACTCTAGAATTACCTCTGGTGTGGTAGGGGTTAGGGGTAAGAAGTTAGGGTTAGGGGTTAGCCGGAGGGTTAGTGTTTGGAACAGCTTTAGGGTCGACCCTTACTGCAAGCATGACCATCTTAAAACTGTTTTTAAAGGGATAGTTGGGATTTTTTGACATGAAGTTGTGTGACATCCACATCAGCAGTGACTTACCCCCCATTTTGTCCCCTGAGCCAAGTTCTGGTCGGATTTTGATGATGAGGAACATAGTTACGATTAGTTGGTGGGACCCCTTAAGTAAAGGGTTTGGCTTCTCAAAACAATATGCATTCAAAATAGTAACACATCTGCCTCACAAAAATGCCTCCTCAAATGCTCGGCTTTACCTTCTTCCTTCCGTCGCATCGCTGCGAGCCGTACACAACAATAGACAGGCGACAGCATCTGCAAATGTATTAGTCTTTTGAACGCATATTGTTTTGAGAAGCCAGAACCGGAACTATGTTCCTCATCACCAAAATCTGACCAGAACTCAGCTCACGGGCCCAAGTGGGGGGTAGATCACTGTTGATGTACTACACCGCTGATCGGGTTGTCATACAACTTCATGTCAAAAAATCCCAACTATCCCTTTAAATCATTCTTGTAAGAAATGTTGACTAGTGTAGACGTTCAGCAATTAAGAGTAAGCAGCATGTTGGATGGTTAAGCCAGCTGTCCGCAGTTTTAAGCAGTTTCCATCTGCGCTGCAGCAGTGTGGGAGGTCTCTGTGGCACTTTCAAAGAACTTCCCTCTCTCACACACACACACACACACTTACATGCATTTCTTGGTACCTAAAGTCAAACATGAGTGGTGCCAAGTCAAATAGCCTCCTGGCACCACGCACGGAAAATCCTCCCCATCTCTGAAAATGAAGATGTGGGCAAGTTTGTCTTTGGAAAGGCCCAAAAAAAGGAGCGTTTGTGCAAAGAAGTGTTCTACTACTATCAAAGTGGTTGCAGAGAGCCTGGAGGGGATGCATTTGTTTGCTTTTGGAGAACAGTGGAAAAAATGTGTGCATGGAGCAAAAGAGAAGAAAAGCCCTGAGGGAAGTCCACCTAACATTGATGTTGGCTCTCAGGGAGCTGGAGGCGTCACGGTAAAGGAAAGCAGATGCACTTTTGTCGCTGGGTGCACTCAGCGAGGATTTGTTGTTCTTTCCCAAGAATGCAGCCTCAGGTGGTGCACTTCTTTGCAGCCCTGACACTTTCAAGGCCTTCAAAAGTCCTTTCTGGTTTTTGTGTTCCAAGTCTGCTCGGTGACGTTTTAACGCGAGGGCTTTGTGCGCGAGTGAAAAACAACCATTACATTCTTTGTCGCTGCCTTTTTGTTATGTGTAGCGTCGGTTAAAGAAGAAGCAGAAAAGAAGATTGTAAACAGGACACCAAAACCATAAAGATCCAAAGTGAGCACAAAATGGACAAACAGTGACGGTGCACTGCCTCCTCTGCACTTCCTTCCTTTGTTAGACGAGGAGCAGTGTAGTGCAGCTTCACTGAAGGAAAGCTCGCTGATTTAGGAGCAGAGCTGGCGGTGCTGAATGACTCTCTTGTTAAGGGGCTTTAGGAAGGACCCAACCAACGGAGCACTAAAACAACAGTTTCCATCAAGCAGGAAGATTCGGTTTAATTCAGCATCCATGATTGCATTTTCATCCAGATCCAGGATGCAGGGCCAGCAGTCGTAGCAGGGGTGCCCAGACTACCCTGTCAGCAGCCCCTTCTTGAGTTCCACCGGGTGGATATCGAGGTACTCCCAGGCCAGTGTGTCCGAGGTCTCCTCCAAGGTTTCCTCACCAGGGATGCGTCCAGGCGGCATCTGAGCTAGATGCCCGAGCCACCTCAACTGGCTCTCTTGCAGTCTCTACTGGATGACCAAGCTCCTCACCCAATCTGTGAGGATGAGCCAGTACCCCTGGGTTGCTGGGTCTGGCTGGTGGTCGAGGGTGGTTTCCTTTGCAATGGGTCATGGGCGGTGGTCGAGGGTGGTTTCCTTTACAATGGGTCATGGGCGGTGGTCAAGGGTGGTTTCCTTTACAATGGGTCATGGGCGGTGGTCGATCCTTTGCAATGGATCATGGCTGGTGGTCGAGGGTGGTTTCCTTTGCAATGGATCATTGGTGGTGGTCAAGGGTGGTTTCCTTTGCGATGGGTCATGGGCGGTGGTTGAGGGTGGTTTCCTTTGCAATGGATCATGGCTGGTGGTCGAGGGTGGTTTCCTTTGCAATGGATCATTGGTGGTGGTCAAGGGTGGTTTCCTTTGCAATGGGTCATGGGCGGTGGTCGAGGGTGGTTTCCTTTGCAATGGGTCATGGGCGGTGGTCGACGGTGGTTTCCTTTGCAATGGGTCATGGGCGGTGGTCGAGGGTGGGTTCCTCTGCAAACTGATCTTCAGCGTTTCTACCAAAAATCCCAATGTGTGTCATCCTGCTGGTTGAAGCGGGAAGTCGGAAACACCAAGTATACAAGGTCCAATCTCAGTCCTGACACTGAACCAAATTCTGTCTGACAGTTCGTTGTTTCGAATAATTTTTACCAAATGACTTGATGAGCAACATATCTAAGCACAAGCTTCCATGCAAAAACAATTGCGTTCAATGTTGACATTAAGTACAAACAATATGTCGTCCGATATACGGTACTGTACGTCTGACGTCCAACTGCAGAAGTTGATTTGCTGATTGGACAATTCAAACAAATTCAACTTCAACTTAAGTTCAAGTGTCAACCCATTGCCGGTTTTCAGTTTCTTACTGCAATTTTCTTTCCAAAGTCAGAAGCACGTCTCTGATGGAAGTCCTTTATATGATAGGTTGACTTGACAATAATAACTATCATTTTCCAGTACTTCCTTTGAAATGTTTGTGTATTCAGGCCTCCTCCGTGTCTGTGCTTTCCCCCTCATAGCGATCCCATTTCCCTGAGCATGTTCTTCTACATGCTCTTTTCTGTCATTTCTCTGATCCTTAATACATAAATCAGAAGGAATATGCTCCTGTCAATTCTTCAACAATGCACCAACACGCCCCTTCATGTACAACAGTGCAAAATGACACGTGTACATCACACCTTTACCCCTGGCTAGCAACTTGACTCCTGATTGTTGTCTGATCTTAAGTATAGAGCTTAGCATATATGGTGAGGTTGAGGTTTTTTGAGATGTTTGATAAGTTGACTCGGTGCGTAGTCGTCCGCGAAGGGGAACTAACGTAACACATTAGCACATCATCGAGTGAGGAAATGCATTAAACGGCGTGTAACAATCGAGTCATAAAGTCTAGTGAAAGGCTCTGTGGTCCAGTAAAAACCACTTCCACCACAACATTGGACGGCTCCATTGTTGAATGTTTGTCACCTTGTTTTTGTTATTTTTAATTTCGTCATTCCTTTGTCAGCCTGTCAGGAAGCAGGCAGACAATGGCAGCAGCAACAGAATCAGAAATAGCAACAAACCTCCCACCTCAGTCCGTCCCAGACGCAAACGCTCGGCAACAAAGCTTCTCAGCACATCAATCATTCATGGTTTGGATGGAGCCTCAGCTGAGCTCTGGCTCATCTGTTTTTATTTGCAATTTCAAAAGGAGAGTGAGCGCCATGACCTCCCTCAGATTTGTTATTTCAGCGAGAAAATGAGCATCTGTTGTTTGTCAGAAGACAGTTTTCTCAACATGACCCATTAGAATTAAAAGTATCAGAATAAAAAGTCAGGTTTTACCAACGTACACTTGGCAGCCACACTGGCTGGCATCCGTTACATTAGGTTAGGTCTGGGGGGGTAGGGTTGGCGTCTAGATCCAGCTTTAGGTTGGGATTAAGATTGAGTTTAGGGTAGGTAGGGGTTTAGGTTAGGGTTGGGGGTTTTGCTTTAGGGCAGGCTAAGGTTTAGTGTGTGGTTGGGGTTTAAAGTAGCATTTAGCTTTAGGGTTAAATGATGGTAGGGTTAGCTTTATTGCAGTGCTTACGTTCAGGATTGTTTTGGTTTAGGGTTGATGTTGAGATTTGGGTTTAATCCCAGTCTTGTAGGGTATAGTGGAGTGTTTACATTCAGGGTTTTGATTAGGGTTTAGTGTAAGGTTGGGGTTTGCTTTCGGGCAGGGTAGGGCTCTAGGGAAAGGTTGGGGTTTAAGTTAGAGTTTAGGTTTTGTGTTGGGTTGCGGTTCAGGTTCGCATTTAGAGTTGGGGTTTAAATTACAGTCGGGTTTGATGAAGGGAATTGTTGGCTTAGGGTAGGATTGGGGTTTTTGTTTTTTGGATGTATTTATCCCACACAAGATTGTATAAAATGTGTGTTTTCCCAAAATACTTGCATGAAAAACATTTGATGGCTAATCTCTACTAGGTGCTTGACTTGACATTCAGAGTGGGGGTCTTGTGCACCCTTAAAGGTCAGGAACTCAACTCAACCCCCGTGTGTGTGTGTGTGTGTGTGTGTGTGTGTTTCATACCGCACGTGTCTGCTTCATTAGTTTCTGAATGAGGGGCTGGGGTGGGGCACATGTCAGCCCTCTTACCCCTCAGACAGGCACAGATGCTGGGGACACGTCCTGCATGGGATCCCTCTTTTGTATTATTCATCCTCACTGTCACATCCCATTTGGAGTGGTCAGCTGGATGTGATGCAACACACACACACACACACACACACACACACACACACACGCACGCACTTGGAAATTGAGTTTGTTGAGCCATTGGGGGTTTGACATGTGTCACACTCCAGCTCATTGTAATACTTTTGAAGTTCTATTCAGTAGAAGTGCTGCTAGCAAGGATTCTTCTGATGGAGGAATCACGTGTGTGCGTGTGTGCGTGTGTGCGTGTGTGTTAATGTGCATGATGTGTCAACTCAGGCAAGATATCAAACCGGAGCACTGCACGCGTGCACCCCAGCTGGGAGCCTGCACGTATGTTTTATTGATGAGGAGAAGAGGAAGTGTGGATGAAGGAGGAAAGTACAACAAAGGTCTTTGTGAAGACGAGGAATGGAGCGTTTGAGCGAACCACATGAATGAAAAAGTATGCCAGGCTCGCGGGGAATGTCCGCCGCTCGGCCCACGTTTGTTACTCATCGGCTTTTTTGTGCGCTTGGAGCTTTTGTTTTCCGTTTAAGTCTGAAAAGAGGCGCGTGTGCTCATGCGCTGATGCTCGTGTGTTTGCAACACAAAAGGATTGTGTTGTTCCAACAATACAAAACGCAAACACGCAAATAGTTGGGACGGGAATTTGCATGTTTGACTCACGAATGGTCTTCTCTCATCTCCCGTTTGCTTCCGAATCATTGGAATCATGTAGACAGCCTTTACTTTGAAGGGCAGGAAATGAAGGACTGTGACTGTGCACGTGAGTATAACGGTGTATCTTGCCTTTCCAGGACCGTGGAACGCACAGAACGTGTACAAAACAAAACTTGGAGAACCAAACAAAACCATCATCATGCGTGACATCAGCAGATCTCTTGGTTTTTGTATGTTTTATATTTTTGTGTTGATATTACCTGTATCGTCTATTTATGTTTATAGACAATCCCAGCAATACCTATAGAACGCCACCAGGGGGCACCTGTCACATCGCCTCCACACCACTCCACTACCCTCTAAGGGTGAGTAGGTTTTTTGTTTGTTTTTGTTTTGTTTTTTTACCTCAGTTCACTTTTCCTTTGTTGCAGTTTTATTTACTTATTGAGTGGTTAGCTCATCTTTTAGTTTCACAGTAAACCCTCCTTCATGGCGGTTCATTGGTTCTGGACCCCCCCGTGATCAGTGAATTTCTGCCAAGTTAGGTTTTCTTATCTATAAATGGAATAATTTGGGAGTTAGAGCATAGAAAGCCTGTTTCCCACCTTCCAAATATGTTTTTTTTAACATTATTAGAGCCCTCTAGACATGAAATAACACCCCTATAGTCATGTTAGCATTGGGAGACGTGCTTGTTGTTGTTCCTTTATTCCTGCTGTGTGTGTGTACAATACTTCCTGCGGTGGCTATGGTCTCATCAATGCCATATTACTTATGTATAATACGACATATGGTCTTTGAATGCATCTCCTATTTTACTTCATTTAGCCAGTTTTAGAATTGAAAATTGAAAAAATGCATAAAACTTGCTTGAATAATGCGTGCAGAGTGAGCGCCGTGACCCCCCCTTAGATTTGAAACGAGCATCTATTGTTTAAAATATGCCGTGTTTTTTGTCAACATGACCTATTAGAATTGAAAGTAAAAGCACACAAAGTCAATCTAATGAAACAATTGGTGTTTTCCAGTGAGTACAAAATATACTGCAATACATCAATTGTGCATAATATCATGACAATGGCACTATGTCCTATCGAGGTCTTTCTTCATGCTCTGTGTGGCTTATTGACACACACACACACACACACACGCACACACGCACACACACACACACACACACACACACAGCAGACAGGGGACAGGAGACAAGTCCTGCTTTCGCTCCAGTGGTCATGCTGCTGACAGTCGGTCTGTTTGTCTCACTGTGTTTGCTACACTCTCAGACCTCAGAGTGTGTGTGTGTGTGTGTGTGTGTGTGTGTGTGTGTGTGTGTGTGTGTGTGTGTGTGTGTGTGTGCACATCCATCTGGATGCATTCAGGAGCGTTTGCCCGTACACTCAAGGCATTGAATGGGTGGCAACTGGACTGTTCGGGTTGTCTTGGAAGTCCTTTCACCTAAAGTAGAGTCTATACTGTAGAGTTTGTAGACTAGAGCTGTCCTATCTAGTCTTTGAGCATGAAGTGATGAAGTGCATGGATGAGAGGCAAAATGTCTTCAGAGACAACCCGAACAGTCCAGTGGTCATCCATTCAGTGCCCTGAGTATACAATGACCTGCATGAATGACAATACTCGCAGTACACAGTACACAGTACACAGTACAGGTAAAGTTGCAAAATTGTCACCAATAGCAATGGGGGGCCGTGATAGACAGGGAGGACTTTCAGTACCAGTGCAGACCTGCCAACATGTATGAATTTGTCATACTCAGCATGCAATCTAACTCCTGAATATGCTTGTGTGAAAAAGTGATGGCCCCCTAAAGCTAATAAGTGGTTGGCCCCCCTTAGCAGCAACAACTGCAATCAAGCGTTTGTGATAACTTGCAATGAGTCTCTTCCAGCGCTGGGGAGGAATTTTGCACAATTGTTGTCATTCAGCCACATTGGAGGCTTTTCCTTTTTAAGGTCATGCCACAGCATCTCAATAGGATTCAGGTCAGGACTTGGACTAGACCACTCCAAAGTCTTCATCCATTCAGAGGTGGACTTGCTGGTGTGTTTTGGATCATTGTCCTGCTGCAGAACCCAAGTTGCTTTCAGCTTGAGGTCACCAACATTCTCCTTCAGCACAATTCATGCTTCCATTTATCACAGCAAGTCTTCCAGGTCCTGAAGACCATCACACTACCACCACCATATTTTACTGTCGCTATGATGAAATGCAGTGGTACTTTTACGCCAGATGTAATGGGACACACACAAACTTTTGTCTGGTCAGACCACAGAGTATTTTCCCAAAGGTCTTGGGATCATCAAGATGTTTTCTGGCAAAATTGAGATGAGCCTTGATGTTGTTTTTGGTCTTGGAGCTGTTTTTGCCCAGTGTCTTTCTTATGGTGGAGTCATGAACACTGACCTTAACTGAGGCAAGTGAGGCCTGCAGTTCTTTGGATGTTGTTGTGGGGTCTTTTGTGACCTCTCGGATGAGTGGTCGCTGCGCTCTGAGGGTGATTTTGGTTGGCCGGCCACTCCTGGGAAGGTTCACCACTGTTCCATGTTTTGGCCATTTGTGGATAATGGCTCTCACTGTGGTTGGCTGGAGTCCCAAAGCTTTAGAAATGGCTTTATAACCTTTTCCACACTGATAGATCTCAATTCATCTCAGTTAAGTTATGTTTTAACAGGGGGGGGCAATCACTTTTCCACACAGGACCATGTAGCTTTGGATTGTTTTCTCCCTTAATAATAAAAAGTTTCATCTAAAAGTGCATAAAGTGTTGAGTTGTGTTGTCATTGACTAATATTTACATTTGTTTGATCTGAAACATTTAAGTGTGACAAACATGTAAAATAATAGAAATCAGGAAGAGAGCCAACACTTTTTCACACCGCTGCATAAGCATTCAAAGAGGTTGTGATGATGTGTACTATTCTACACTGGTCACTAGGTGGCAGTAATGTTACATTGATAAAACACTAGCAGACGCAGGAAGTACTGCACAGAGCAGAAAGTTAAAAAAAAACACACTCAAGGGATTTTGTAACACTACCATGTGTAAGTCTATATTATGTCTTATATGTTTTATTTTGTCTTATGATGTCTACTATATTGGGTAATAGGCGTGTGAAGGTGATATAGGGGTGTTATTTCATATCTAGAGGGCTCTAATAACATTAAAAAAACGTATGTCCTGCAGAAGGTGGGAAAGAGGGTTTCTATGCTCTCACCACCAAAATATTCCATTTACAAATAAGGAATCCTGCAGGGCAGAAATTCCCTTAAGAATATGGCACAGGCAAGGAGGGGGAAAAAAAAGCTTGTTTTGACGGGAATAAAAGTGGGCTGCCACTTAGTAACCACAGGAAAATGTTTTATGTCCAAACAAGAAGCGGACATGTTTCTAAAGGGTCCAACACAGGGGTGCTTGCTGGGTTCATGTGTCTTGTTGCCGCTCTTTCGGTCGAAGAGACGCTTTGTGCCAAATAGACAAGATACAACATTTCAACTCATTCGATACCAAAGACGTATGTTTGGGTTTTTAGAATCCCCAACCCCGCGTGTATTCGTCTTTTACATGCTTTTTTTCACAAGAGACAAAAAAAGAGGTGATGATGCAACTCCACACTAATGGATTTCACTTCAGAGCAGTTTTAAGCCATAAAAACGGCCACCAGGTGGCAGAGGTGCACTTGATAAGAGCTCGGCACGGATCTTTTGCATGTCAAAACACACTTGACAGCAAGGAGGAAGTGGAAGAGCATGGAGGAGTGTAGTAGCTATTTGTAGTAATTGTAGCTTTTGTAGTACCATACTATTTGTAGTAATTGTAGTGTATGTACTACTGTACTTTTTGTAGTAATTGTAGCTTTTGTAGTACCATACGATTTGTAGTAATTGTAGTGTATGTACTACTGTACTTTTTGTAGTAATTGTAGCTTTTGTAGTACCATACGATTTGTAGTAATTGTAGTATATGTACTACTGTACTTTTTGTAGTAATTGTAGCTTTTGTAGTACCGTACTATTTGTAGTAATTGTAGCTTTTGTAGTACCATACTATTTGTAGTAATTGTAGTATATGTACTACTGTACTTTTTGTAGTAATTGTAGCTTTTGTAGTACCACACTATTTGTAGTAATTGTAGTATATGTACTACTGTACCTTTTGTAGTAATTGTAGCTTTTGTACTACTGTACTATTTGTAGTAATTGTAGTACTGTACTATTGTAGTAATTGTAGTATTTGTAGTACTGTACTATTTGTAGTAATTGTAGTATATGTACTACTGTACTTTTTGTAGTAATTGTAGCTTTTGTAGTACCACACTATTTGTAGTAATTGTAGTATATGTACTACTGTACCTTTTGTAGTAATTGTAGCTTTTGTACTACTGTACTATTTGTAGTAATTGTAGTACTGTACTATTTGTAGTAATTGTAGTATTTGTAGTACTCTACTATTTGTAGTAATTGTAGCTTTTGTAGTGCTATACTATTTGTAGTAATTGTAGTGTTTGTACTACTCTACTATTTGTAGTAATTGTAGTACATGTGCTATGGTACTATTTGTAGTATTCGTAGTACATGTGCTATGGTACTAATTGTAGTACTTGTAGTACATGTGCTATGGTACTATTTGTAGTATTCATAGTACATGTGCTATGGTACTATTTGTAGTACTTGTAGTACATGTGCTATGGTACTATTTGTAGTACTTGTAGTACATGTGCTATGGTACTATTTGTTGTACTTGTAGTACATGTGCTATGGTACTATTTGTAGTACTTGTAGTACATGTGCTATGGTACTATTTGTAGTACTTGTAGTACATGTGCTATGGTACTATTTGTAGTATTCGTAGTACATGTGCTATGGTACTATTTGTAGTATTCGTAGTACATGTGCTATGGTACTATTTGTAGTATTCGTAGTACATGTGCTATGGTACTATTTGTAGTATTCGTAGTACATGTGCTATGGTACTATTTGTTGTACTCGTAGTACATGTGCTATGGTACTATTTGTAGTATTCGTAGTACATGTGCTATGGTACTATTTGTAGTACTTGTAGTACATGTGCTATGGTACTATTTGTTGTACTTGTAGTACATGTGCTATGTTACTATTTGTAGTACTTGTAGTACATGTGCTATGGTACTATTTGTTGTACTTGTAGTACATGTGCTATGGTACTATTTGTAGTACTCGTAGTACATGTGCTATGGTACTATTTGTAGTACTTGTAGTACATGTGCTATGGTACTATTTGTAGTACTTGTAGTACATGTGCTATGGTACTATTTGTAGTATTCGTAGTACATGTGCTATGGTACTATTTGTAGTATTCGTAGTACATGTGCTATGGTACTATTTGTAGTATTCGTAGTACATGTGCTATGGTACTATTTGTAGTATTCGTAGTACATGTGCTATGGTACTATTTGTTGTACTCGTAGTACATGTGCTATGGTACTATTTGTAGTATTCGTAGTACATGTGCTATGGTACTATTTGTAGTACTTGTAGTACATGTGCTATGGTACTATTTGTTGTACTTGTAGTACATGTGCTATGTTACTATTTGTAGTACTTGTAGTACATGTGCTATGGTACTATTTGTTGTACTTGTAGTACATGTGCTATGGTACTATTTGTAGTACTCGTAGTACATGTGCTATGGTACTATTTGTAGTACTTGTAGGTGCGTGTGAGTAAGAGTGAATGTGGTCCAGCTGGGATGCTGAGCGTTTGAGCCGAGAGCAGAAGAGTGCAGATTGAGCGCGTGAAGACTTGATGGAGGATTTCATGGCAGGAAGCTTCCTGGTGTTTCCAGGCAGCATCAGGACCTTCAAGTGCAAACAAGTGAACCAGCAGCCATCTTGCCTTTTTTCTGTGATTGACACCCGCTCTACTTTGGCACATTGACCAGACCAGACCCTTACCTCCTCACCAAGGTGAAACGTCGCTTTGTAGGGGTCATGTGACATCAGTCAGCTGACATGAAGCTCCCCTCCTGATTCGCTCTTGCTCCGCCGCGGCGTTTCAAGCTCCACACTTTGGATGAACGAAGTGAGCGTTACGATGCTTTTATGTTACAAAAGTTATGCCTTCACTTGCAGCGGCTACTTCTCATGTTTTTTAGAAATATGCTCTCATCGTTTTAGGAGGGGGTGGATATTTGGGACTTCAGCGAAGGTGAAGGGATGTTGCCTGTACGACTCCCGAGACCCCATCTGGGGGCCCGAGGCCAGCAGACTCACGTATTTGGTGTTCAAAGTCTGCCCGTTCCACCTCGCTGCCTCCCTTCTTACCACATAACCAGAAGCCCAAACTGCTCCCTCCCATCTCACACACACACACACACACACACACACACACACACACACACACACACACACACACACACACACAGATTGTTATGGCAGTTTGTCCAACCAACCCCCCCCCCCCCCCGTGTTTTGTTTTAGGCGACCTCTGATGTTCAAACGTGGATTTATTACGGCCGCTTTAATGGCCTTGTCGGCGAGATGCGTTTGAAATTGCTCGCTTTGCACATTTTGCATGACAATGGCCACCATTGATTGACGGGCTCGCCGACCATAACCCCCCCACCTTTTACCAGAGAGGCACGTTTCATCTATTTTCAGCACTTCATTGTCTTAAAGGAAGCTTTGATGAGCGGCTGCGGCCCCGCTGACACAAACACGACACGCTTGGCTGCACGTGACGTCACCGCTTGTCACGTCCAATTACCAACAGGCCCCGTTTGCCAAGATTCACCGACGTACTCGCATCTCATTGCTCGACGTTTACCACCAAACTTGCATGTTGTAGTGTATACAGGACGTCCTCCGTCTATGAACATGTTCCATTCCTACGACACAGTGGAAGTTACAGACGTCCATTGTTTCCAGACTCGACCGCGATAAGTGAATTTCTGCACAGTAGGTTTCAGTGTGAATAAACAGAATATTTTGGAAGTTAGAGTTTAGAAAACCTGTTTATGACTTTCTAAATGTGGGTTTTAACATGATTAGAGCCATCTACACATGAAATAACACCCCTATAGTCACTTTTACACTCCTATTCTTTTCTTACATCACATTGCGCAGGCTACGGGATCACCGCAGGGACATAACAGACGGCCGGCGCTAGCATAGCAAGCTAGCGAGCTAACTATTTAACTTCTCCAATTTACTAATTCTCAACTTTACAAACGGAGTGGAGGGGAAGAATGAGAAAGAAACTTACCACTTCCACACAGAATGAGAGGAGAACCTTTTTTCCACTCCATCTCAGCCATGGCATGTCGGCTGGGCTCTGCTAGCTCAGTAGCCAGTCTCCATGCAGTGTGAAAGGTCATCATAACATGACTGATGCCTGGTGACCACAACACGACATACAACTTGGCTTTCGCTATTTTTGGAGTAATAACAGACTCGGTCAGCCATGAAACAGCCATCATTTATTCATTCATTATTTTTTGAAAACCTTCTATATCGTGAGGGAGCGATTTTCAAACCGTGATACTGCGAGGGACACTTAAAGCAGGGGTGTCCACATTTCTTTTTCGGCGAGGGCCACATCGTAAAAAATGACAGGATGCGACTTTTCCATTTGGACATTCTGTAAAGATAAGCTAAGAAGTTGTAAATATATTTCAATGCAGCTCAGCTTTGTCAAATAGGTGAATAAGACTCTTATTAATATCAGCTTCACTCTTTGCTCTTTTTCCCATTTTTGCTGCTGTTTTTTTTTTTTTTAATTTTCCAATATTTCAACTGACTTGTTAAATAATAAATTAAATAATACATTAATTAAATCATAATAAATTATGGCTTTATTCACATAATATAACTTTTCTCCCAAGCTAATTTTCCAACAATAACAACTTTATTTCCTTTTGTTTTGCATAATAGTACAACTTTTTTTTAAGTGTTTTTTCCTTTAATATTTCCACTCTATGCTACTAAAATGACATCATTTTTCCTCATAATATTAATAATTAATAATTAATAATAATTAATAATAATAATTACTAATTTATTCTTGTAAAATTGCTACATTTTTTCTTGTTCGACTTGAAATTTTTTTCTTAAGATTTGGACTTCTCGTAACATCATAACTTTTTCCGCAACCTCATTTTACAAAAATTACAACATTATTTTGTTTTGTTTGACATATTGTGACTTTCATACAAAACATTTTTTTCCTTTAATATTCCAACTCTATGCCACTAAAATGATATTATTTCCCCTCATAATATTATGAGTTTTATGACAGCTGTTTTTTTTCCTTTTCTTCTTTTTTCCAACTATTTCAACGTTCTTCTTGTCGATGTTCTTTTCTGCCTAATTATGACTTTATTGCCATAATATTTTGCCTTTATTCCCGTAACATTAGAACTTTTCCTGCAACCAAATTTGACAAAAATTACATCTTTGTTGTTTTGTTTGTTTCTCATAATATTATGACCTTCATCAAAAAAAAAACATTTTTTCCCTTTAATATGTTAATAATAAAAGCAATATTAAACATATGTTAATATGTTGAGATTATATTCTCTTAAAATGTGAACTTTTTTTCTGGTTGGAATACGTCGCTTCTCTAAATATTTTAACTTTATTCTCGTAAAATTACAGCTTTTTCATTTTTTTAAATATTTTTTTAAATGTAAATGTATTTTTGTAAATTTTTCTCTTGTCATTCTGACTTTATTGCCATAATATTTGGACTTTTTCTGTAAACTAATTTTCCCAAAAATTCCAACTTTATTTCTCATATGATGACTTTCATAAAACCTTTTTTTCCTTTAATAGTTCAACTCTATGCTATTCAAATCATATTATTTTTCCTCATAATATTTGGAGTTTATTTACATAAAATTGTGGCTTTTTTCCTTGTTAGAATACCACTTTTTTCTCTCAATATTCTGACTTTCTTTTGGTAAAATTACAGCTTTTTTCCCCCCAACTATTTCAACTTTCTTCTTGAAAATGTTCTTCTCATAATTATGACTTTATTGCCGGAATATTTTGACTTTATTCTCGTAACATAACATTTTCCGCAACCAAATTTTCCAAAAATGGCAACTTTGTTGTTTTGTTTCTCATAATATTATGACGTTCATTTAAAAAAAAAACATTATTTTCCTTCAATATCGCTATGCTCCTAAAATAACATATTTCCTCATAATATCATGACTTTATTCTCGGGAAGTTGTGACCTTTTTCTTATCAGAATACCACTTTTTTGTCTTAATATTTTGACTTTATTGTCATAAAATTACATTTTTTTTGGTTAATTTTCAAACATTCATTTTGTAAAATATTCTTCTCACAATTCTGACTTTGACATAATATTTTGACTTTATTCTCGTAACATAATTTTTTACAATCTAATTTTCCAAAAATTTCAACTTTATTTGTCTTTGTTTCTCATAATATTAAGACTTATAATTAAATATTCCAACTTTAAAATGGCATTTTGCCCCACATTATGATTCTTTTACATTTTACAGTTAGATTACAACTTTTTTTCTCTCAAATATTTTGAATTTATTCTTGTAAATTCTTTTTCCCCCCCCATTAGTTTTCTTGTGAAATTCTATTATTAAAAGGTGGATTAGAAATGTGCTTAAATGCACGTTATTGAGGAATAATGGGCCATTTTCAACCAGGAAACATGAAAGGATGTACTTCTGTACTTCTGCACACAGGCTCATGTTGCGACCATGTTGTCGACGTGTGTGATTTGTGTAGGATTTTACCTCCAGAGAAAAACAGGAGGACATGTTCTAAGAAGACATGACTTTTATTGAGGAAGTAACAGACTATCAGCACAATTAAGTTAGAAAATAGATTTCACACGACCCAACGCAGGGTTAAGACAAAGATTTAAAGTTAAGATCAAGAAGACTGTGCAAATAAAATAAAATAAACAAACTATTATTATTATTAAGAAAATATCCAAACTATCCACTGAAATCTATTTTAAGATGCTGAGTGAAGCCTACAGTAGCTATAAATAACACGTTTTACCAGTCAGGTTTTGGCAGTGTTGGTGTTTTCAGTCCGACTGCCCGTGACAAGGAGCACACTTTCAAATGCAAAAACACGGCAACGTCTTCTCTAAACAACAACAGGAAAACCTTTTGTCAGGAAAATGATACATTCATACAAAGCGAACATGATGAAAAACCAGTACAAAAATATACACAACCCTGAGACGCGCACACAAGACTTGTCCTTCGCCGCTAACGGGCCGCTCTCGCCAGCTTATTTTCGGACTTCAGGAGGAAGGTGGAAGAATAGTGACAGGAAGGAGTGGCACGAAAAAATCTCTTCTTCTTTGCTTCCACAGCAAAACTGTGATGGATTCAGTCAGCAGTTCAATCGAAGCACAGTGGAACCCCTTAAAGCCACGGAAGAGCTCGTCATTATCACGCCGCCCAATGGAGCGCCCAAACCACGCAGCCTTCACCGTGTGGCGCAGCACACGTGCATGTTTTTCTACTGAATGCGACTGCTAAACAACCTGCCACGGGGCCAAAGAAAGTTGCAAGCGCCAACAAGTTGATAAAGAAAGTAAGAAACACTATTGAATTCAGGAAATGACTCATTTTTTACTGAATGCGACTGCTAAACCACCCACCACGGGGCCAAAGAAAGTTGTGAGTGCCAGAAATTTGATAAATAGGGTGAGAAACACGATTTAATTCAGGAAATGACACATCTTTTACTTATTTGGTACTGAATAAGTACAAAATAACAACATGCCATGGGGCCAAAGAAAGTTGCCAGCGCCAGCAATTTGATAAAGAAAGAAAGGAACACTATTGAATTCAGGAAATAACTAATTTTTTACTTATTTTCTACTAATGCTATTTTTTAATTCATATTTTTGGGTGTCTGGAACTTTCTAATGGGAAAAATTGCTTCTGTTTTTGCACCCTCCGGTTTTCGTGGACCTTCTGGAACTACCGTAGTGTATAAGATGCACCCACTAAATTTACAGAGAAAGGATTTGTTCATATATAAGCCACACCGGACTATAAACCAAACGTCCAGCGCTCCCTCTGGTGGAAGCCATGGCGGCATCGGCCAATGAACTGCTCTGCTGAGAATAATGCAATATGGGAAGCAGGTAAAGTAGTTGCTGGTTTTTATTTTAAACTCATATTGGTACTTGTTTGTATATATATATATATATATATATCTCAGCTACCTTTTGAGTGTTCAGTTGCTGTGTGATGATTTTAGCGTTCTTTGGAAGATGACACCGTGAGTCAGACTGTTATATTGAGTACATAACAGTGACGTTGACCTCCGACCATTTCCAATGGGTGGACATGCTCGCCGTGAGTGCACTGGTAGCTCGTGATTGGCTCCTGCTAAAGAAAGAGCCAGCGTTTCCTCGCCGACTCGCAAGTGGCACAGTATTCAAACAATTAGCAGTAGTGAAGCAAAGGAGATTAGAACTTAGTCATAAATTAGCCACGCCGCTGCAAAAACGCAGGGTTCAAAGGTTAAGCAAAAAATAGCGGCTTGTACACTAGAAATTTGGGTAATTAACGGCAAGAACAGGAGGTACCGCAGCCATTTTCTTTCACCAAAACATGAACTGTGTCTATGCAGTTGGCGTCTGTGACAGGAATCCGGGCTTTTTCCTACCAGCTTATTTTGCACTGAACAGGAAGTGTGGCTGTTGTGGTTTCGCGCTGCTTAGCGATCATGACGACGCTGATAACACGTTTCATAGAAACGAGCCCGTTGGCGCCCACGTTTTATGTGACAGAAGCGGTGGAGCGCGGACGTCGACTTCAGCGGCGCTTCACGACTTGGTCGTCACTGAGGGGGTGTTGACGTAAACGGGTCCCACTGCAGGCAGCAAGTTAAACATCCCTCCTGGCTGTGCTTGTTCCACGGGGGTGAGGGTGGAGGGGGTGCATGGGAAAGTCACACAAAAAGACGCGCTGAGTAAACACATCCGGCGGGGGGGGGGAAAGACGCTCTTTCAGTCTTTTACGTTCCAGGAATGGAGTCGGGTCCACAGTCCAAGGACGTCAGGAATCCCAGCGGGGAACAAACGTGCTCCTCATCCTGGTTGCCGTGGTCACCATCTGTGTGGAAGCAAGCGGAGAGAAGAAGATTAAAGTTCCGGTCCGGTGGACTCGGGAGGCTGCGTGACGACCCTGCGAGGGCGCATGACCACCGAAGAATGCAGAGAAACCTGCTAGCTCGTCTTGCGCGGGATTAGCGTGTAGCATTAATGGCGCCACGGATACGGTTAACCCGTGGACTAAGCCTCTCAAACCCGTCACGCAGGCCGCCAAGAAAAGCAAAACAGTCGAGAAGAGCAAACAGAACCAGATATGACACCACTGGTGTCTGAAAACCACCTCTGATCCTCCTTCCACACGCCGCCAGCACGGCGCTCCTGTTTTTTTAATGGCCCACGGCACATTCTAATACAGTATGTCGAAATGTTGTTTGAAAGAGAATAAAAAGTCACAATTTTATGAGAATAAACTTGCAATATTAGGAGGACAAATGATGTCATTTTAGTACAGCGGAGGACAAACTGCAGCTCGCGGGCCACGTCAGGCCCGCCAAGCATCTTAAGCCGCCCCAGCGGGCATTTCCAAATTCCATTTTTTGAAACCTTTTCCATGGAGCGGAAGCCGGCAACATGACCTGCAGCGCTTTTGTGGCACACTCGAGTCGCCAAAATAGTCGGACGCAAATCTGTAGCTTGTAGAAAAAAAGCCATCCAAACAACGCAACGCAACACGTCAACACACACGACGCACAAAGTAACCTACTGCACCATGGGGGCATACAAATTAGTATCTACATTGCCAAAATAAACATTCCTGCCGCAAGGCATGCTGGGTAGCTTGTGGTACTCACTCCCTTTTTGGCGCATTTTTGCTTGATTGCAAAACACGCTGAGGAGGTCATCAGAGAATTAAAGAAGGAGGAGTTAACATCCTCTTCATATCCAATCTTTTATTGTTCATAGTTCCTATTGTTGTTGCAGCCGGACTACCAAGCATGCCTTGCGGGTACTTGGGAATAACAGTGTTAAGTTACGTTTAGCGCTTAGTTGCGATGCACTGTGAGCGAGTATGTCGTTCTGTTTGATGCCCACCTATACACAGACGGCCCCCCCAACCCGATTTTTTTTTTTTTTAGCCCAATGTGGCCCGCGAATCAAAACGTTTTCCCACCGCTGTTTTAGTAGCACAGAGCGGAAATATTACAGAAATCAAATATGTTGACGAAGTCATAACATTGCGAGAAGCAAAACAAAATATAGCTGTCATTTTTTGCACAATCAGGCTGGTGAAAAATGGGGGGGGAAAAGGAGCAAAGTTGATACTAATAATATCCTTTTTCACCTTTTTCCGTCGAGAAAAAGACTAACTGTAAAATGTCATTTTAGTTGTTTTTTTTTAGTACTTTAGAAAAAACACTTTTTTCAAATTAGGCTGAGGGGAAAAAGTCATTATGAGCATAAAGTCATAAAATCACGAGAACGACATTTACACGAAGAAAGTTGAAATAGTTGGAAAATGTAAAAAGAGCTGTACTTTTACGAGATTTTATGTCCAAATATTCTTGTATTACTTTATGGCAATGAACTTGACATGGATGACAAGTCAACATACCAAGAGAAAAAAGTTGCATTCTAGCGGGAACAAATTCTGAGTCCAAATAAAGTCACTTTAGAAGAAATATTCATTTTTTAAAAATTAAAGTTGTAATAGGAGAAACTAATTTACTAAATTAGGTTACGGAAAAAGTCAGAATGAAATGTAAATGAAATCATAGTATGAGAAGAAATGTTTACAAACATTATGTAAGAAGGAAGTTTGAATATTTGAAAAAAATCAAAGAAAAACAGCAAAAATGGCCCAAAAAAAGAGCAAAGAGTGATATTAATAATATGCTTGTTCACCAAAGCTGACGTGCAGTTTTTTCTTGATATGTAACTCATATCTACACGTGTTGCTTTACCAAATATCAAAGTGGCAACCTTTCATTTTTCATTATGTGGGAAAATGTTTGGACACCCCTGAGCTCGGCTAACAAAACGACCACAAAGAAGGATCATCAAGTGTTCCGTTATGGCCGTGGCAAATTTGTTACAATTCCAGTCGTCCATCCTTTATAACGGTTAACTGGTTCCAGACCGACTGCGTTACAAAAAATTCCGCAATATAGGATTCAATGTTAATAAATTGGATATTTTCGTAGTTGGGAGCATAGAAAACCTCTTTATGACTTTCTAAATATGCTTTAACATGATTAGAGCCCTGTGGACACGAAAGAACACCCCTATAGTCACCTTTACGCTCCTATTCATCATCGTTTACATCACAGTGCACAGCTCGAGATGGACGCTAGCTAGCAAGCTAACCGGTTAACCTCGAATGTATTTCTTCTAAACTTAAGAAGTCAAAAACGTAATACTTTTACAACAACGCTTTTAAAAAGTTTGCCCATAATATATTGCATCTGAGCAACACAATCATTGGGGCGCTGCAAAGATGTCAGCCTCCCTCTGGGCTCCTGTGTCTCCCTCTGGTGGACAGAGACAGCATTGCAGCGCCATCCACCATTTTCTATGCTGCTCTTCCCACATAGACAAGTGCGACTTATACACTGGGATTTACGGTATTCATTAATAGAAAAACTGCGATATGGCGAGATAGCAATAATCGACTGTAGAACCTGGTAGTACTACAAGAAAATATTAGTGCCATCTCCAACGCTGTAAGTGCCGCGCAGTGAACGTTATTGTTCATCATGCTAACATGCTATTGTTAATCATGCTAACAAACAAAAAGAGTGAATGCTAACTTCCTTTGCAGAGATAAAACACATGTGTTTTACTTGATGCTCTTGCAAGAAAACTTCCTGCGCTACTAGAGCCACTTTTTCCGCTAAGCTAGGCTGAAAGTTGAAAGTTCAAAGGTTGAACGAAGGAGTGGAATTTTTAGTCACATTAGAAATAGTTTCTTTCATTCTAGAAATTGTAACTCATTGTGTGAATGTGTGAATCGTTTTTAGCGTAGTCTTGGCATCCTTGGCGGAGGTGATCTGCTTTAACTAGCCGGTATGAAAGCCAAACCACAAGGACGCTGCGTTAATTGGAAGCAGGTGATAATTGAAGAGAGGTTGTAATTGTTGTTTATTATTCGTCAAGTCAAACCGTGGTTTTCATAAGCCCCGATTTTCATGTGATTTGGTTTTCGACAAAAACTTCTGCCCTGGTTTTCATACACTGTTTTGGTTAGCAAACTAGTCCACTCCTGAGCAATAAAACTCGTTATTTTGAATTATTCTCTTTAAAAAGTATTAGTTGTTGTTCAGGAACGGATTCATTGGATTTCCCTCTGTTTTCGTACGATTCTGTTTTTGTCTAAGCTTATAGAAGGAATTAATAAGAAAAGCGCAGGTCCCATCGTTAACAACGATTTGCAGTGCATGAGAAAGTGGACAGGAAAACATGGTCAGTGATCAACATGTATTTTTACAAAACCAATGTTGTAATGGCGGCAATTTCCCTTGCCGGCGTTTCTTGAATTGCAGCCATGCTGGAATGTTCCACGGATATTTGAAGGGGGAAAACGCTGTTGATGATGCCACCTAATTAGCATATTTGGGGATGACAACACCGCCGGGTGCAGGTTGACAGCCGCCGCCTCCGTTTAGGAGGCCGCTTGGGATCACAAACCACCTCAAGAAGACGTATCATCATCGCTGGGTGACCCCCGTGATCTCCCTGGGTGCACGCTGAGGTGAACGCTTAGAAATGGGAAGCTAATTGGAATTAAAGGCATTAGCTAACGTCCTAAGTAAGCTTCTTGTGCGTTCAGGAACTTGTTCAACCCTAATCCAAAACCCCCCCCACAATAAACGGCATACAATCTACGATCCACGTTTAGGAACTTTTCCCCCACTAATGTCGTAAAGCAGCGTAACTGTAACGTCCACTAAGGCTGAATCCCAAGTCTACCGCTTGGTAGAGCAAGCTGTGAAGGCGATGATGTCATAAGAATCGAGTGGTGTCCCGTTTCTTCCCCTTGGCCCGAGGCTTTAAGCGGTAGGGAACGGGGTAAGATGAAGGGGAAGGGCTATAAGGGGTAGAATTGGGATTCAGCCTAAATGTCCAAAAACGTTCCAGGGGAACTTTAGTGGAGCCTCCTGTCTCAAAAAATGATTTATTTGGGCTTGGTATTTTGGAAATACGATTTGATATTAGTTGGTCAAAGTTTGGAATGTGTGGCAATTGATAGGAATGAAAAACTATAACTTCTTAGCATATCTACATGTGTTGAAAACATAAAAGTGGCAAAGTTGCATTCTTTCATTTTTCACTATGTGGCCCTCGCTGGAAAAACCTTTGGACACTCCTGGCCTACGTGAGTACAGCAGAGCCTCGGTTCCCAAAGTGGGGTACGCGTAAAATGGTGCGCACTCATAGACAGTGTCGCTCGCTAAAGAAATGCAACCATTCAATCCGGTTATATGACATAAACGGCCTCAAAAAATGTTGATATTATCGATTATCAACGATAATTTGTAGCACAATTATCGACCAGCAAAATGTGTTATCGTGACAGGCCTGCTCCTCGGCCATTGTTTCAACAGACAAACGTTTCAGACAAATATTGCTTCAAATGACTGAAGTATCAAAAGTATTGATATTTTGATTTGAGAATTGATTATAGAGCATGAAGAGCTGGTATCGGAACTATCAATATTTCAGTACCTATCCGCACATGGCTACTTTATCTGTCCCCCGTGTGCAACGAGGCCTGCGCCATGTTTACTGACGACCACCTAGCATTCCACTGTGTTGACTCCCGCACGACTGGCAGCCGTTTATGTAGCGTTAGCATTGTTAGCGCGGTCCAAGACGTCTCGGTGCAGCTGCGTGGGGATCGCACAACAAAACATGGCCTCCTCTTCTGCAACTCAATGCCCGCCACTTTGCCACCTCTTCAGCGCGCCAAGATTACGTAATTGAAGATGAATTAGCGGACGCAATTTGGTCCGCGCCAGCTGCCCCCCCCCCCCCCACAGAACACCATGACAGCTCCTGGCTTTTTAAAAAGGTTCTAATCAAATTAGCGCGGCTGATTATTCAGTCATTCCAAGCGCCTCCCCTTTCTCTTACTTAGAGGAAAGCCCAATAAAAAGTCCATTAGAATTATGCAAATGAGCAGACTGATTACCCAAGGGAGCAGACGCCAACTGTGTGTGTGTGTGTGTGTGTGTGTGTGTGTGTGTGTGCACGTGCTGCTAAGTGTACGTGTGTGTGTGTGTGTGTGTGTGTAATAAAAGCTTCATTGAGTTGGCGCATTAATAAAACATTAGTATTGAGTGACCAGGGGGCCTCCACACTCCTCCCTCATCCCACTCTGACCTTTCTGTTTTACAGCAGCTGTCCTGGGACGCCACAAGCCCTCAGAGGAACAACACCCGACCCACCCACCCCCTCACACGTGACCCCTGACCCTGCCAGGTGTACGCCATCATGCAGCCTCCTCGCCGGGCGTCGGTTGAAGCCGTTGGGATGAAGGGAAGTGCTGCTTGTGTTTACCAGTTCCATGTGACCAGAGGCGATGAGGAGGGAGTGATGGGGGGGGTGTCAAGAATAGACAATTTGTGAGGTCGTCACAGTTCGCTGGTCTGACGAGGGACGCTGTCCCCCGTCGGCCACTATCAGCTACTTCAAACTATTCTACTTTTACATTTGATATATAAAAAAAAATGTACATAAAAGATGCAAAAATGTCTCTAATATCCAACATGCAAGGCAGGCAAGCACCTGCTGACTTTGTAAAGAAACATTACCGCAACCCTTTATCCTCGCAGGTCTTCATAAAATATATTATAAGACATGCCTTTTCGTGGTGGAATATTACTTGCGCATTTTACGTATTTCGGGCATAATTTCATTTCGGTATAGGTCGGCTCAGGAACCAATTAACCGCCATAAACGAGGGATTACTGTAATGCAACTCAGCCCCCTCATAGAACGATTAGGAGAATCACTGTATGAACGACACAAGAGCTGCATTTGAAGCATCACGAGTGGTCAGCAGCAAGCAGCTTTATCTACCTCTGCCTGCGCTGTAAAATGTCTACTTTCATGCACTCCAAATCATTATCTACGTAAAAAAAAACAAAGTAGTTACATACTGTAGCTCTTTGCGGTTTAGCTACATAAATATCATTTGAGCATTTGCAGTGTTTGTCCTAAAAGACCAACACAACAGCGTTTCCAAGTTTTAAAAAAAACAATATTTTGCTTTGACTCAAGCAACAGATACCACACAATCAATCCAACTGATTATTTGTTATCAGTAGTTAGGAGTCAATGTCTAACACGGATGTCGTCAATATAATGGAGCGTTTACTGGCGTCGATCACGTAAGCAACATGCACACATCGTTTCTAATAGGAATGCAGGCCACACCTTCATTCCTCTCAAATTAGAGGAAGGATGGCTGGCTTTTTCTTTTTTATGTCAGCAATGAGACTCCGTGGGTATTTGTATTTCTGTGCATTTGTGTACAAGATAGAAAACTCTCTGCAAAAAAAACTACTTACAAAAACAGCTGAGTGGAGGTTTTCAGCAGCGCCATAAACATTCAATGGAAAACACATTTACACACACACACACACACACACGCACGCACGCACGCGCACACACACACGCGCGCACACACACACGATTCTCCCTCCCTGACCCCAGCTGAAAGTTGACAGCCTCTGGAGCTCAGTATTTTTAGGCAGGCATTAGTCTCGGCTGCCAAAGTGAGCAAAATATAGCTTTGCTTCTCCTGGTCTTACTCGTGCTGCAACTCCGCTACTTCTCTGCATGTGTGCATGTGTGTGTGTGTGTGTGTGTGTGTGTGTGTGTGTGTGTGTGTGTTGCCGTCTTTCTATATTTCTGTGACGTCCTATCTTTTATTGTGTGGACACAAGCGAGCCCTCTGCTTATTCTAGCCCCCCCGCTCTGCTGTAATTAAACATAAAGGCAGCAGGGCGGTCGCCACGGTAACTACAGAAGGATGCGCCGCCTTGATCTTTTTTGACTTAAGCCAGCCTGTCTGTCTCCAGCCGTGCCCCCAAAACCAGAATGCGTGCCACCGAGACAGTGGTCCCTCGCCACCCCTCACACCCAGCTGTGTGTACGGTCCACACGGGCGGCGTCCGGGCTTTACGTCAGCCTCTTGGCATCAAACGCCACGCAGCCCGTATGGAAGTTACAATCTTGTTTACCAAAGGGGGGGGAAATGTGGTCTTTTCAAGTCCCAGAAAACGATCTGTCAAAGTGAAAATAACATGTCTATAGGGAAAGCGCTACATTGTCATTTGGCAGTTCCAGCATACGCTCGGTAAGTTCAAAGCTCCTCCATGTGCAAAACAAAGGGGATGCCTATGGAGGACTATGTTTAAATAGATGGAAAAGTCTCGCAATGTAACAAAAAAAAACAACCCTCAAAAGCAATGAGCCAACAGCGCGTAATAACCATTCAGTGACTCTCGCCCCCGCCCGCCTCCACCTGACTTTAAATGAAAGCATCGAAAAAAAGACCAAACCGCAAATCTACAATAAAACACGCAATCATCTTTCAAATGCAATGAGAGGTTTTTTCCCCTCGATCCCTCGTCACTTCTCGAATAAGATCCTGAGAGCCAACATCACCTGGAGCCCTGCGACAACAAGGCTGAATTGAAGACCTTGACAAGCTATTTTAAGATCCGTTTCCAAGCTTTGCAATCATGTGAAATTGCAAGTTTATAACAGCGATGGGGTCGTCGCTCGCTGTATCGCCATTTTTCAGAACTTAATAACAAAAGATGGCCGTTTCGTGGTTGACTATGGACTATTCTTTGTCAAAAATATCTTGAAAGTCAACTTCTATGTCGTATCGTGGTCACTAGGCATCAGTAATGTTACGAGACGTGACATGGCCGACACGAGTGGGAAAAAAAAAAGGTTCTCTATTTGTGGAAGTGGTAAGTTTTTGACTTCTTTGTCCTTGTTCCCCACTCCATTTGAAACACTTTCTCACGTTTAGAATAAGTAACTTAGAAAGGCTAACTGGTTAGCTCGGAAGCTTGCTATGCTAGCGGTGGCCATTTGCCATCCCTGTGATCGCACAGCCTGAGCAATGTGATGTAAACAGGAGTGTAAAACTGACTATAGGGGTGTTATTTCATGTTATTTCACGTTTTTTATGCTCCAACCACAAAAATATTCAGTTTTTTTTTTATGTTGCATCACGGAAATTCGGTAGTCGCGGTCGGGTCTAGAACCGATTGACCGCGATGCACGAGGGACGACTGCAAAAGTTCCGTCTCATCTTGAAGCAACTGAGGTGAAATGCAGTGCACTACTGAGGCGCTGTTGAGCTCACTCGCATTCCACCCAAACGACTGGCAGTCAGGAGGTCTCAACCTGAGAGAATAAAGGCTTGGATCTTGCACCGTCCCATCAGATTAGAGCTGTCCTATCTAGTCTTTGAGCATGAAGTAATGAAGCCTGCTCGGATGAGAGGCGAAACCTGAACAGTCCAGTTACGCACACATTTCAGGCAACGCCGCGGCTCTTTGAGGGCAACCATAATTGTGGTGTGGTGAAAACGAGTTTGACACCCCTGCACATCTCTGTACACAGTCACAGTTTGGAGACAAACTTTGGAGAACAAATTGACAAAATTCCGTCTTGGTTTTTGTGCATAGCAAAGTAGTCTTTTTGCCCGCGTATCGTTTTGCAGAATTGAGGCGTTGGTGACACAGTCTGTCTGTTTTTCGTTGAGTGAGCATCACCCGGTGTGTTGATAAGAAATATTGAGTAATGCATTGCTTTTTTTGTGCTTCTTTAAAATGGAGTGCGGCTGAAACAACCCACCATGGGGTCAAGAAAAGTTGCAAGTGCCAGTGCAGCCCACCTGGGTCCAGCCATCCCTGCAGTCCAGCCTAGGCTCGAACCAGATTCAGCAGAATGAGAATTGAGTGCTTGCCATCGAGCTAAAAGCTCTGACTGTCAACTCGATGTCCAACGCGACTCTTAAGGTGTCAGAGAGTGAGGTCTACCACCATACCTTCGCTCAGCTGCACCAGCTGGCATCCGTTTGATCAAGACGGCGAGAAACACTATTGAATGCAAGATATAACGACTAAAAAGGAGGCGTGTGCTAGGCCGATCTCGTCAGGATGTGAGGAAGTTCACATAAGTTCCATGCTGGCGGACAAACAAGATATTGCCAACAAGAGTCTTCAGGAAAAGTAAAAGTGATGTGAAATGTTCGTTTCATTCCTCCTTCATATTGTCATTGTAAAGCTTTAATTATCCTTTATAAAATGTATTTCGTGTTCATATCTTGGGTGTCTGGAATGGATTCACTGGATTTATATTATTTCCTATGGCAAAAATGGCTTCGTTATTTTTGTAGATTCTGTTTTCATCAAGACTTTTAGGAAAGGATTACTCACAAAAATTGAGGGGGGAAGCGACTTGCTATGAATTTTGACTTTGAGGGTGATTTTGTTGTGTTTATTGAAGTCCTTGTATGAATTTCCATGATGAAAGGTTACAGTTATCATATAGAACCGGCGAGGAGGCCGTCCATCTAAGACTCAGCTTCTAAAAAGTTGAGCTCACTGAGAAGGAAGGAAGGAAATTTGAAGTTTCATGCTTCAGTTGCGTCTGTGTTTAATTGCTGCTTGCTTGCCTAGCGGACCGGTTATGAGGTGTGCAAGGATTTCCAAGAACTTCAAGCACCGGGATCCCACAGTAGCGCTCTTATCCAGGACTCCAACTGAAAAAAATGATAGACTTAACGGCAAATCTGCGCTGAGAATATAAACCCGAGCCCTAAATATTTTGCTCTCATAACCTCCACAGGGCCCAACCTCGACTCCTTGACTGAGCGGGCCGGCCCACTCGCCTACCTGGCACTACAAGCACAGGCCTGATCCGATGACAGAGGTCCTCTGTTGCGGCGCTCGCTCTGTAATTAGCAACGCCGCTGACATTCCTCCAGCTCTGCAGACCAGGACTCCAGTTTGTTTATCCAACACCCGGTCGCCACAGCGGCTAGATCATGTGTAACTGTAACCACTGGCAACCTTGACAACACTACGGGCCTGGAAACTGGCCCTCAAACAGGCACTCAAACCCACATTCACCTGCGAGCATGTGAGATGAGGGTGGATGAAATACTCACCGTGGGAAGCTCAAGGCGTCCACGTGTCTCTAGGCTGACAGGTACTTCCATGTGCTGACGAAGGCGGTGGGAATGAGCGAGTAGGGAACGCTGGTCACGCTGTCCCAAGAGTCCGACGACGGGTCATAGCAGTCTAGCGTCTTACACCTCTGAGCCCCAAAGTACCCCCCGACGACGTATAGTCTGTTTCCCGACGCCACCGCGTGACAGCTGATCCGTTTGGCCGTCACGTCGCCGAACTTGGACCACTGGTACGTCTCGCTGTTGAAGCGGTACGCGGAGCTAGCGGAGAATTCAGTGTCGCCCCCGATCACGACAACATGGTTCCCGACCACCGCCGCCGCTGTGTAGCGCCAAAGCTGCGGACACGCTGCCGGGACGGACCACCGGTTCTGGCACGGATCAAAGCACTGAACCTTGGGGTATTTGTCTCTGTTGACGCTGGTGCCTCCAAAGGCAAACAGCTTGTTTTTGGCACCAACGACAGCGGCGTTGCTCACGCCTTCTCGGAGCGGGGCCACCAGCGTCCATTTATTGCTTTGAGGGTCGTACTGCTCCACCTGTTTGAGAGACACGGATGGGGAGGCGGGGAAGGATCCCGCAAGAGAAGTGTGTCCTCCCACGACGTAAAGGATGTGGTCCAGCTCCGCTGACCCGTGTCCGAATCTGGCGACTAACATGGGCGCCGCTTTGGACCACTCGTCATGCAAAGTGTCGTAGACCCAGACGTCTTTGGAGGCGCCGTTCTCAGAGCCACGCCCCCCAGTGACATAAACCTGCAAAACAACGACCGCATGTTAGGAATGCCACTCTTAGGCACTTCCATATTATGCAAAATTGGCATTTTGTTGATGTTGGCAGAGTAATATGTCCCCAGAGCCTGTTTCTGACCACCAAACGTAAAACAGGCTTCGCTACACATCTTTAAAAAAGCTTGGATCTCTGCCAACTATCCATAAGTCAGCTGCAGACGCGGGACCTGCAAGTTTGATCATTTTGTTTTTCTTCTAGGCTAACCTAGCATGATGTTGCTGTTAAAATCTGAGTGTAGTGTTAGCACTTAAGCATCCCATCGCTATGCTAGTGTCCTCCTGTCCCACTCCTTCACGTTACATTGTACATAAAGTACACAAAAGGGCTTCTTTGAGACACAAACAGTTGCAAAATAGGTGAAAAACAGTATACGGGATGTTTCATGTTGTTTCATGACAATACGCTTACCTTGCAGCCGATGGCACAGGCACTGCACTCCTTTCTGGGGCTCGGGATGTCCGTTTTGGGGGTGATCTCTTTGGTCTTGTTGTCAATCACGTAGACTTTGTCGCACATGAAGGTTTGTCCGCCAAGCAGCAGCAAGGCTTGGCTGACCTTCCTGGGCCGGGCGCAAAATCCCGTCACGATGCCATCGTTCTGCAGGATCCTCATCTTGCAGCGCACCGCGTCCTCCACGATCTCCCGCCCCACCTTGTGGCACATGACCAGCTCCTCCGAGGCCACGTTGTTGAGCAGGTACGTCTCCGGCAGAAGCGCCAGGCGGACACAGCGCAGCAGCTCGGGCAGCTCGCTGTGACGCTGCTCCATGTCGGCTTTGACCCAGTCGATGACGGCCTCGTACACCAGACTCTCATCCTCAACCTCCAGCTCCTCGCTAAGAATCAACTCCCGCACTTTGTCTCGGGGAAGGTTCAGGAAGTCCTCGGTTTTGTAAAGGGTGGCGAAGTTGGCCAGGCACATCCTCCACGAGAGCTCGTACAGTCTCTGGCACTGGTGGGCATCTGACAGCAGCATCATCCCCAGACAGTTGGACTGATGGAGGTTCTTTTCTAGAAACTCTGCCGCCGCGTCCCTGATGTCATGGAACTGGAGCATGTCACCAGCCTCCAGGAGGGACTCTGCATTTTCCTCATTGATGATGACCCGGGCCGAGTAGGCATAGTCCAGCAGCAGCTCCAGCACCTCCGGATGCAGAGAATCGTGGAAGTTGACTTCGGCGTCGCGGCTCTCCCTCAGTCCGCCGCTGAACATGGCCTCAAAGTAGCGACTGCAGGAGGCAAGGACCGCCCGGTGGCAGGGGAAGGCCTGGTTTCCTGCCTTCAGGACCACATCGGTGAAGACCTTTCGCTTGCGGAGCAGGTTGAGCTGGGTCAGAAGGCTGTCGGCGTGCGACGTCTTGTGGAAGAGGTGGATGTTCATCGAGCCCGAGCTGGAGCGAGACTTTCGGTTTTCGTGGCTACTGACGGACATTTTGGATCTGGAAACTGGACGGGAACAAAAGAGGTGTGGTCAGAAGTTGACATGCGCTCATCACGGCTAAAACACACGTCAAAGCCCAGACTTTAACCTAATATAACATTTGTACTATGCTTCAAAACCGGGTCCGTGTCAGGAAACCAACCAATTCTGCAAGGAAGAGTAGTCGAATATCGAGACAGAATCGTACCGGAAGCTTGTTGATGCCTACTAAAAGCATCTGAATACAAACGTGTGCAGTCAGTCTGTGGCGGTATGCATGGGAAACACTGCAAAGCCTGAATGGGGGTGAATATTACACGCTCACTCCTTCAACTTCCTGCCTAAACAAAAAGCTGGTTGCCAACAGCAGGTTGTTAGGCGGTAATAAAACTCAGCTTGATGTGTTATGGGGGGGAAATGAACTTCAGACTCCAGCCAGTTAAAAGGCAAGCCGACAAGGAGTGCTCTCTGCACAAAATCCCCATAAAACACGCGTGAATGTCCCAACAACCGGCCTTCACACACGCCCCTGTTGCTAATGACACCCGTGTGCCTCCTTATATCACATTTTTCCACCCCTATAAACATTTCTAAAGGTGTGAGGCGACTGCATGAATTGCTTGACGTGCTTTTTAAACCACAAACAAGCACAAAGTCAGTCCGTTACCCATAGTTAATCATAGTTAGTCGTCTTGCGATAAATTAATCACATGATGAATGAAAATGAACTGGATAATTTTGCATGTGTGTGTTTTCCTCGTCTCTCGCCTCCACACAGGCAGGAAGAGGGTTCACTCTGTGCATTGGTTTCAGCACCTTGGCGTTTCATAGAACAATGGCGAACAGAGAACCTCTTGTCAGTCATACTGTCGCTTTCTCTGTGTGGGGGAGGCGGGCATACATACAGCAAATGAGTCGAGCCTCGTGAGGAGCAATGCAAGGTAACATCGAAGTTAGGAGGGGGAAAAGAGGCTTGCAAAGCCAAATGCCACAGCCCCCGTGCGGGAACATTAAGAATGAGCAAGACGAGCCCATCAACATGAACGCAAAATGGTGTGCTTTCACAGAAAGTCATGGCAAAAGAAATGCTGCTCTTTAATACAGTTGAAAAGCCAGCATTTCAAGAAATGCTGCAAACGTTTGACAGACAGTAGGAATTGCCTGTGAGAAAATACACGTCACAAACGCCAATTCCACAACTTTACAGAGTGAAAGATGACATATTAAAAGGAAATATCACGAAACCGCGACCCTAATGAGGGAAAGCGGTGTAGAAAATTGATGGATGGATGGATGAATATTATTGTTACATATTATCATAACAGTGGTTGACTTGGTCTCAAAAAATGGTGACAAAGTTGTTTAGTGTCAATTTGTGGGACAAGAAACATTTAAATAATTCTTATGTTTTTCATTGTACTTTTCTTAATATTAATGTTCTCCTTATAATCTCGTCTCGTGAGTTGGGTGTCTAATGACACCCCTAACCACAACTTTTTCACTTTAACTGCAGTATTTACTCTTTAGGCTTCCATTGAACTTATTTTTGGTTGATTTGAAACTCTCTTTTGTGCCGCCATTCATGTTAGCGTATGCTGGCTCACGAAGCTACTTGCGACTACACAAAGTAGCGTGGCTACCTTGTGAGGGGGGGAGACGACAGGAGGGTTCACTCTCTCCGTTCATTCCACCGTAGCACCAACGCGCACAGACAGCTGCAGAGTGAACCCTCTTGTCATCCAGCCTGAGAGAGAGACGAGGAGAACAAACACAATGCAGGCAACATGTCAGTTTATCGATGCCGACAAAAGTGGTTACTGTTTTTTTATCGTCCGATGAATTGATTTATCGATTATAGTGACAGGCCTTCGTATACATAACTAAACAACATCACTATTTGGTCCGGACTACAAATACAGTACCGGACTACAAGTGTGAACGCACCCTCAGGTGGTATCGCCTGTTCCGTCTGGTCCTGACTTTGGTGACCAAACGAGGCGTACCAAGAATGAATGAGTGTGACTGCACCCTGAGACACAGTTCCACTTAATCAATGGAATTGGTCTATATTGATTCGTGAATTGTTACGCTCACACAACACGCACGATTAATCACTGGACTTGCTTTTTACTTCCCAGGACCAAAAGTTCCAGGAATGTTCCACCAACAACAATAGCAGCTTTGAGGGTCCCTGCCCAGACCACTGACAAGGTACCACCTCACATGAGTAACTTCTTCTTATGTAACCACTTTTCTAAACATCCATCAAGTGGATTGGGACACGTTTGTCGTGGGACATCTTACACGCACCCCCGGTGTTCGTCCTTAAAAAAAAACTAACAAAAAAGAAGGCAAAAACAAAACGTGCATGTCACATGGCTATTGTTCCACTGCTGGATCACATGAAGTCGCCTTTTGAATGTTTGTGCTCCGTGGGCTTGCGTGGACGGACTCGGGGTGAAATCCAACTGGTTTTGTGCAGCAAAAAAGTGAAACTCAACTAGAAAGCTCGAATTTAAAAAACAAACAAACACACAAACAGTGTGGATTTCAACTCGTACGGTATGCAGGAACGACAAATAAATGGAAAGTGGACACAATCTTACCGTAATAACGACAGCGACGCGTATCCGGATTCTTTTTGTCGACGACTTCACTCTGAACTTTTTTTTCTTTCAATTTAAGCCAACCAGCTTTCCCAGTTCAGGATTATTCTATGAGCCAAACTCCTCGATGACTTGTTATCCATTGGTCTCGATCCCGATCACCTTCCAAACAAAGTTTAGCAGAGGTGAAAGGAGTTGGGAAGCGAGTTTAGCTCCACCACAGCAGCCTGCCTGCACTGTGAATGACGGGCACGAGCACACAGCAGCACAGCGCTGGAGCGTCATGCGCAGTGGAGGCCAGGTTTTGTAGTAGCAGCAGGGGGTGGGCGGGTCCATCCGTTTACTCATATTGTCTATACCAGGGGTGTCCTAACCTTTTCCAGCGGGGGCCACGTAGTGAAAAATGGAAGGATTCAGCGTTGCCGCTTTGATATTTTGTAAAGCTTGCTAGGAAGTTATAAATATTTCACCAGAAATCTGCATGTCATCTTTGTGATATACAGTAGGTGAAAAAGTCTATTATTAATATCAACTTCACTCTTCTTCTTTTTAACCCCCTTTTTGCTATTTAGTTTTTTTTTACTTTCATCTTAAATAAGTTTGGAAATGTTCTCCTCCTTCTTCTTCTTCTTGTAACATTACTTTAGGACGGAGTATTAGGGCCACATTGAAAAAAATAATCATCTGAGATTTTGAGAATAAAGTCGCAAATTTAGGAGAAAAAACTCGTAATATTACAAGAATAAAGTCATACACTTACGAGACAAAAGTCTTACATTTACGAGAAAAACCTTTGACTAAGGCCGAAGGTCACGTAAGTCCCCCCATTTCTTAGCTGTCTCAGGCAATGCCTGTTACAACGGAGTATTCAAATAATCTGAGATTTCGAGAATAAAGTCATCAATTTACAAGAAAAAAAGTCGTACATTTCCGAGGATAAAGTCGGAAATTTGCGACAAAAAAGTTGTACGTTTAGTAGAAATAAAGTCATAAATTTAAGAGAAACAAAGTCGTACATTTCCGAGAATAAAGTCATAAATTCACTAGAAAAAAGTCGTAAATATACAAGAATAAAGATGTAAATTTGTGAGAAAAAAAAATTGTACACTTACAAAAAGTAAAGTAAAAGAATGTTCAAGAAAAAATGTTTTCCAAGAATAAAGTTGTAAGTTCACTGGAAAAATGTCGTAAGTTGCAAGAATAAAGTCGTACATTTGTGACAAAAAAAGATGGACATTTACAAGAAAAAAAGTCGTACATTTCCGAGGATGAAGTTGGAAATGTACTAGGAAAAAGTTGGAAATTTACGAGAATAAAGTCGGAAATTTGCGACAAAAAAGTTGTATGTTTAGAAGAAATAAAGTCATAAATTTAAGAGAAACAAAGTCGTACATTTCCGAGAATGAAGTCGGAAATTCACCAGAAAAAAGTAGTAAATTTACAAGAATAAAGTTGTAAATTTGCGACATAAAAAAGTTGTACATTTACAAAAAATAAAGTCATAAATTTACGAGAAAAAAGTCTTAGGCATTACTTTTACAACGGAGTATTAAAATGGTCTGAGATTTTGAGAATAAAGTTGTAAATAAATGAGAAAAAAGTCATACATTTATGAGAAAAAATTCATAATTTTACAAGAATAAAGTCGTAAATTTACGTGAATAAAGTCATAAAATTGATGAGAAAAAAGTTGTACATTTACGAGAAATAAAGTCGTACATTAGCTTTGACCAAGGCCAAAGGTCACGAGTCCCCCCAGTAATGCCTGTTACGTTGGAGTATTAAAATAATCAGAGATTTCGAGAATAAAGACGTACATTTACTAGAATAAAGTGGTAAAGTTACGAGAAAAAGCTTGTACATTTACGAGAAAAAAGTGGTAAATCAACAAGAAAAATGTTGTAAAAGTAGACAAAGGTCTTGGGCATGTGGAAGGGGCGGGGAAATACCCGCTAGCTTGACCATGAATGTTTCATCTACAATCTCTTTGCGTACCATGACCGCCTTCTCCTACTACTACTACTACTACTAGTACTGCTACTACTACCACTACTACTACTACTACTACTACTACTAATTCCAACTGTAAAGACCAATGGATGTCTTTGATCGGCAGCATTAAAGTCACTGTCTTGTTATGTTCCACCATTAGACTGCTCATTTAACAAGTGTGATGTAGTGTAATGACCATATACAAATATTATATCAAATCAAATCAAATGAATATTGTATTGAAAAAATGTAAAAAGTAGATTTTTAATCCAAATAAAATACAATAAAAAATAAAATACAATAGATATTTCATCAAAAAATTAAATAAACTCAACATTTTATGAAAATTAAATGAAGCTGATAGTCAACAAAATGGATATGGAATAAAATTAAAATACAATTAAAAAGGTATTTTATAGAAATGAAATAAAATAAGTATATATTTAATTTAAAAAACATAGCTATTGAATCAACATAAAATGCATGTTTAATCCAAATAAAATAGAATTCAGACATATCATGAAAATCATTAAATAAAATCAATATTTCATGAAAATTAAATAAAGTTGCTATTTAAGGAAAATAAAATCAAACTAAATTGAAATTTAAAACCAATTGAAAAAAATAGATGTTTAATCAAAATAAACCAAAATAAAATGGTTGTGTAATTAAAAATAAATAATTAAAATAGATGTTTCATAAATTAAATTAAAATGAAATAGATATTCAATCAAATATAAAGGACAATCAACATTTCATCAAAATAAAATAAAATCGATGTCATCAAAATAAAATGAAATAAACTCAATATTTAATGCAAATTAAATGAAGCTGATATTCAATCAAAATAAGCAATTTAAAAAATCCAAACAACAATGGATGTTTAATAAAAAGAAAATACGATTAAATAGATATTTAATCGAAATGAAATCAAATAAATATATATTTAATGAAAAATAAAATAAAATGATATAGCTGTTGAATAAAAACAAAATACACGTTTAATACAAAAAAACAGCATACATTTAAATACATATTTAATCTAAATAAAATAGAATTCAGACATGTCAGACAAATCATTAAATAAAATCAATATTCAGTGAAAATGAAATAAAGTTGATCCATCCATCCATTTTCTATGCCGCTTGTCCACACCACAATCAAAATAAGATCACATACCGGATATTAAATGACAGTAAACTGAACTGATAGCTGTCCGCCAATCAGGCAGATTTCAAAGGAGGGTGTCAGCTAGCAGCTAATCTACACACAATACCCATACCAAAAATAAAAAAAAATATATAAAATACACCAATATATTCCTGGGTAGATTTGCTGGGTAGATTTTCATATTTCTGCAAAATATGTTGAGGAAGTTGTCAGAGACGTAAACAAGGAGGAGTCAACATACTCTTGATATCCAATCTTTTATTGTTGATAGTTCATACTGTTGTTGCTGCTGGACTACCCAGCATGCCTTGCGGGCATTTGGAAATATCAGTTTTAAGTTACGCGTTATGTTTAGCTTGGTTGTTGTTTGTCACCCACGTGGTCGTAGTAGCTGATTTGCGTGATGCCTTAACTTGCTGTTGTTTTTGTTTGGTTGCACCGTGAGCAAGTACCTTACCAGCTGTATGTAGACAAACCCTCCGCCAAATTTCTTAACCCAAAAAGTTTGCCCGCTCCTTTCCTAACGCCACAAGTTCTGCTGCTGCTGCTGCTCGGGTTTCTTCCTGCTGCTCGCCGACAGTCAGCAGCTGTTTTTTTGGAGGCATGGGGGGAGGATTAAAACGCTACTGAATTGCGTAAATAGACTTTAAAGATTTTTATCACTGGCAACACAGTACTTCACGTCTGAGGACATTGAGAAGTCATTTCTGTGTGTCTCCTCACAGTTGACGCACGGGGGTACCCAAAGGAGACAAAAAAATTGGAGAAGATTTAATGAGCTGATGATTGTAATCTAGGGTTAATTTATTTTGCTGCACTTTAACCCCCCCTGCCACCCCCCACAAGTCTTGTGGCTCCAGGCCAAACTGATCCTATGTGTGTACATCCAGTAAGTGTTTGGACGTTCGTCCGTGTGTGTGTGTGTGCGTGCGCACTGTGCAACTATTAATTACTCCACTAATCAGACCCCCCCAGGATTATTCCTCAAAGCACCCCCACCCCAGCATGGCAACAATCCCCTCACAGAGCGTGTTTGGAAGACAGTAACCGTCACTCTTTTGTTGCCTGCTCACTCACTGTACACTTCTTTTTCTCTCCGCCGAGGCAGGTGGTCGTCTCAGTGAGGTCATCCTGTCTGACACTTTAGGAGAGGAGGGGAAGGGGGATGGGGGGGGGGGGGGTGGTGGCGGCAGTCGTCCTCAAGACTAAAAACCATATGGAAGCTCCAATGACTTTCTATTTGCAGCAGGTTGCTCTTTACGTTGATTTTAGCTGAATGAAAATGTGGTTTGTGTTTGTGTAAGTGTCCTTTCTTGCTTCCTCGTGCCATCCCGAACGACTAAGTCAACTTCAGTTATATTTAAAGGCAATATTCACCGATTTTTATTTCCTAGAGCAGGATAAAAAGAGTCTGGGGAAAGGAGATAATAAGCAAACGTGGAGGGGTAAAATACATAGAATAGAAATACATAGAATTCATGATAAATGTCAAATAAAATAAGTTGGAACTATATGTAGTGAAATATATAATTGACAAAGTTAACAATTATTTCATTAATCAGGATAAAACCAAGTGAACAGCAAACAATGTAAAGAATTGCAAATAATGCCATGACTACTACTTTTATTGTGTTAAAAAGCCAAACAGTCATTGTTGTATCCTATTATGTAAAGCCTGAAGCGCCAACAAGTTGAATTTTGTGTTTGAACGTTGCCATCTAGCGGGCAATGCACGGAAGAGCCAAGCGCCTCAGTAGAACACGGAAGTACGCATGACAAAAACTACAATTCCCATGTCGCCCGTAACGGAAATGGCGTCAGTGCGCCGCCGTTGCTGTCAAGGGCACCGGGTTCGTAACGTTAGCTTAACTATCAGTGGCTACCCGCACGTGTGTTTACAAGCGGCCTTTTTACTCCTAAAATCCTTAAACGACGCTTTTTCTTACGATGGACGGCTTCGGTTCGGACTTCTCTGCAGGCGGGGCTGGAGGTAAAGTGGACACCGGCACGATAATGGAGCAGGTCAAAGTCCAGATCGCGGTGGCGAACGCACAGGAACTGTTGCAGGTAAGAAGCTAGCAATGCTAACCGGAGACTTTAAAGGCTAACATAAGCACTTTTAATGTGTTGTATGGCAACATGTCACCGCATTTTTGTCAATGACACCACATTAACACTAACCACATCAACTAATAACAGCTATTTGCATTGAACTGTTATTGGAAAGGCATTTGTAGAAGTCAACTTTCCTCTCCATGGAAAGCGCATGCTGCATACTGTAGTCAAAATGATGCAATGTTGACTTTTAAAAGGACCAAGTCATGCTCTCTCCTCTTGTTTCAGAGAATGACAGACAAATGCTTCAAGAAGTGTATAGGAAAACCTGGAAGCACATTGGACAACTCAGAGCAGGTGTGACCTCACATGCAAAGTTTCGTTAAGGTGGAAAAAAACAGTTCATGCTGCTTTACAAACAAATGTACTTCAGTCTGGAAGTCTTATCAACATTTTTTCTAATTATTTCAAAACGTTTCTGTTTTGAAATGATTTGGGGAGGGGGGGGCAGAAAATAATTGCATCACTCCTCACAAATTTGTAATGAATTCCGACACATTTCATACCAGGAATAAATGACAAAGACTCCAAATAATCACAAAGTCAAACCCACAACACCCTCGCTAACCCGTGACTACTTTTGTGGACGCAATAAAGACGTGCCATTTTACTAATGGCATGTCTCCTCTCTCAAATAATTCATGAATGTGGCAACCTTGCACAAAATACGTCATCAGAACGACTCCAAATGAGCCTGGAAATAATCCACAGTGTCAGAAAACGTGCCACTTACTTAATGCGATCACTTAAGTTCTTACTTGATTAATGACGGTGGCAACCTTGAACAAACTGTCATTAGAACAACTCCATATAAGACCTGAAATAATGAACAATGTCAGAAAAATTGCAGTGAAACAACCGAATGTGCCTTTTCATGAATGTGATTACTGCTCTTGAAAGTAATTAATGAATACAGCAACCATACACAAAATGCCATCGGAATGACTCCAAATGAGACTGGAAACAATCCCGTGTCGGAAAGCGTGTCGACTGTGACAACCTTGCACAAATTGGTAATCGGTGTGACTTCACATAAGCGTTGAAATAATCCAAGTCAGAAAAACTGCAGTATAACAGCAGAATACAATGTGCCGTTTAATTAATGTGATTGCTCCTCTCGCAAGTCATTAATAAATGTGGCAACCTTGCACAAAATCTGTCACTGGAACAACTCCAAATCAGACCGGAAATAATCCACAATGTCAGACAAAATGGCAGTAAAAGAGCAGCGTAGCGCGTATCATGTAATTAATGCGATTGCTCCTCTTTTAAGTCATTAGCGTGGCAAAGGAATCAGAATGACTCCAAATAAGGCCGAAAATATTCTCGAATGTCAGAAAAACTGCAGTAATAGAATGTGCCTTTTAATTAATGCAATCGCTCCTCTCCCAAATGATTAATGGCCGTGGCAACTGCGTTCCAAATATGTCCTCCGAACGACTCCGAACACAGTAAGACCAGAAATAAGAAAAATTGCAGTAAAAGAGCAGAATAGAAGGTGCCATTTAATTCATGCGATCGCTCCTCTTAGAGTGTAATGGACGACAGCCGCCGCCGTGTGCCAAAGAACTGATGAGAACGGTACGAATGAGCTGGCGTGCGTACGTGCTGACGGTCTGCTTTGATTGTCCCCGCAGAAATGCATCGCCATGTGCATGGACCGCTACATGGACGCCTGGAACACGGTGTCCCGGACGTATAACTCCAGATTACAGAGGGAACGAGCTCGTATGTGAACGTCCGTCCCGTCCTTCTCGTCCTCCCCCTCAGTCCTTCCCTTTTGCTGAGCGCTGCTCATCCACAGACGAGTGCTCTGACTTCTTAGGGATTTTTTGGTTTTTGATTTTTGTTCCCATACCTCTGAAACAGGCTAGCAAAGCCTGTGGACTGCAGCATAGCAGTGTGAACAATATTCACTTCACTGACGGAGCTCTACTACTACTTTTGTGTTGTTTCGTTTTTTTTAATGTCATGAAAAACTGGTATCGTGGCTAACAAGTAAAGCTACTGTGTTAAGAAGTGTTGGCTGGGTCTGTGCGTCTATGTCGGAATTATGGGAAATTGCCACGGGGATAAGTGGACGATAAATATGTTCCAATCCGATCCAGAGTCCGTTATCTGTACCGATTCCGATATCGGCGTAATTCGCATATGGAAAATTTCTGATCCCTGGGCTGCGTTTCCTTGGCCGTGATTGCATATTAAAGTCAACAGAGCTCTGGTATCGGCCTCGGAAGATATCCAAATTCAGGTATCAGACTTGGATCTTGGATCACTTCATTTCACAGCCGTGTATCAATCGGGCAAAGCATGTGGTTTCTCAGTGGTGTACCTAATGATATGGCCGGTCAATGTAAGGCTTTGTTGGTCCTGATTTGTTTTTTTGAGCACCTTTTATGGTACATAAACTTACTCAGTCCTTAACAACAGCACTGTAGTGGTCTATGACAACATGTTTGTCATGAATGAGTGAGTGATGGAAAAACCATCAGTACATTTTGACATCCATACTAAGTAACTCGATCAATGTTGTAAGATTTCCCGTCCCGTATTATATCACATTTTTCATCTTTTTATTTTTCATTGTGTCACAAGAGTGTATTGGAAGCGAACCCTCAACCCTTGGCCAATCGCTACAGAGTAGGCGTGGTCGGGGGAGGAGGCTGCGGAATCCAGCGTGTCGGTCCAAGAGAAGAAGAATGCACATTTACCCTGTACACAGCGTGAGCTTTATGGAGTATTTTATTCAAAGAATAGCATTTTAAACGCCCCTGAATGAACAGCTCGGACCCCTTTGATGTATCACCTGCACCTGAATGTGTTGGCACAGTCCGAGGTGTTCAACTATACCGTGTGTAGCCAATTTCCCGGTTATCAAAAATACTTGAATAGTTACATAGTTGAAGATTGCCCTTGTTGGTGGGTGAGCAGTACAGTTCCAACCAGCACCCGTGACCCCAGGGGGCCACCAAAGTCAATACTGTTGTAATTGAGTGTAGTGGTTTTTCCATTGAGTCCATTGTCATCTTTTAGTTGCTGTCGGTCAAAGCTGCTTGTCCTCGCCTCAGAAGGGCAGGTATGTGGATATCCATTTCCTCACAGAAGTCACTCGAGTGTAAACCCCCGGAAAACCTACTCGCCCGCATCCGTGTCCCCAGCTGGTCACCCCGGCCACAAACCACGGGCCGGAGCCTTCACGACAGGTCAGTGGACCCCCGGAGTCTCCCTGCATGATGGAGGAGAGTCACTTTAAGTGTAAAAAGAATGATTTTTTTTGTTTGTTTTAAGTTGTTCCAGTTTGATTGCTTGGAGGGAGGCAGGAATGCATGTGGGTTTCCTTACATGAGAAGATTACATGCTGGGCACGGCTGAAAGGGAGCTCTGTGTCCTGAGGAGAGAAGTCTGTTCCCTCCATTAAGAGGGATAAGGAAAGCAACCTTACATATGCTACCTCCACTCCATCCAGCACGCACACTAACCTTATTGTGCAGCAAAGTAAACGCTATATACCCAGGACTAACGGAGAGACATGTCTGTGAGTTGGAGATACGTATATGGTGTTGGAGTACTGCTGTTGATGGACTGTTATTTTTTTACATTAATGTCAACTTTAACTTAAAACTGTCATTAACTGTCAATTTTTTGACATTAACTGGGTTAACTCAAAGTTAACCAGTTAATCAAGAACCTTGTTAACGCAAGGTTCCTTTAACGGCACTATTTTTTTTTGACACGCAATGAACGCACGTCCTGTTTGACCCTCGGCCCGCACCACAGTGTTGCCAACTTGGCTAATTTATCGCTAAATCTGGTGACATATTTTCTCAAAAGCGACTAGCGACAAATCTAGCTACTTTTTCTGGCGTCGTCTGAGAGTTCTCTGGTATTTGGGGACTTAAACGTGAAAGTACGTGTTGATCTGCAGTTTGTGTTGTCGCTGCTGAGACGTCCGCCTCGCCCCAAAGCAGACACAAGCCGTCAGTGCACTGTCAGCTCCCGTGGCACACCGAGAGCATAGTGGGGCTCCACGCATGCGCGAGGTGCGATGCCACCGCGGTGGATCTCACCGTTTTACAGAGCGGGATCTAAAATGTAAATGTTTCTTAATCTTCGATCATTACACTACTACTCATTACACTCAAGCCTCATTGGGACTCTGTCGCTTACCTGTCAGTGTGTCAGAACGTGTGATGGGAGAACGCTGTGTCATAAGTTAAACAAGTAGTCCCAACTACAAGATAAGAGGTGGAGCCTGCAGGTGAGTCTGGATGTAAATATTACGCTGTCTAGATTTTGAGGGATAAAATATTACAATTATTTTATTTTGATGCAGTGATGGCCAATTTTAAATGAACAAACTAAGAAATCAAGTATATTTGTTGTTCTAAACATAATGGTGTTTTTACTCCTCCTTTTGTCTCTTATACGAGGTTGTGCTTTTTTCCTACAGCATCTCTGACAGCATCATATGCAAATAATATGCAAATTAGTCAGTGGCGTTATCTCGTGACTTCTAGGACAGCCAATAGCTATTTTTCTTACTGGGGAGTTGGCAACAGTGCCACACCGTACTTTGAGGAAACGCAGCGGTGACTGTGGAGCCGCAAGCGGGAGAAAATATTGAGCAGAAATGGAGGGGAAAAAACAAAAGAGTATTTTGATTGTTAAGTTTTGCTTGAAAGGCCTGGCAGATGGTTCTCGCAACAAGACCAAGGTTATTTGTATCTACTGTCGTTGGTTTGACTTGTCACGGATTACGTCGTCTGCCAGAGAGAAGTGAGGAAGTTACCGGAACACTGCCGGTATTTTTTATTTTTTTTACTGTAATGTACGCAGCGGTACTTTGGCATACAAGTTTGGTTTTTTTTTTTAGATGCCACCCGTCTCGCCGCTTTTTTTTTTTGCTTTTAACTGCGGGCTAAAATTTGGGTTACGAGCTGCTATTTCCTGGCAGGCATAGCAGAGGACATCGACTTGGGATGAGAATGTATGTGAATAGGATGAGCAGCAAAACATACCTGTACATGCATTATCGTGATCTAATTTATCTTACTGACAGGAACAACATCAAATTAAAAGCAGCAAATGAATACAGGGCCACCATCCACCAGTATGAGCACAAATATGCACATTAGCACTCAGTAAGGTCCCTTATGCGTTCCCACATAGTATCAGCATTTGGGAGCAAATATCAGGGGAAAGAAAAAGGGTAAAAATACAATATAGTGGTCCTGGGCAAAGTTAGAAGGTGCATTCAAGGACCGCCAAACAAAGTGAGACAAAATGCCGCTCACATTAAATATGCAAAAACAGCGAGATTTCTAACTGTACATTATTTTTGGAATAAAGTAATGTCCCGCATTTCCAAATTTGATGTAGTTACTGTTGCTGCGCATGGACTCGTTTACCACTAAGAGATTTACATCCCTGCTTATTGATAAAAATGTATTTCAATCTGTGATTAAGTGTGATTAATTATGAGTTAACTATGGACAAAAATGTGATTAATTGTGGTTAAATATGTTCATCGATTGACAGCCCTGGTATTGACACATTGCACCTAAAATATGAGCAGAGACAATGTCTGAGTTTCACGAGCCGGTGTAGGAACCATTGTAGTCCATCTTACCAAGCAGGTGTCCCTGCCTCCTTGCATGTGACCAGCACACATCATGTGACGAGTCAGGGTGGCTCCGTAGGACTGCTGGCAGGCTGCCTGCTCGATGATGCTCACCGAGGCTTTCTGCAGCAGGTTAGTCAGTGAACCTTTTGCAGTGAGGAAAACATTTCTGTAATAACACAAAGACTACACAGCTCCCAATTCTCACGCTTACCTCCTTCCCTCATGGATCCCCATCCTGAGATGTAGCACTCGGCATCCTCCAGGAAGCCGTGCACTGGTGAGGGGAGACACGCGGACTGGATGGTGTGGGACACGGAGGCTGGGACCAGCAGCTCCAGCAGGGCCACGTCATGGTCCATGCTGGTGCTATTGAAAGCTGGGTGGATGATGACCCGCTGGATGGGGATGACCAGGGCTCCCATGCCTGAACGCAGCACAGATCCCAGGCTCGCTGCCCAGTAGGTGGGGTTGGGGTCGCTGCAGGTGGGGACCAACCAGGGTCAAGCAGTGGAGTACAGTATGTGTAATATACACGTGTGTTTCTTGTATGAAGATGTGGGATGCGTGTCTTCAAATGGAACACCTTTTGAAGCAGTGTGCCGCGGTCAGTAACCATTTACTGTGAATGAGCGTGGCGCCACATTGGTGCCGTCTCTGGTACTGGAGGCTGCCAATCCAAGGCCACTCCCCCCTGCGAGCTGTGACGCCACCCACAACCCTGTTGGAGCCCAGCGCAGGACGTTCACCGCACTCTGAAATGAAAACAAATCTTAGCTCAGGGGTGTCCAGAGCGTTTTTATTTTGGCTCACGGAACATTCAAAAAATACAATTCAACAAGAAAACAAACAAAACAATCAGCAGTCATTTTACAAAATAAAGTCCAAATATTGAGACAAAGAAGTTGTAATCTCACAAGAGACAAAGTTGTAATTTTCCAAGAATACTATGAAGAAAAATAATGTCATTTTAGTAGCATAAAGTTGAAATATTAAAGAAAAAAGACTTGTAATATGATGAGGAAAACATGACAAATAAAGTTAGAATTTTTGGAAAATAGGTGGCAGAAAAAGTCCTAATTATGAGAAGAAAGTTGAAATATTTGGAAAATGTTTTAAAAACAGCAGAAATGGAAACAGCTTGTCAGCTGCGCGTCAACAAGGTACATTTATTTCTTTATTTAAGGTATATTTTTATAGGTTTCTAGGAAAACGCGACTGAAACTTCAAAATGAAATTGTTACTTTAATATTTTATTTGTAATTTTCTTTTACCGCTGTGGAAAAGCTCAGTATTATTAGTTGGTACAAGGAATTATGGGATAGATGTTTTGCAGACGCAACTTTATGACTCCAGAATTTGGAGAATTTCAGAGTCATAAAGATGTATCTGCTTTTAGTTTGAAAAAACAAAAAAACCCTCAAACATCCATCCATCCATCCACCCGTCCGTCCGTCTGTCCATCCATCCATCCGCCCGTCCATCCATGTTCTATGCCGCTCATCCTCACTCGGGTCGCGGGTATGCTGGAGCCTATCACCCTCAACCATTGAAATTCAAAACAGGACAGTTTTAACACCTCAAGCACAAAACAATAACTTGGAAAAAAGTTACACCTTTTAAGCCCAGGCCTGTCAAATGATACAACCTGGCTCTTGGTCATTTATTAAAACGTTTCCCAACTACAGATACATGTTGTGCATTATTCCCAAAGTTTGGGACGGCTCTGCACGCTGTGCTTTATAAAGTTGTTTTTTGTTTTTTTTTTTAACACCGAGTTCCGCTGACGTCAACGCAGCTGGGACTTCCTTATATGGGCATGCCCAGGCACACACTTCTAAGCCTGCCTTGCCCCCGCTCTGCTCTGTTGACCGTGTTGGCACGTAGGGCACCCAGGAAATGTTTGTTGGGGTGTGCTTAAAGAGGCAAGCATCAGGCAGAAGCGGTTGGAGTTGCTGATTGTTGCAGGTAGACCCTGTTAATGAATTTATTCCAAGAGGAAGAGAAGTTGCGATTTTATGAGAATAAACTCATAATATGAGTAAAAATAATGCCATTTTAGTAGCATAGAGTTGAAATATTAAAGAAAAAACAATAAATCGTAATATTATGAGAAACAAAACTAGATAAAGCTGTAATTTTTGGAAAATTTCTTTGGGAGAAAAAGTTATGTTGTGGCAATAAAGTCATTAAAAAACCCCATAACAGTCGAACTGGGGAAAAAAGGAGCAAAAAACGAAGTTGATACTTACAATATGCTTTTTCACCGCTATCACAAAGCTGAGGTACCGTTTAAAAAATAAGATTATATAACGTCTTCAAAGTGGAAAAGTTGCATCCCTTCATTTTTCACTAGGTGGCCCTTATGGGAAAAGGTTTGGACACCCCCGCCCAAAAGGTAGAGGCATGCCCAGACAAGAACGCGTTTCTGGTGCAACACGACAGTCGCTATTGTACTTTAACGATGGTCGTTTCGAACCACAAAAGAGTGAAACCGCTCTGTCTGAGAAGTGTATTTTTTATAATCTTTCAACATACCGCAGTTTCTCTCGTCGGCTTGGTTGGGGCAGTCTGGAACGCCGTCACATTCCGGGTTGAACTTGCTGATACAGGAAGTGGCGCTGCACTGGAAGTCGCTGCTGCAGATAGAAACTACAAGACATGGCAGGGAAAGGGAAAGAGTCGCATGTGTGCTTGGCAACAAACATACCGACTGAATTGATTTTCAGCCATTGGTCATTAGGACAATACCGGGAAGCGCTGGGACCGTCCTGGGACTTGGCCGATGATGACCACTCGCAGCTGCAGCAGTGACAGCGGCGTGATGCTCGGGGACTGAGTAATGGGCCGAGCTGGGGTCTGTCTGGCGAAGAATCCAGTGGTGGAGCCTGGTGACCCGCGAGTAAACCCCTGGCCTGTTGATCTGGGCGCAGCCGATACCCCAGCTCACCACCCCAGCTAGGAAGAACCTGCCCGGGGCACCCTCGCACACCAAAGGCCCCCCAGAATCACCCTGACAATGAAACACAGGATGATGCTTTTCTTGTGTGGAAAATAATGTGTAAACGCACCATTTTGCGTTTACAAGGGGGGGGGGGGGGGGAGCATTCTCAGCAAATGAGAGGAGAGAAAAAACTCCTGTTTGTTGGGGGGGGGGGGGGTTTAAATAAAAATTCTGCTTAGGGCCCAGTTAGAGAAATAGATAGGCTGATAAAAAAGATACTTTATGAATCCCCAAGAGAAATTCACATGTCTGGTGGCTCTGCAAAAAAGTCCAAATAAACGCTTAAAAATACACCTATGAAGGGCAATAACATACTGTAGCTGTCTTGGTTTTAGGTTTTAGCTTGAAAAATGACAAATCTGGTCTTTTGGACCGTCTATTAGAGCAATTAATGGCTGAGCAGTGTCCCGAGGACATGCTGACGATGCAATGTTTCTGCATTCTGCTCACCATCATGGCGGCCATGGCAGCTTGATGAATTTCACATTATTATGCCAATGTAGGGAAAAAAACCATCCAGATGTTGGCAGATACGGTATATCGCCAATATCAGCCAGGTGGCTGATATAATCGGACAATCCTACTTCAAGCAGATAGAATATCGGACAATCCTACCTAATACAGGAAAGTATTTTATCCTTTCAACCTTCCATCCACACGGGAACGGCTTACTGGGCGACCGCCCAGTCACAATCACGTGACCAGAAGTGAGTGTTCCTACAGTATGTGGACAGGGTCTAAGTCAGCCCTCACCTGGCAGGAGTCCACCTTGCCCTGCAGGAACCCTGCACACATCATGTTGGCTGTGATCGCTCCCCTGTACACAGGTAACTTATTGCACACCTTGGAGTCGATGATTTTAACCACAGCTTTTTGCAGCGTGGGAGGCACGTCGCCTAAAATGGAGATGATTGGATTCATTTAGGATTAACACAGTATCTCACACTTGTACCTCACATTTCAGCATCTTCTCAAGAGAAAACACCAGAGAAATGAAACTTGGATGTACTCTGAGCAGTCAGTGTGCAGTGCAGTAATCCCTTGCCACTCAGCGCTTCATAAATCATGCTGTTTTGTGGTTGAATGCAGCCTATTATGAGTCAAAACATATGCATTTTTAAGCACATTTTATGTATCTTTGGCTTGAATTAAGCATAAAAACGGCAAAATGAAGTAAAATACAATTTAAGAACGTGCGATGATATGTAATATTCCACACTGGTCACTAGGTGTCAGCAATGTTACACTGATGACAGGAAGTACTGTACACAACAGGAAGCAAAAAAGAACACGAAGGAACTCTCCCAATGCTAACATGTGAGTATTTATGTCTTATTTTCTCTTATTATGTCTACTGTATTGGGGAATAGGAGTGTAAAGGTGACCATGGGGGTGTTATTTCATGTCAAGAGGGCTCTAATAATGTTAAAAATCATATTTAGAAGGTCGTGAACAGGTTTTCTATGCTCTAAATAGGGAAATATTCTACTTCTATTAAATACGGACTCCTACTTGGCGGAAATTGGCTTACCACGGTCGGGTCTGGAACCAATGAGCTTCCTTCATAGATTTACTATGCACTGAAAATGGGTCAACACAGCCATTATTGTCTTAATACGTAGCTGGCAACACAAGTGAGTAGCAAGATAATTGTGTCATGGTCTGGGCCTGCACGAGTGCTGCCAGCACAAGGCTGCTGCGGTTCATGGAGAAAACCGTGGATTCCAACATGTACGGCGACATTCTGAAGCACAGCATGATCCCCTCCCTTTGGAAAATGGGGTTTCCAACATGATAAAGACCCCAAAAACATCTCCCCCACAAAATATTGACACCGAGTACTCGAACAGTAGATCACATCCAAGTTTCATTTTCTTCGTGTTTCGGGGGTACACCCCTGCCGCAGGACTCACTGCTGAACATGTGCAGAGAGCCCCATCCTGACACCACGCATCTCTGTCCAGGACTGAAGACGTGAGACGGGGAGGGCAGACAGGCAGGTTGGACATATGGACTGAAGGTGAGGGGGGTCTCCAGCTCCAGCACAGCCACGTCAATGTCAGTGGTCATGGGGTTGTAGTCTGGAGACACTCTCAGTGTCTTGATGTTGATTATTTTGGTCTGGGACTCCTCGCCGCTCACCAGACTGGCACCCACCAGGGCCGTCCACTCTTTGGGGTTTTTGTCCCTGACGAATGTACGGAATGTCTCATACACTTCAGAGTTGATGCATCTCATGGACACAAGTACTGAGACACACATCTTAATTGATTAGTCAATCGATTAGGTCAATTAGCCTGGGCTGGTGAAAGGTGCAAATGTCCACTTGAAACTGCAACCACATTTTTGGGACCTTCAACACGGGTTCCGAACATGACAACCCCAAAACCTACTCAGTAGCGCCCCAGGGAATCCACGTAAACACATATGGCATTTGGTGGACATGTGCATCATGATAGGGCGCACTAAAGAGGATCAAGAACCCATGCCTGGAATCCAACAGGAAGGCGGCCATTTTGGTTTAAAGTGGCCCTTTTAGGTGAAGTCCAGGGTTCATATACTTTGACGACCTCCTCCTAGGGAATTTGCCCGCGTGAGCCCGAATTGGAGTGGAGGATTGCTGACAGATGGGTGATGACAAACTGTGAAGGGTTTCAGCGTGTGCCATAGGATGTGGGCGGAGCATGGCGGCAGACTACACAACTGGAACCAGGAATTTAGCTCTACAAGGTCTGATGTTAAATGTTGGAATTCCGCTCAAGATACTCAGATTACTTTCATACTGGAGATACTCCCGTCCAGGCCTGCGTCCAGTTTGCCCTCCGACTTTTGTGAAAAACTTGAGTTGCGTGGGTGTGCGGGGGGCCGTTTAACACTACCAAGGCATTCTATGCTTCCATGTCCAAAAAGGCAAACTTGAATAAACCAGCTCTTCCATGTTTACTTCCTGTTGTCTACTAGCCTGGTGTCCCAGTATCTTTGTCCATGCTGCCTTTTAAGTTCCTGTACACATTTGTTCCTACCTACCTCTCAAAGCAGTGTGCTGCACTGACCAGCCACCTTTCGCTGATGATGGAGGCTCCACACGTGTGTTGACCGTGTAGCCTCAGACTGACCTGCCATGGCAGCTCCCCTTGTCGAGCGTCTTCGCCGCCCACGATGCGATTCCCGGCGGCGCTACGCAGACCACACGCTACAGGGGAAGAACTAGAATAGATGAGCGGTGCTCGCCACCTTTACGCGTCACTAACATGAATAAGAAGAAGGAAAGCAGGTTTACCACAGCGAGCTTCGTCGGATCCGTCAGCACAGTCTGGTACGAAGTCACACTCTGGGTTGACTTTAGTCACACACTCACCGTTGTCACAGCTGAAGGCGCTGTCGGGACAACTGGCTAGAGGTGCGTATAAGGGTGGAATAAATGAATAACAATCAATTAAAATACAAGAATAGGATTATGAGAAATGATATGTCCCATAAGTTTGATCAAATATTAATGAAGTCATTTTGGACAATTGGATGCTTCCAACTTTTATGTAATGGAAGACGAACGTGAGAGCCCAGACCTCAACCTCCATCAAATTGAATGAATAAAATTCCATTGAATACAATAAAATGGAAATGTATTTATGTGGATTAAAATAGAAGGCTAAAATCTAAAAAATAAATAGATATAAAATAAAATAAAATAAAATAAGTGAATTAAATGAAGTAAAATCGTAGTCAAGTAATTAATGTAATGTCATGTAATTAAGACAAAAACCTAAAAATAAATAGAAATTAAATAAAATAACATAGAATTAAATGGAATAAAATAAAATAAAAGTGAAATGAAATGAAACATAATTAATGGGGTTATTGACACCAAAGACGTACGTTTTCTTAAACCCGAACGCTCGTTCCCACCGACGTATTTATACATCTTTTACGTTTAGGCAATCAAAGTGATGATGCAAGTGCATCATAGAAGAGGTCACGTTTCATGCAGTTTTAAGCCATCAAAACGGCCACAAGGTGGCATTCGATAAGAGCTCGGCATGGATCTTTCCCATGTATTAACACACTCGACAGCAAGGAGGAAGTGAGAGAGCGTGGAGGAGTGTAACGTGCAGAAGGTTACGCATTGCAGGGAAATTCTAATGGATGCACACGCACAGGCGAGCGCGCACGCACACTTGCACACACACACACACACACAGTTTAGTTTCAAATGTAAAAATTGTAAATAGTTCATGGTGCTATATTTGTAAATAAATTGTTCTTTTTAATGTAAAACAACCCTTTTTTTGTGTTGTTTATGTTGTGGTGCGGCTGTCACAAAAGCAAAAAATATTTGTGTCAAAGTGAAAGTTATGCTTGAAATGTATCTTTTCACAAAAAGCTGGTTTTCTCCCTTTTTTAGTCAGGAACCAATATTTTCCTGAAACTTACCTATGTTCTACTGCTGATTACTAAAGAACGAAAAAAGGTAGAAACAAACTTTTTTTTCTGATGAAAGACAAGAGTGTAATGTTTCTTTTGGTAGGTTCCATGTTTATATAACCATACAACACAATATTCTGTGTGCCTTGGAAGATCAGTCAAAATCGTCTTTTGAAAAATGGCTGGGATTGAATGAGTTAATAAATAAGAAATTATAATAAAATGATATATAATAAAAAAATATATCATATGAAATACTAATGAATTTTGGATAATTGTATGCTTCCAACTTTTATATATTGGATGACAAACTAGAGAGCCCAGACCTCAACCCAATCAAACACCTTTGGGACGAACTAGAACTGTGATGCGTGCCACAGACGCAGAAAAAACAACTTTATTTAATATTTAGTTTTAAAAAAATGTTTACTAGATATTTTTAATATGATTTTTTTGTCTAGTATCCGGTTCCACGCTGTTCCATGATGTTACTTTTAGCACTAAAAGCTTCCATGCCGTATGAGCTACTGTAAATTCCGGTGTAGAAGCTGCTACTTTTTTCTTAAACTTTGAACCCTGCGGCTCATACGGCAGCGCGGCTAATTTATGGCTAAACTAATCTCGTGACATCTCCTTTACTTCAGCACTACTACTAATTGTTTAAATACGGGGCCGCTGGCGAGTCAGTGAGGGAACGGTAGCGCCTGCTTTGGCAGGAGCCAATCCCGAGCCATCAGCGCACTCACAACAAGCTTAAGGAGGTGATTATATATAACAGTGTAACATACAGTCTGACTCACGGTGTCATCTTCAAAGAACACTTTACTAACAGCACCTGACAAATATACAAACATGCCCCAATATGTGCCAATATGTCCCAATAAAATGACAAAACTCCAGCATTTTTACGTTTTCCTATAAGCGCACCGTCGTAGCAGAAAGAAGGAAGGAGACACGGCGTCAAGTTGTTCATTGCTCTGTGTGAGTTATATGAATAAGCAAGTTTGATGATTACGTTGTGTATTGAGTGTTTAATCTTGAAGGTTTCGTTTATATTGGTGTTCCAAATCCCTGCACTGTGAAAACCTGTCAATGTGCGTGCATGTCAGGGTGAGAGAGTGGAGATTCCCCTGAAAATGAGGCTTTATCGCTGCTTGGATGTAATTTAGTACTTTGGACGCTGCTTTATCATGTTTGTTCTACTTTCCCTTTCCATTTGGTATCAAATGAATGTGCAGATGTACAAAAGTGAAGCTCAAGTTCAGCCCATTCAGAGGGAAGGAACCGAACATCCGTCTGAAATAAAAGATGAGTAGGACGGATACTTAGATACTTCATTCATCTCCATAGAAATTCACATCTTATCTATTGATCAGTGCTCATGTAAAACTTTTATCAAAATATGACCATGGACAATACACATTTTTGAACCAGAATTACTTACTATAAAATCAATGAACCAATTAATCATGTGTAATATTTCAATTTAATGAAATGTAAAAATATTTTTTGTTTTTCAAGTGTGCAGCAGTAAGGGGTACATGGCTTCAAGTCAGAAGTCTGAAGGGGTATACGACTGTAAGAACGCATTCATTGGGGCGCTGCAATGACGTCAGCCTCTCTCTGGGCTTTGGGCTCCAGGTCCTTTGGCTCCCTCCAGTGGACAAAGGCGGCATTGCAGCGCTATCCACCATTTTCTATGCTTTGTATGCTCCTGAGATTAAATGATTTTCTCAAACAAAATGCATTATGGGAAATTACATTTTTTAAATGTAATTTTAAACTCGTATTGGTACATGTTTCTATATTTCTGAGGTATAACGCTTGAATGTTAAGTTGCTGTGCAATGAGTTTAATGTTTTTAAGGTGAAACCGTGAGTCAGGCTGTTATATTGAATAACGACCTCCTGCAATGTCCGATGGGTTGACAAGCTCGTCGTGAGTTTGTTCATAGCTCATGATTGGCTCCTGTCAAATAAAGAGCCGACCGGTCCTCACGGACTTGTACGTGCCACAATATGCCATTTTATGACGCGGACACATGCGGCTTACACACTGGTGCGGGGTATATATGTGCAAATCTGTTTTTTCCTCTACTTTTAGTGGGTGTGGCTTATGCACCGGAATTTACGGTAGATATTTTTAATAGGATTTTTTTTTTCTCGTAGCCGGTTCCACAAATTTGCATCATGTTAATTTTAGCACAAAACTAAACGCTTCCTGGCTGTATGAGGTTTTATAAATGACAGCCATTTATGATATATAGTCAACAAGATAAATGCAACACTTTTGTTTTGCTCCCATTTTTCACTAGTTGAAGTGAATGATCTAAACCAGTGGTCCCCAACCCCCGGGCCCGTGGGTCATTTGGTACCGGGCTGCACAGAAAGAAAAAATAATTTCCATTATTTCATTTTTTTAATGTTTTATTTTGAAAAGTGGCCGGATTCTCTCTGTTACATCCGTCTCACTTGACGCATGTCCATTGTGTGTGTGCTAACTTGCTGCACAGATAGACTACTACTGTATTTTTACCATTTTTCTTTCACCTCATATGTGGTGTCAAATGCTGATACTATGTGGGAATGCATAAAGGTACGTTTGGATGGCTTACTGAGTGCTAATGTGCACATTTGTCTCAAGTGAATTCATGCTAGCACACTGCCTTTTACCACACACGTCAAACAGCCATGTCACATGCCATGTCACATGCACTCACCCGTCATATCTTCTCCAATAGCATAAAAGGACTTCCCACTGGCCCCTGCAGAATAAAGGCAAGGATGAAATGTGTGCAACAGACAGACAACGCACGTGTGACCTCTGTGAGAAAACCAACAGATGAGCCTTGTTTCCTACCCAGTAAGACGATAGCGCCGATCCGTCCGAACTCCGGCACCTCCAGAGGGTTCCCGTGCATCACGGAGGTGAGCCCTGCTCTCAGCAGGTCCTGAATGAAGTTTTCGGAATACTGCTGGGCTTTGGAGACCCAGAAGACCAGTCTGAATGTTGCCATCACGTCACCGTTCACGTTGCTGGGGGAAAAAAACAAACAAACCCAAAGTTTGATTCTCTTTGACAACAAAAATGGGGCCAATTTTGCTTTTTTTAATGAACGGAACGCACCCATAGGCTATGACGTTACAGTCAACATAGTGATGGGATACCGACGACGAGGCGAAAACATTCTTAATCTGTGAAAGGAAATAGAAATCCATTTTCATGGGCATTTCATTTTTAGTGGACAGTAAATCCATACTGGTATACAAGCTGGACACTGACTACTCTAACGTAAATCCAAGTTGACTTTATGCAGGTTGCTAAAATACGTGTATCAGACATCGGTGCTGTTGGACTAACCTTTGTATTTAAAACAGATGTCAGCACTATGGAGAAAGCCGAGTTCTGGTCCTGCAGAGACGCATTATACTTGAGACCCTTCAGCTGCACCGTCTCCATGAAATAATGCTGCTCCTGCACCAGGTACGCTGCACCGACCCACGGGACAACACGTGTTCAAATACTGTGTCGACAGTACGTTCATGTGGTGTTTACCAAAGGAATCTCACCAATAAGCAGTCCCACAAAGACGCCAGCTATGAGGAAGAAGAGGAGGAAGACTACGAGGGTGCACCTGTGGCAGGTGGAGCTGGAGGGAGCAGCAGCAGAGGGTCCTGGAGAAGACCACGGGCCTCCCCCATCCTTCCTCACATCCATTGTGGACTTTGACAGCACTGAGATGAAAACTTTTGAATTGAATTAAATAAAATTTTATGAATAAAAAAATGAAATAAAATTACATTCAACTTGAATAAAATTTTTTAAATGAAATAAAATTGAATGTGACTGAAATAAAATAAAATAAAATCCAATTAAATGTAGTCAAAAAACTGCATTAAATGTAAGACAATGTAGATTAGAAATAAAATAAAATAAAATAAAAATAATTTAGTTAATTAGTTGTAATGGTTTTATTTATTTTAGTTTTTAAATTTAATTTACTTATTTATTTTTTACCTACTTCTAGGATTTTTTGCTTTTATTGTTTCTACTTCTTGTTTTAAATATTTTACTGTTGTACTTTTCTTTGTTTTTATTTGATCTTTTAGTTTTTACTGTAGTCATTTTTACTTATTATTTACATTTACATTCCCTTATTTACTTATTATTTGTGGTTTTGCTAGTCTGTGCAGCACTTTGGAAACAGTGTTTAGAAAACTTGCCATATAAATAAAGTGAATTTGAAAATAAAATAAAATAAAATAAAATAAAATAAAATAAAATAAATATTTATTTTAAAATTCTGCAATGAAATACAATTAAATTATATTCCATTCCATTCCATTTTCCTCCGCTTATCCGGGTCCGGGTCACGGGGGCAGCAGTCTCAGTAGGGAAACCCAGACTTCCCGGTCCCCGACCACCTCCTCCAGCTCCACCGGGAGGACACCGAGGCGTTCCCAGGCCAGCTGTGAGACATAATCCCTCCAGCGTGTCCTAGGTCTTCCCCGGGGCCTTCTCCCGGCTGGACATGCCCGAAACACCTCACCAGGGAGGCGTCCGGGAGGCATCCGGACTAGATGCCCGAGCCACCTCAACTGGCTCCTCTCGATGTGAAGGAGCAGCGGCTCTACTCTGAGCTCCTCCCGGA